>NC_083705.1:76732985-77063819 GCF_033118175.1 Dama dama
CCGAGGGGACCTTCTCTGGTGGTGGGGAGTGGGGTGTAGCCTGCTCCAGCCTGCTCCATCTTGAGTCTTGAGGGGGGTCTTCCTGTCCCACCCCTCGCCCTTTCAACAACTCCACCTGAGGGGGACTGCTGCTTCCACTTGAGGCGGAGAAAGGCAGACGTTGGGGGAGGCTTGGGGGGCCATGCCAAGGAAACTGAGGGGGCCCCAGAGAGACCTGAGGGGCTGCCCTCCGCCCTGGGCCCCCGCGCTGCCCTGCGTTTGGCGGCTCCTCCGTGGAGGTGCTGGGCCCCCACCCCGCTTTCTCACCACAGCACGCAAGCCGGGCCCCTCTGTGCCCAGGCCCCTCCCAGCCTCGCCCCGTCCTCCGGGACCTGCTGCACTGACCCCCACAGGTCCCCAGGGCCCTCCGGTGGCTCAGCTTGGGCTTCCTGTGATCCCCGCCTCTAGAGAGCCCCCTCCCCTCGCCGCCCCCTAGGCCTCCCCACCCGCACCCAGCCATCTCCAAGTACCTGTGTGCCCGGCGCCCCCACTGGGAGGCAAGTCCTCCTTCTCCACCAGCCTGGGGCCCTGGGTGGGTGACGTGCTCCCCGGGGGTCTTGAGTCTGCAGCCACCGGCCAGGACCCACTGGGGCCTCAGAGCAGGCTGGATTCCTTCTTCCTCTTCCTGTTCTGTCTCCTCTGCCTCCCCTGGGTCCAACACTCCATGGGCCCACATCGGCCAAGCTGGATCCTGATGCTGGGGCCGCACTGGGTGGGGGTCTGCCCAGGCTGGGGTATCCGGGCAGCTTCCAGAACTGGGGCCTAGAGGGGGGCAGGCCGAGCAGTAGGTGTTCCTCAGGGCCACAGTGGGGCAGAGGGGAGGGGCGTCCTGCCCTCCCCCCTGGACGCGGCGTTCCCAGGGTGGGGGGTGGGGGGTGAAGGCAGCACTGACTTTTGGCCAGAGCTGCGGGGAGGCGTGATTCTCTTCCTGGGCCAGGAGCCACAGGGCCAGGCGGGGATTCACCACCTCCTTCTCCCCCGCCTCTCTCAGGGTGGCCCCCAAGCCACCCCCCGCCCCGACCCCAGCAGAAACACTCCAGGGAAGATGGGTGCCTGTTGGCCCTCCTGGCTTCAGAGGAGGCAGCTTGGGTGGGGGGGCTGGCGGGGGTGGAAACCCCAGCCGTGGTGGTCCTCAGAGACCTTTGCCCTGCCCACGTGGCCCCTGGGTTTGCAAGGGGCCCAGCCTGGGCGGACCCCCACCCAGTGCGGCCCCAGCATCAGTTGCCTCCTCTGTCTTCACCCAGCCTGGGAGGAAGGGACTCTGCAGGGGTCGTAGGGGGCGTCTTTCCTAATCAGAAGGGTCCCCCGGGCACCCTGAGGAGTAGTTGGGGGTCTCGGGCCTCAGGTGGGACCCTTTTCACACACACACCCGCCCTGCCCAGACCTGGGCTTCAGAGGCCGCAGCAGCCTGGCCCCTGGAGACGCGAGTCCCTCTCCTGTCCATGTGCCTGCTGGAGCCCAGCCTCGGGGTCCTCATCCGCTCAGGCTCTGCTCCGTGGGCCCGGGCCCTGTCACTTGTAAGGCACTGTCACACAGCTTCTCATCGGGTCAGCAGGATGCGATCCAGCCCCAGCCCTCGCCGGGGGAAGGGGCATAGACCCTGGGTGCTGGGACATCCAGGGCCTCTGTCCTGACCAGCTGCTGCGTCAGTGGTTTCTCTCAAGTGCAGCCCCTGGGTGCCGGTGTGGGCCCCTGGGTGCTGGTGTGGGCCCCGGGCACCAGTGCAGGCCCCGAGGGGTGCTCCTAGGCTGTGGGGAGCTGTGGCCAGCACTGACCTCCTGGAGTCGACAGCAGGCAACCGTGGGAATTCCGTGGTGGCCCGGTAGTTAGGACTCTGCTCTCACAGCTGAGGGCCCCGGTCCTGTCAGCTCCCTCACTGCTGGGTCGAGGCCCGTGTCCCTCTTCCCTGTGGGAGCACCCTCTTCCTGTGGCTCCCACTGAATTTCCCTCGCATCCCTGAGGGGATCTGTAAGAGGGTCTGGAGGAGGGGGTGACCGGGAAAGGCTGGGTGAGCCGCAGGATGGCATGGTGGGTGCTCCCCAGCGTAGACGAGCCCATTGGCCCTAGTGGACCCCAGCCTGGCAGCACAGATGGATCAAGGCCCGTCGGCCAAGGCCTGGGACCAGGGCCGCTCCCTGGAGTCTCCAAAGGAGCGGCGTTCCTGTGCTGAAGGTGTAAAGTCTCCCTTCTCAGGAACCGCCTGGGAGAGAATTACTGTGGCTGTAAAACAATTGGCATTTGGAGCTAAGGTGTCTCTCTGGAATGTCCCGGGGACGAGGAGCAAAGGTTGGGAGGCGCTGACACCCCGGTCCTGCCTGCTCGGCAGATGGGACGCCCCAGGGAGCCGTCCGTCTGGCAACTTCCCACCAGGGCATCCGAGAGAACCACAGGGGGCTCTAAGACAGGGGCCCAAGCTCTCTGACCCCTCCGCTGGGCCCTCCCGGCCCCCTTGCCCAACTGGCCCCCTGCGTTGTCTGCCCAGGGTCCCAGCGCCCTTCAGCGGGAGCGTGGAGCGGGTGGGGTCCCCGCAGGCCAGGGCCGGCTCTCTCGGGCCCTCCTCCACCCACCCCGCCATCCCTCAGGGACAGGGCTCCTCCGTCTCTGCCCCTGCCGGGCCCGGGGACTGACCTCGCCACACTGGGGCTCAGGCTGTGTGGTCCTCCCCGGGCTGAGGGGGGCTCAGCTGGGCGCCCCGTCCCCGCACCAGGAAGCCTTGGGGGCGGCCGGGGGGCGCTCCTGCGAGAGACCCGCTTCACCAGGGCGGCCGCACACCTGCATCTGCTCCGTCCGTCCCCCACTGGCCCTGCCCGTATCTCCTGTCCCTGCCCCACCCCTTCTCATGCTGTGAAGTCTGTCTCCTCCATCTGTCCAGGGCGGGGGTCAGAGGGGCGCTGGGGAAACCTGCGAAGGCTGCTCTCCCACCAAGCCCTGCCTGCAGAACCCATGAGACGGGCCCACAGGTCCCCCCTCAGCACCCAGGCCTTCTGTCTGAGGCAGGGCAGCCCCGCAGAGGCGGCACAGAGCCCCAGGCCTGGAGGCTGGCCCGCCCCGGCCCGGCTCCTGCAGGTTTGCGCGCGGACACACATGCTTGGCCGGACAGCGCCGGACAGTGAAGGGACGGACACTGCAAACCCCCTAGGTGCCAGCCCAGCAAGAGGCTCCCGAAGCTCCTCAAATTCTTATCTGAATTATCACACAGCCTCCCGTGAGGGGTGCGCCCGGTGACCCCGCCGTGTGCTTGCAAGGCCGGACCTGCTCAGAGCCCCATGAGCGTGGCAGGGGTCTGGGGTTCTGCGGCGGGGGCAGCTTGCCCCTGAGGCCTAGCCCACAGCAACTCCCCCACGAGCTGAAATTCTGTGCATTCACACCCTGCCCTGCCTCTGGCACAAGACTGGATGGAGTAGACCCACGGGTTCAGACTCACGGGCCACAGCGTCTGCATGGCCGGCTCACATGCCCCCGTGAGAAGCCTGGCCCAGGGTCCGCACGCAGTGACCACCTCCAGGCCTAAACATTTGTTTATTACTGCGGCTGACATGCTGGATTCTTAGTAGCCACAGCTCCTAGCACTTGTTTAACATTCACTTTGCCAACATTAATGCTGCCACATGCCTGGTAGTGCCACGGCTTCCGATAAAACAGACCAGACGTCCCTCAGAGTGTGTCAGTCCCAGGGGCAGGCGAGGTCCACCACGGGACATAAGGCGCTGCGTGCGGGTGAGGGGCGGGGCCTGGGCGGGACAGAGCCTGCAGCTGGCGGGCATCGCCGGGGTCCAGGTGGCCCTCAGGGGGCCCTCAGGTGGCCCTCAGGTGGCCTGGGTCCAGAGGGCCCTCAGGGGGCCCTCAGGTGGCCGGGGTCCAGGTGGCCCTCAGGGGGCCCTCAGGTGGCCTGGGTCCAGAGGGCCCTCAGGGGGCCCTCAGGTGGCCCTCAGGTGGCCCTCAGGGGGCCCTCAGGTGGCCCTCAGGTGGCCTGGGTCCAGAGGGCCCTCAGGGGGCCCCAGGGTCTTGCAAAGGCCCTGGGGTGGCTATGTGGGGCACGTCCTGGCCTCCAGGCCCCTTGCGTCCTGGGGCAGGGGGTGAGGTGCCCGCTCGTCTCTGCAAGCCTGACCGGCCTGTGGGGCCAGCACTGAGGCCCCGGGCAGTGCCTCAAGGTCGTGGGGTTGTCCTTGGAGCCACTGTGTCTCAAGTCCACACCTGCAGGCCAAGTGTTTATGCACCCGTTCTAGAAAGAATGGAGAGGCCCCGGGGCTCGCTGGACATGGGGGTCAGAGTCCAGGCTGAGGCCAGGTGGTGGTTGCGGTGCAGGCTTCCCGTCTGGGGGACAGTCGAGACGGGCCACAAAAGGTGGGGCTGGCAAAGCCAGAGGGGCTGGGGAAGGCGGTTCGGGCGAAGACCGACCAGGGAGCCTGGTGCTGCTGGGAGGGGAGGCCGTCAGGGCCTGGGGAGCCCGTGGGGGGTCAGGGCCGGACAGTGGGGAAGGGGACAGGCTAGGGGCGTGGACTCGGGCAGCCTTGAGCCCGGTGGTCCAGGCCCCAGTCAGACTCTGCGCTTCAGGCGCAGACGTGGCCCAGGCACGGGTGGCCAGGTGTGGGCTCATGGAGAAGGGCGGGGCAGGCTCCCTTTCCTCCTGGGTAAGTCGGGAAGCTCCAGGGAGCTCGCCACCTGCAGAGATACCATGCCGAAGTCCAGTCAGTTGTGAGCTCTCTGCCAGGAAAGAGAGGCAGGAAGCTGGAAACGTCTGTCTCCAGCAGCTTTTGGGACAAGGCAAAGGGTGAGGGGCCACCAGCTCACAGGGCTCTGCTCCTTCTCAGATTTAGCGGGCCTGGACGTTGGGGCAGAGCAGACACGGGCCCACAGCCTCCACAGCCTGCTCTCCTAGAACGTGACCCTCTGCATGAGGGGTCCTGGTGCCGCTCAGCCCCTGCCCCCGCTCGACGTGGAGCCGGCTAGACAGGGCCACCCTGGGGCCATGCGCTCTGTGCTGTGCGCTCGTGCCTGTGGGTTGAGGGTTTCACCCATGGCACCAACTCAGATCTAGCTTCCGTGTGGCCGTGGACCTGGGGACCTGAGGTCCCCTCATGTGACTTTGGGTCCCAGCTCTCCCTGCCAGTGTCCGCGAGGGGCGTGCGACAGGCTCGTGGTCTGGTGTGTGCATTGCTTTCACCCCCAGGCCCCGGTGGCTCAGCGGAAAAGAATCCACCTGCTGTGCAGGAGTCACAGGAGACACCAGTTCGATCCCTGGGTGGGGAAGATCCCCTGGAGGAGAGAATAGCTACCCACTCCAGTATTCTTGCCTGGAGAATCCCATGGACAGAGGAGCCTGGAGGGCTATAGTCCATGGGACTGCAAAGAGTCGGACACGACTGAAGCGACTTAGCACGCACGCACATACCCCGACACAGTCAGCAGCGATGGCCTAGACACGAAGCACCTCCCCCCAGCAGGAGAAGCTGCTGCTTCTCCTGGCCCCAGGAAGGGCCACTGCGAAGAGCCTGTTGGGGGTCGGAGGCGGGGGAAGGAGGCTTGGCCCTCGAGAGTTGTGTCCTGGGCTCACAGAGGCCTTTCCAGCTAGAGTAGTCCCCAGACAGCCCCTCCAAGGGCAGGACTACAGGGCTGACGTCGGAGACTTAGCTTTTTCTGGCACCCGAGGCCAATCGAATCTCAGAGACAGAGTCTGGGGTGAAGTAGAAAAGGAGAGCTTTATGGCTTTGCCAGGCAAAGGGGTCTACCATGGGCTCCTGCCCCCGAAGCCTTGTGTCCCTACTGGGGAGGACAGTGACAAGTTTCACAGTAATTGTTCAGAGGGCGTGATCAGCTCATGAACATTCTTCTGATGGGAGGGTGGTGAGCTAAGTAGGAGTCCACATTGTCAGCCTTCAGGTCTGACTGGTCTGGGGTCTGCATGCTTGCAGGCAGCATATCGTTAATCATTAATGCTCCCACCTGGAGGGGTTTCCGTATCTGCAGAATGGCTCAGAGACACGGTGTGTTTCCCTTGATCGGAAAACAGGACCTTGCCCCAAGACTGCTCTTGATTGTTCCTCCCTGGTCTCTATCCCCTCCCTTCCCTAATGAACAACTGCTTGAATCTGCCCCTTGGAACTCAGGGAAGGTCATGGAGGCGGAATGAAGGCTGCTTCCTCGAGTCAGAGAGTGGGGGACACAAGGCCTTGTGCCTGGGGGCCCTACAGGGCCCTGCACGGAGTCAGGGCTGGAAGCAGGCCTGCTGTGGCTCTGCCTGTAGGAGGGGTGGGGGGTCCATCTGCCTCCAGCTGCTTTGCAGAGGCCAGTTCAGATGGAGGCTCCCAGGAGGCTGTGTCCTACCCCGGCCGCACCTGCAGGGACTCGGGAGCCAAGCGGGGTGAGCCTGGGAACGTCAAGTGTGCCTGCCGCCCCTTTCAAACCCCGAGGCGGCAAAGCCGTCCTCCTGCTCCTTCATTGACAGTTCAGACGGGACCGGCTGCCCTGTAGCCCAGGGCGGGTGTGTCACGGCCTCAGACCGTTTTCAGCTTCTGGGAAGCTGGTGAGACCCCTGGTTCTCAGGCCTGTTCCAACAGCTCACATCAGAGCTTCCGGGGTGAGGCTGGGGCCAGGCCCAGGCTCGAGGGGCTTCAGGCTCATGGATCTTCGGGGACCAGGCCCAGGCGGGGCTTCAGGGTGGGCAGCGGGCACTACCTAGAGCAGGCACAGCTGGGCTGGGCTCCTGGAGGCTGCCTTCAGCCTCACAGGACTCGAGGCTCCCCAGAGCCCCCCACGCCTGGCTCCTGCCTGGGATATCACAGCACGTAAGAGGCCTTGTGATGGGCAAGAGGCCTCGCTGTGGGCAAGCTGCTAACCCCTCTTCACCCTGGAAGCTCTGATGTGGGGTGTTGGGACTGGCCTGAGAACCAGGAGTCTCACCGGCTTCCTATAAGCTGAAGTCAGTCTGAGGCCGTGATGCACCTGCCCCAGGCTACAGGCCAGCCGGTCCCATCTGCACTGTCAACTGTCAACTTCAGCCTCCTCGGTGGGGACACCACCAGGTCCAGCATCTTAACAGGCGCTTAGAAGGTGCCTGGTGGACATTCTGTGAACTCATAGTCACCCTGCACAGTGCCCAGCTTAATAAGAGTTCAACAAATAATGGTTGAATGAAAATGAAAATGCCAAAACAGACACAATGACTCCGGACACTAAGTCTGAGGTCAGTAGTGGGAGGCAGGACCTCACGGTGGCGGCCAGGACAGGGCCAGTGCCCTCGGGTGCGGGTAAGGGGGGCTGGGCACTCCTGCCCCCACACCTGTCCCTGCAGCTCCAGCCCCCCTGCTGGGGGTAGGGATGACTTAGCGGCCCCATCAGGGCGCTGGCTTTCACCCACTGAGTCTGCAGCTGGAGAGGGTGTTACATGGAGCCAGTTGGGTGAGGAGTGACCTCTGTGTGAGCCGTGTCAGCTCCACACAGGGGCACCTCAAGCCCCAACCACTAGTGACCCTCTCGGTGCTGGGGTCTCCGGTACCGTGCTGCTGGGATTTTAGGGGAGGGGTCAGCTGACTGCCATTAAAAAATACAGTTAGTGAGCAGGCCTCAGGGGTGAGCATGTGAGGTGGGGCCTGTGGACACACCCCCATGTCCAGCAGTCCCCCAGCCCCACCCCCCAACACCCTACCTTCCGGAGGATAAGCTGGAAAAGGAGGGCAGTTTTTCCGGGCAGGCCCTGGGATGGAGAATGTGGCACCCCTTGTGGAAATCTCTTACTCATTAACTCGACAGAACCAAGAACGCTCTGCAGGTCGGGCGCTCTCAGCTCCGAGTCCGGCCTGCACTTGGGGGCCAGAGGCCTTCCTGGCCCAGCACCCCCTCTGCCTTCCCTGGGGCGCGCCCACAGGGCGCACCGGGAGGGGCAGGGTGGTCGCGCATGGCGGCCGCCCAGGGACAAGGCCCAGCTCTCTCAGCAAACCAGGGGAGCGGGTTCAAGTCCTGGTCTTTCTCCCCGGAGCTCTGGGACCCTCTTCCCAACATCTCCCCCGCTCCACCCCCCCCCCCCCCCCCCACCTCTGCGTCCAGCCTGTGTGGGGGGTGGAGACCCTTGCAAGGGTCTCTGCAGCGCCCCCAGAGGGCACCCAGGGGACTGGCTGTGAGAGGCATCCCGAGGCTTTCCATCTGGACCCCGTTTTCCCCGGGGTCCCTTTCGGTGCTGACGCGCGGAACCTCTTGGGAGGCGGATGTGACGCCTTGAAGCCCAGCGCGCATCTCCCCGCACGGAGGGAGGCGGGCCCGCGGCCCGTGGCAGGGTGGGCCGCGCGCTCTGTCCTTGCAGGGGCCTGGCCCTGCGCCCACCGCCGCGGTAGCCGCGTCCGAGAGCGGGCTGCCCGGGCGCGTGGGACCTCCGCATCACCGCCCGCGCCCGCCTCCAGGAGCCGCGGGACCAAGGTTGGCTGTTTTCAGCCACATCCGCACGGCCCCGGCCTTACCGCGGGCAGTTAAAAGTTAAACGAGACACACCGTCGGGGAGCAAGGTCCTAGGCCCACAGCCACGCCCTGGTCTGCGCTCTGGCCCCCCTCCCGTCGCGGCCCCTGAGGTGTGTGTGGGGCGGGGGCCACAGCCTCGTATCCATGCAGGGAAGTCCTGGGTCGGGTGGCAGGCGTGGACGCTGGTCTGGGCTTCAGGGGACCGTCTCCCTTGGAAAGCCTCTTGCTCCCGGTCCTGCCGAGCAGAGCCCCCCTGTTCCGAGCAGGCCTGCACACTTGGGGACACAGAAGGTGGCCGCGGGGCGGCACGCGCGCTGTTCTGGCCCCTGCAGGACCGTCCGTTTTCCTGAAGCCGATGCCGTCCGGGGTCGGCGCTGCAGTTTCCTCGGAACAGACACTGAATGTCCTATTTATGCCCGCCCCCCGCTCAGGCTGCTGGCCTCCACCCCCCTGCTGGCTGCTTCGCCCCTTCTGCAGGGCCGGCACCTGCCCTCAGCCTCTGCCCTCCAAGGGCACCTCGCCGGGCACTCCATGCCTTCGGCCTTGGGAAGCCCCCTTTGTGTGGACTCATTTTCCACCAGACAGACTCTCCTATTGCTCAGGGCCTGGCTGTGCAGTGGAGGTGACACTGACTGCCCCCAGCGACCTGTGACCCACGGGGTTCATGCTGGGGACCCCCACTCCCCAGCGATGATGCGCTTCAGGGGGACGCAGTGTGGGACCCCTGTGGGCAGGTCACCCAGAGCCCGTGGCAGCCTCCCCGCCAGCTCCCCTGAGAGAACGTGTGCGCCTTCTCTTGAATTTCCTCCCCTGCACTAATGCCTCTGTCTTCATCCTCTGTCTTTTGAGAGGCCTCTAACTTCATCTTCCAGCTCCTCCAGTGAGTCTTTGGTTTCTGCTCCAGTATAACAAAAGGTTTGTAATCACTGAACGTACTTTTTTGTCGAGGTTGCGGCTCCTTTTCCTGAGGGTTTCCTTGCATCATGTGGCCCCAGACCTCCCATCCCCAGCCCCCCGGCGGTGGCCAGTGGGCTGTCCCTGCCTGCGGGCGGCCAGATCTCACGGGGCCCAGCAGGAGTTTGTGGGCTGTGAGGGTCAAGGGCCAGGATGCCAGCATTTTCAGGTCCCTTCTTCCTGCTGGCCCAAAAATAAATGACACCATAGCCCTTCTGCTTTTTCCGGGCTTGGGAAAGAAGCATGTAATCCACCTTCCTTGCAGGAATCTGACTTTCATCTTTATGGTCTCCCAGAAAGGTCTAGCCTTATCCTCATATGATGAGGAAGCCTAGTCTACAAGGGATAAAACAGTAACGTGCTAGTGACCTCAGAACAGAAAGCACTCGAATGTGCAGAAACCCTGACTCTTGATCCCTCAGACAGGTGGGGCTCCATCGAGCAGCCCCAACAGGGGGGCTCATGGGGGCCCCTGGAGGCCAGCAGGGGGGGCCAGCAGTGGTGGGTGGGGGGCCATAGGGGGTCCTGGGGACCAACACGGGGCAGCATTGGGGGAGGGGCAGCATCCAGGGAAGGGTCCTGGGGCAGCTGCTGCACTTGGTCCTGAGCCTCTTGTGTGCTGGGGGAGCAGAGTGGTCCCAGTGAGGGCGTTGGCAGTACTGTTCTCCAGGGATGAGAAGCAGCTTCTCATTCCAGCTTCTCTCGCGACCTGGTGCCCATGTGGGGTCCTCTGATGGCCTCCCTGCCTCGGGAACCCTTTGCCCTCTGCAGCGCGGTATCCATATCAGAAATCGATAGTCCCACGGCTTCCTGCTGCTCTGGCTCCGGGCAGTGGCCCATGACAAAGTCCTGGCTTTGGGGGCCATGCTGGAAGCACCCTGATAGTGGTGGCTGCAGCGGCTGAGCCGCCACGTGAACGGCAGACATGGTTTATGACACCTTGGAACATTGACCATACACTTTATCTGCAGAAAACATGTCCTTGGAGAAAACACCTTGCTGAAATTTTTCACATGAAAGTGTAAAGGTCGATGGAGGGCTTCCCTGGTGGCTCAGATGGTAAAGGGCAATGAGATGTAATCCTGCTCCCCGACAGGAAATCTGTTTGCAGATTCTCCAAGCCCAGCACCGCCCCCCCCTGCCCCCAGCAAAGTGAAGTGTCCTGTGTCCTGGCTCTGGTGGACTTCAAGGCAAGTCTGATTGTTACCCTCAGTCTCCCAGCCAGCCACCAAGCCCCACTGAGGCTGGCTTGTCTCCTCTCACGATGGCTCCCTGTGATGTAATTAACTTTCTGTTCTTGAATCTTAGAACTTTGAAGAATGCCTTTTCTGGTTTGTTTGGCCTCCAGGGCCACCAGCCTCCAGCTTCCTCATTCTATAATAACAGAGTCGCTGAGTACATGCCCTTCTGGGCCCTTTTTACGTCTCGTGCAGAGAGAGGGTTTGTGTGGTGCTGGGGTCTGTGTGACCCTGATGGAAACCTTACTTCTTCCTGCCTTGGCTGTTTTTGCTGGTGTCTGCCTGTCATAGCTCGTGTTCAGTGAATCCTTTCGTGGAGTAAGGTCTCAGTGACCTGGTCACCAGCTACTCCAGCAAGCACGCCCTGTGACTGTCCGCATGAGCCGTCTGCACCTGGGCCTCCTCCATGGTTCCCTGCTTGGGGCCCAGCCAGAGTGGCCCCCCTCTTCTGAGGCCCCAGCCCCCTCAAGCTTTCCTGCCCTGCACCCTAGCTTTTCTCACACCTGCTTCAGCTTCACTGGGACACAGATCAGTAGAAATCATCTAATGTGAAGTGTTTCTCAAGTCTCTAGGTTTATATTTTTCATCAAATCAGGGACACTTTTGGTCGTCATTTCTTCAGATTTTTCTACCTTGTTTTCCCTCTCCTCTTTCTAGGGCTCCAGCTTTACTTACGCTGTGTCTTCTGTTATCATCACACACACTACTGAGGCTCTGTCCACTTTTTATCTTTATCTTTTTGTACTTTGGATAATTTCTATTGTTGTCTCTATCTGCTGTTAAGCTTATCCGTTGACTTTTTTTGTATCAGATATTGAATTCTTCAGTTCTAGAGTTCCAATTTGGTTCTTTTAGATATCTTCTATTTCAAGGGCGAGCAGGTTACGCCCATGGGCTGGCTGACTGTTTTTGTAAATAAAGTCTTATTGGAGCACAATGATGTCCGTCTGTTCATGTATGTCATGGCTGTTTTTGCACTACAGGGGCAAATTGAGTAATTGAAAATCAGAATGTATAGCCCACAAACCTAAACAATTTACTATCTGGCTCTTTTAGGGGAAAAAAGAGAAAAAAGCCAAATCCTATTCTATTCCACTGCTGAGATTTACTCTTTGTTAATTCATTACAAACATATTTTCCTTTACATCCTTGAGCATGGTTGCAATAGCTATTTTTAAACCATTGTCTGCTACAAGGATTTAGCAACATCTGGGTCACCTTGAGGTCTCCACTGATTTGTGGATCTTGTTTTCCTGTTTATTCACATGTCTAGTGATTTTGCATTGTTTCCAGGACACTGTGACTGATGCATTGTAGAGACTCTATTCTGTTATGTTCTTCTGGATGGCATTGCCTTTTGTGGTTGCTGCTGGTCACTGTTGTTTTGCTAGAGCTGGGCTGAAACTCCAAGTGTGTCTCCCTATGGTGACAAAAGCTGAAACCTCTGGATTCTTAGCTTCTGCTGGCATCTCAGGACCTGCCTCTTGTGTCAGCCAGATATTTCAAGAGTTCATACAGAACTTGGGGTTTGGCCTGTCAAGCTCTTTCCTTTCTGGGATCTGCCTCCTCCCTTTTCAGTTACTGTGATCACCCTGAGCTCTGATTTTTCAATCCAGTCAGGCTATAGGCTTCTGTCTGAGTGTTGGCTACTCTGCATGACCCCAGGTAAGACCTGCCCTCTGGAAAACAGTCATAAGGAAACACAGAAATTGATTCGTGCTGGTCTCTTCCTCAAAGTGTAGGTCCCTCTGGTTTCTGTCTTTGGGCTCTCTTCAGTGTTGTGGGTGTTTTTTCCAGACCTCATGGTCATTAACAGGGGACAGATGGCTGGACAACTCTTGACAGTGGTTCCTTTGTGTGACAACGGGAGCGACTCCACTGGTGCTGTGAGGTGTAATTGTCACAAACTCTTAGAGCCAGTCATGAAATCATATGAAAGCAGAGCTTAAATGTGCGCCTCTGTATGTGGAGCACGCAGAGCAGACTGACACGGAGGAGGGGTGAGAAGGCTCTTGGGGAGAAGGTGCAGCTTGTGGAGAGGGGCTGGTGGCTGCAGACCCACCTGTGGGCAGGGACAGGGCCGCTCATGTGTGACTTCACTTGACAACACTTTTGTTTATTGCTTTTGATATGGCGCTGAAGAAGACTCCTGAGAGTCCCTTGCACTGCAAGGAGATCAAACCAGTCCATCCTAAAGGAAATCAGTCCTGAATATTCATTGAAAGGACTGGTGTTGAAGCCAAAACTCCAATACTTTGGCCACCTGATGTGAAGAACTGACTCATTGAAAAAGACCCTGAAGCTGGGAAAGATTGAAGGCAGGAGAAGGGGATGACAGAGGATGAGATGGTTGGATGGCATCACTGACTCAATGGACATGAGTTTGAGCAAACTCCGGGAGTTGGTGATGGACAGGGAGGCCTGGCATGCTGCAGTCCATGGGGTCACAAAGAGTCGGACACGACTGAGTGACTGAACTGATTCTGAGAGTGTATAATTACATGTGACATCATCAGTCACACTGCCGTGTGGTTGCTGCCTGCCCTGTAGGGGATGGCATCTGGGTGGATGCCTCTGAAGACAGGATAAGGGTCCTTGGGCCAGTGTCTGTCCAGGAAGGGGCCTCAGGGAGACCACAACATGGCTGTAGAGAGTACTGGAGAGTCAGAACTGGGACCTGTGTGGGTTTGTGTCACAGATGTGTGTGTGGGATGTCCCTGTGTGCATGTCTGGGTGTCCCTGAGTGTCTGGGTGTCCCTGTGTCTGTATGTCCCTGTGTGTGTGTCTGTGTGTCCCCAAGTGTTTGTCTGTCTGTCCCTGAGTGTGTCTGTGTGTCCCTGAGTGTCTGGGTGTCCCTATGTCTGGGTGTCCCTGAGCGTGTCGGTGTGTGTCCCATGACTGTGTGTCCCTGTGTGTCTCTGTGTCCTGTGTGTGTGTCTGTGTGTTTTTGCCTGAGTGTGTGACATCCCAGGTCACACGTGGACCCACTTGTCCCCTGGAGCAGGCAGAGCCCCAGGCCTCCCACCCTTCTCTCTGGAAGCATTGCACTGTTTGGCTGCTCTGAAGCAGGTCTGAATGTACACGTTAAAGTAAAACCAAGGGATTTACCATGCCTCTGCATTGCGTGGACTCAGCTGAATCTGCTGAGAGATCCCAGGGGCGGTGGCCTCGGACAGCCTGACCCCAGGCCCGAGGTCCCAGGCCATGTTCCAAGGGGGCGTGAAGATGGTTGGCAGTAACTTCCCAGTGCCCGCCCTGCTCGGGGCCCCTCCAGAATGGCTGGCTGGCACGGGCGCCTCTGACCTTTAACATCAGTCCGAGGGTTGTAATTACAGGTCGAGGCATGTGTCCCGTGCTGTGACCATCGCGTGGCTGAGCTCAATTAGCTGTAACTCGCCAGGCCTCTGCCGTCAGTGACCTGTGGGCTCGGAGGTCCCTGTGGAAGGCTGGGCCGCCCCAGGACAGCCTCACGTGGTTCCTGGGGACCGGCCTCCATGGGGCCCCCGGTCTGTCCTGCACAGAGAGCTGTCCTGTCTCCCTCAGGCACTAGCGTTCTGTGTGGTCCTGGACACGTGTCATGCGCTTGCCCGGCATCCAAACCTGTGATTCTGTTGGGTCCTGGCCACCCTCGTGGCTCCTGCCCATGAAGTGGCCCTGTGGGTCTCGACCTGGCTCTGGCCCCACAGTGGACGCACACTTGGGCCCCGTGTTGGCCCTTGACACATGAGGTGCTTGAGTCCTGGAAACCTCGGGTTGGCTCTGTCCTGGCAAACTCGGCTCTGATGGGGAAGGCTGCCCCCTACACTCGCTTCCCAGGGCACTCCCCCAGGACAAGGGCCCTCTGTGTCCATGGCCAGGGTCTGTGTCTGCGGCCCGGGCTCCGTGTCCACGGCACAGGCTCTGGGGGGCCGCACATGGAGACTGTGTAGCAGTGCGGCCTGAGGTGCCGAGGTCACTGCTCTGACTTGCTTTGTGGGCCCTTCTGTCTTCAGAATACAGGAGATGAAGGTTAGGAGGGTGATTGGGCCCTTGGCCACCAGGCCCCCCCAGGTTCCCCCAGTGTAAACCGGGGTGCTGGGAGGTGGCGGGGAGGAGCAGGTGGCAGTCCCACGACTCCCCCATCATCCTCCCAGCTTCCCCAGGAGACCCAGCCACCTGGGGCCTCAGAGGTGGGAAGGAGAGCACCCAGCGGGTGCTCTGGCTGCCGGTCATCCCGGTTATCTCATGGAAGCTGTGACAGGAGCATCTGTCCTAACCACACTCAGGCTGAGGCTGAAGGGAGGGTCTAGCCCGCAGGGACACGACCCCACAGGGAGCGGCCGCCCTCCTGGCGGGTGGACAGCATCTCTGGGCTAGCCACAGCAGGTGTGCCTGCCCAGGGCGCTTGGCACTTGGCCCACTAGCTCCTAAAATGCCCATTATGGGCTTAATGGCTGAGCCACTCACAAATTGCCATTTAAAATCAATCAAGTCTTCAGCTTAATTAGCTGATTACCATGCAGACTGCCGTCTCGTGGTCACGAGAGAAGGGGAGAGCCATGCAGCCTAACCGCCGGGTTGGAGGATTGCTCGCAAGGAATTCCCATCACGCAGAGACCTGGCGCTACGGGCAGAGACAGAGAAGAGGAGCCCCACGCCCACCCCATGGATTGCTGCTTCCCCCTCCCCTGAGACCAGAACAACTGGGAACCAGGGGCCAACCAGATGTCAGAGCCCTCAGACCACAGGGAGGGATGGCCCTGCCTGCCCCGATCGCTAGCTCAAGTGACGGCATGTGGACCACATGGCAGCAAGCCTGCCTCAGGGTGTCCTCACGCTCCTGGGGGTGGTGGGGGTGGACAAAGCCATGTGATGGGGGGTGGGGGAGGGAGCAGGGGATAGAGGGCTCCCCGGGAGAAAAATGTTAGCGAGAAACGGGAAAGTTCCTGTGCGTTCTGACATCACAGACAAGGAGCAGAACACAGACGCAGTAGGACAGGCGCTCACAGTGAGACAATAAAATAGTGGTGAAACTAAAAACTGGAAAAGAACGAACACAGTGAGATCTTAGAAATAAACCGTAAACATTAGAAAAGACCCTGATGCTGGGAAAGATTGAAGGCAGGAGGAGAAGGGGACAACAGAGGATGAGATGGTTGGATGGCATCACTGACTCAACGGACATGAGTCTGAGCAAGCTCCGGGAGTTGGCTGTGGACAGGGAGACCTGGCGTGCTGCAGTCCATGGGGTCACAAAGAGTCGGACACGACTGAGTAACGGAACTGAACTGACCTTTGAAATTGAAAATGCACCCGTGCACGTGCGTGAAGAACCGCCTGTTGATAAGAAAAGGCTTATAACCCGGTAACACAGTAGCAAAGGCCACGATACACGGGTCACAGAACAGGAAGAAATGTCTCCCAAATGATATTAGACACTCAGCCTCACTCACAATGAGACAGATTAAATCTCCAGGAGACGCCCTTTCCCAGCTGCCTGGGATGAGGGGCAAGTGTGCCCCCCGCCATGGGCAGGTGAGGCGGGTGTCTGGGCAGGACACGGATGAGTGCTTATCAGGCCCTGCCCTGCTCAGAGGTGCGTGTCCAATGCCGACGGACACAGAGGTTGGAATAGCATGCCGGTCTGTCCACATTGTGTGTGTGTGTGTGTGTGCATGTATATGTGTGTAGTGTGTGCATGTCTGTGTATATGTGTGTATGTGTGTGGGTTTGTGTATGTGTATGCGTGTGTATTTTCTCTCAATGGGTAAAAAGTTCAGATCACTTTTTCTGTGGGTTTTCAGGGCTTCCTTCCAAGCAGGAGCATCTGGTCAGAGGTCAGCCTGTGTCTTATCCACCCTTTGCCCAAATTATTACGGTTTTCTAGTAACCATACAGGAGTGTGGCAGAGGATTAGGACTCCGAGTCCCAAAGGGCAGAGTTTTGTTGTTGTCGTCGTTAAGGGTCACCTGGCTCCTTGGCATCTTCCTGCCCCGCTGGTCCCACAGCTGCCAGAGACAACTGTGATCTGAGACCCACCATGAACATCTACTTTGGGGAGACGTTTGGCTGAAGAGCAAACTCAGCCTGAGCTGAAACCGGCCTGCTGTCACGGCAGGGGGTGTGCTGGGGTCGGCTGGCACTGGCCACAGCCGGCCCTGGACCTGATGACTCTGCAGTGCTGGCCTCTTCAGAGGGGCCCCCGACCAGTGGTCACCAGACGTGGGCCCCTGGAGCCTGGCCGGGGCAGGAGGCATAGGTTTCTGGGGAACAGCTGCTGGGGCTGGCAGGGCCGCCCTCCACACAGCTTATGCGGGGTTCATTGGGGCTTTTGAGGTGCAGTAGCGGAAGCCACGTGCAGCCTGGGAGAAGCACAGCCTCATAGCAGCCCAGCAAGCAGGGGACTCAGGCTGTACCGTGGTTCTGGCTCTCGGCGGACTTTCTAACTCAGCTCCCAGATGCCAAGCAGCAGGAGGGAGAGGAGAGGACATGCCGCCATCTGTGGACTCCGTGAGGCCCTGGGAGGAGAGGCGAGAGCCCAGGCCTTTCTATGACAGCATCACTCCGAGGGACCAGCACAGATTCCTGGGTCCAGGCCTGCTGAGCCGGGCATCTGGGTGGGGCCTGGGGCCCGCAGGGAGGGTTCTGGGCCAGGCTGAGGGGTAGGAGCAGGCTGTGAAGGAAGAGACGCGTCCCTCCGTCCCCGGTGGGTGGCCGGCTGGGCACGTGTGTGCAGGGAGCAGGTGCGGCCAGGCCCAGGCTCTTGGGCTCCTGCCTGTCTCCCCATCGGGGACCCTCCCATGCTGGGCTTGGAGGGCCCTCGGGGGGTCGAGAGCCTGCAGGCCTCAGGGAGGACAAGCTCAGGCCTCCCGCTGACGAGCAGGGCGGGGCCAGAGGGTTTCCAGGAAGCGCGGCCCCCACTCCGGCCCCCCACCCTGAGCTCACAGGCAGCCTCCTGTGTGGGCACCTCGGGCCATGCAGCCGGCGCCCCCCTGTGGGTTGGGAACCGTTTCCTGTGGAAACGATGAGGCACCAGCCTCCTGGCCTCTGAGATCATCCGTGAAGGTGGGACCCCACCACTGGCTTCCTGGGTGGCTGCCCTCACTGGACCCCTGTGAAAACCATCAGAGGAAGAAGCGGGACCTTGTCCTGACATCCAGATGACCTGCTGCTGCCGTGGTGCCAGATCCCAGGAGGCCTGCGGGCTCCTAAGGGGCCCCCAGTGGGTTCTTAGGGCCTCAGGGCCCATTCTGCTCCACTGGCTGAGACTTGAGGCTCCCTGGGCCACAGAGCGGGGCCCACGCCTGCCCCACTGCACCTCAGCCCGACCTGGGGAGGACTGTCCTGGGGAAGACAGGCAGACTTTCCGAGAGCCAGTGTCTAGCCCCTAAATGTTCTCAGGTCACCAGTGAGGAGACAGGCTGAGGACAGGGTGTGGGGCTCCTGGACCAGAACCCAGGTCCTAGGTGGCTGGGGCGCATAAGCCAGGCTCAGTTTGCTGGCCGTACCCTCGTGGGTCACACCCTGTGCTCTGTCTCCCCCGACCCCGCTGCCCTTGGGTCCTCGCATCTCAAGAGACAATCCTCAGAATACAAAAGAAGACTTCTTAATAAACAGAACTTAGTTTTTCAGTCACACAGTCGTGTCCGACTCTTTACCACCCCGTGGACTTAGCACACCAGGCCTCCCTGTCCATCACCACCTCCTGGAGTTTACTCAAACTCATGTCCATTGAATCAGTGATGCCAAACAACCATCTCATCCTCTGTTGTCCCCTTCTCCTCCTGCCTTCAATCTTTCCCAGCATCAGAGTCTTTTCCAATGAGTCAGCTCTTCTCATAAGCTGGCCAAAGTATTGGAGTTTTAGCTTCAGCATCAGTCCTTCCAATGAATATTTAGGCTTGATTTCCTTTAGGGTTGACTGGTTTAATCTCCGTTCTGTCCAAGGGACTCTCAAGAGTCTTCTCCAACACGAAAGTTCAAAGGCATCAATTCTTTGGTGCTCCGCTTTCTTTATAGTCTAACTCTCACATCCATACATGACTACTGGAAAAACCATAGCTTTGACTATATGGACCATTGTAGGCAAAGTAATCTCTTTGCTATTTCATACACTGCCTAGGTTTGTCATAGCTTTCCTTCCAAGAAGCAAGCATCCTTTAATTTCATGGCTGCAATCACCGACTTCAGTAATTTTGGAGCCCAAGAAAATAAAGTTTGTCCTTGTTTCCATTGTTTCCCCATCTATTTGCCATGAAGTGATGGGACCAGATGCTATGATTTAGTTTTTCAAATGTTGGGTTTTAAGCCAGCTTTTTCACTTTCCTCATTCACCTCATTTCATTCACCCTCAGCAAGTGGCTCTTTAGTTCTTCTTCGCTTTCTTCCATGAGGGTGGTGTTATCTGCATATCTGAGGTGATTGATATTCCTCCCAGCAATCTTGATTCCAGCTTGTGATTCATCCAGCCTAGCATTTTGAATGATGTACTCTGCATATACTTTAAATAAGCAGGGTGACAATATACAGCCTCCATGTACTCCTTTCCCAATTTTGAACCAGTCTGTTGTTCCATGTGGCTGCTTCTAACTGTTGCTTCTTGATGTGTATATAGGTTCTGCAAGAGGTAGGTAAGGTGGTCTGGTATTCCCATCTCTTTAAGAATTTTTGTTTGCTGTGATCCACACTAGTTTGTTGTGATCCACACAATCAAAGGCTCTGGTGTAATCAATGAAGCTGAAGTAGACAGTTTTCTGGAATTCTCTTGCTTTTTCTATGATAGATGTTGACAATTTGATCTCTGGTTCCTCTGCCTTTTCTAAATTCAGCTGGTACATCTGGAAGTTTTCTGTTCATATATTGTTGAAGCCTAGCTTGGAGAATTTTGAGCATTACTTTGCTAGCATGTGAAATGAGTGCAATTGTGTGGTAGTTGGAACAGTCTTTGGCATTGTCTTTCTTTGGGACTGGAATGAAAACTGAACTTTTCCAGTGCTGTGGCCACTGCTGAGTTTTCCAAATTTGCTGGCATATTGAGTACAGCACTTTCATAGCATCATCTTTTAGGATTTGAAATAGCTCAACTGGAATTCCATCACCTTCACTAGCTTTGTTTATAGTGATGGCCACTTGACTTCACATTCCAGGATATCTGGCTCTAGGTGAGTGCTCACACCATTGTGGTTATCTAGGTCATTAAGATATTTTTTGTACAGTTCTTCTGTGTATTCTTGCCACCTCTTCTCAATATCTTCTGCTTCTGTTAGGTCCATACCATTTCTGTCCTTTATTGTGCCCATCTTTGCATGAAATGTTCCCATGGTATCTCTAATTTTCTTGAAGGGATCTCTAGTCTTTCGCATTCTATTGTTTTCCTCTATTTGTTTGCACTGATCACTGAGGAAGGCTTTCTTATCTCTCCTTGCTATTCTTTGGAACTCTGTGTTCAGATGGGTGTATCTTTCCTTTTCTCCTTGCCTTTCACTTCTCTTCTTTTCTGAGATATTTGTAAGTCCTCCTCAGACAACCATTTTGCCTTTTTGCATTTCTTTTTCTTGGGGATGGTTTTGATTACTCTCTCCTGTATAATGTTACAAACCTCCGTCCATAGTTCTTCAGGCACTCTATCAGATCCAATCTCCTGAATCTATTTCTCACTTCCACTGTATAATCGTAAGGGATTTGATTTCGGTCATACCTGAATGGCCTAGTGGTTTTCCCTTCTTTTTTCAATTAAAGTCGAATTTTGAAGGAGTTTATGATCTGAACATGAGTGAAAAAGAGAACTATCTCAAACACCCATCTCTTCTGTCAATATTCCAACTATTTTGAAATCAGACTTAACATAGGATTCTTGCCACATTTTCCTTGGAGTCTTAAAATAAAACAAAGAAGTGGCCCCAGTAGTGTGACCTCCCTTGAGGTCCTGGCAGGGCTGACGGGCGAGGGGACCGAGGGGCCTGACTGTTGGTGGGGGGACCTTTGGGGTCCTGCTGTCCCCAAGCACGTGACTGTTGTGGTGGGGGTGATTGCGGCTGGGGCACCCTGGAGCGCCTGGCCTTATAGGCTGTCTTCCTGGGGGGCAGGGGGGATGTCCTGCATGGGGGCGCTCCCATGAAGACACAGCAGGGCTTCAGGCAGGGTGGGGGTCCAGGGCACCAGATACAGCACGGGGGTGAGGTCAGAGGGGGTTTGTGGGGCCTGGGGCGTGGGAGCCCGCACTCTGCTCACCTGGCCTCTGTCAAAGCAGTCATGCAGCCCCTCCAGCCTGACTCTGGCATGGGACTCCCTGCGGAAGGGGGCCGTTTTCTGAGCAGGAGGCAGGGAGACCTCTGAGGAGGGTGTCCCAGGGCCGGGTGGGCTGGCAGGGCCTCCCAGCCACACAAGCAGGGGCAGGAGGGAGGTGGCCACAGCCCCAGGTGGGGGGCCTTGTTTCCCGAGTTCAGGTCCTCTCCGTGGAGCCAGGCTGGCCCCCTGACTTCCGCTCCCCCCACAGGCTTCCACCTGTCCCACAAGGTCACCAGTGTGGTCCCTGAGAGTGCCCTGCTCATCGTGCTGGGCCTGGTGCTGGGCGGCATCGTCCTGGCGGCCGACCACATCGCCTCCTTCTCCCTCACGCCCACGGTGTTCTTCTTCTACCTGCTGCCGCCCATTGTGCTGGACGCCGGCTACTTCATGCCCAACCGGCTCTTCTTTGGCAACCTGGGCACCATCCTGCTGTATGCGGTCATCGGCACTGTGTGGAACGCGGCCACCACTGGGCTGTCGCTCTACGGCGTCTTCCTCAGTGGCCTGATGGGTGAGTGGGCACTGCCACCCCCGGGGGGTGGGGGGCTCCTGGAGGGTCCCAGCTGGAGCAGGCTCCCAGCAGCTGCGTCTAAGAAAGCACAAGACAAAGAACACAGACCTAAAAGGAGAGTGAGTGTGGAGCTCATCCAGAGATGTCACCAGTGGCCACTTAACCCTCCTGGGTTTTAATTCACCAACAGCCAGTCCACGCCCGTCCTCAGGCCGAGACATGTGTCCCGCTTGGGAATGAAGTCTGGTCCGACCAGGTTGGCTGGTGGGTGGGGCGGTGGGAACGAGCTGGCTGCTGTCCCTCCCCCTTGGCAGGGAGGTCGGGTCCAGCCTCAGATCCCAGGGAAGGAGGAGGCAGCCTCTGGCAGAAGGCGACACCTGAGCCCCACGCCCGTGGAGCCCAGGTAAACCTGCCCCCGTGCCGAAGGTTGGGTGTCGTTTCTACTCAATCCGGCGGGGAGAAGGCAGGCCAGCCTCTCCTCCATCACATGGGATCTGTGTCTGCGGCTCTTCCCCCTGGCCGTGTTTCCTGCTAGTTGGTTACTAACCTCAGCCCTGGTGTACCTCTGAGGTGCACCCCACCCACCTAGGAGTCGGTCATTATCCACCCGGGAAACGAGCAGGTGGGGCCCTGCTCACCGAGGCCGCACATACGTGCTGGATGGCACGGCCCTGAGCTCAGCCTGGTTCCCATGTGCCTCTGGGCTCCGCGGGCTGAGCTCCCGGTGTTGGGGGTGACGAGGGAGGTGGGGGTGCTTCCACCTCCCTGGGCAGCAGTCTCGGCTCAGCTTCGGCCTCAAACACTTCCATCAGCTGAACCAGACAAGGGACAGGCCCTCTGACAGAAGAGCACGCACCCCCAACCCCCCCAGTGGGGCTCACGACCTCCCTTGAAATCACAGTGTCAAAGACACATTGAGAAACAGGGCTAAGGCACCCCATCTGCAGGAGTCACCTAGGACTTTGTCCTCACCCCTGGGCAGTGCGGGCGTCCTCAAGTCCCCACAGCCATTCAGCACCAACCCCAAGCCCAGCCGTGGAAGCCCCCCAAGGCTGGCGTGGCGCCAAACACACCCGGCCAGTTCTCCCCAACGCGTGGGCCGCAGGGGCCAGGCAGGTGACGTTAGAGTGCCATTCCCAGCGGTGCCCTCAGGTAGTTGGGACAGTCTAAGGCCACTTCTGCCCCCAGGCCCAAGGGAACATTCTGGGGTTTGGCTCCCTGAGGGGCCACAGCCGTCTGAGGCCTGTGCTCCATCCTTGGGATGGAGTGGTCACGGCTGGGTGTCAGCCAAGGTCATGGAGCAGGGCAGTGCCCAGGGGATACCTGGAGCCTGGCCCTGCAGCCGGCAGACAGGGATGGTCTCTGCTGACCGTCGGCCCAGCTCCAGGCTCTGAGGTCTGCCCCAAGGCTGGGGCACACCGCCAAGGAAGGGTCAGCCTGGGTGGCCACAGGTGGGCCAGGCAGCGACCGTCCTGGGGGCATTTGGGCACAGCAGCCCAGCACCCAGAAACCCCGGGCCACCAAGAGGCCCTGTGGGTGGGTGAGGCCGCAGTGGGGGAGGGTCCCAGAACACGCAGTCTGGCAGCCGTGAGCCCACAGTCCCGTCCCTGGGACCTTCCTGGCAGGGCCGGTGCAGGGAGGATTGGCCCTCCGGGGAGGAGGGCTACCCCCAATGGTCCACTCGTCCTCCAGGAGACCTGAACATTGGGCTACTGGACTTCCTCCTGTTCGGCAGCCTGATTGCTGCCGTGGACCCAGTGGCCGTGCTGGCCGTGTTTGAGGAGGTGCACGTCAACGAGGTGCTGTTCATCATCGTCTTCGGGGAGTCCCTGCTCAATGACGCCGTCACCGTGGTGAGTGCCCAGCAGGAGGCACCTCCCAGTCCTGCTCCAGGGCCTCACTGCTGGCATCCCAGCTTCAGATGCAGGCTGGGTCCCCGCCCTTGACCGTGGAGTCGTGGGTGATCACGGTGTTGTAGGGACTGAAGAGGAGAGCCCAGCCAGGCCCAGTGTGCCCGTGGCCTGAGGGCTGGGGGTCCACGTCGGCTCTGGGTAGCCTGGAGAGAAGAGCGGCCCGTCCGGATATCAGAGGCCATCCTCCCCATGCCAGCCATGGGCTCTGGGGAATTGCAGTCCCGGGGGCAGCACGGAGCCGTCGCCTCCCTAGGGCTGGTCAGTGGTGTGTCTGAGCACCCTCCTGGGGTCTCCTCAGCCCTGCAGGTTCGCAGACGTAGTGGACATCCAGTCTCCTCTTTGCTCTAAAAGCCCTTTAGCCTCCATGTCCCGTAAATGTGTGAAATTCTGCCCAAGCCAGGAAGCTCCTCCCTGGCTCCTGTGAGGCTCATCTTCCTTACGAAGGAGGAAGCAGGAGAAGCAGGGCGCTGTGCTCTGCTCCCCCGACCTTCACAGCTGCGCCCATCCCTCCCACACAGTCTCCGTGCAGCAACACCACCAGGTTTCCTTCCATAAACACAGCTTTGCGATCTGCCCCGTGAGGGCCTTCTCCCCACTGGAGAGCACAGACCTGGGGACACAGAAACATTTCTTCCCAAGGGCCCCACAGCCCCCCGGCCCGGGTCACCCCCAGGCCCCTCCCCTGGACATGGAGCCAGCGCATCCTTCAGGAGCTTCGCTCAGAGCACAGCAGGCACCTCCCACACACACAGCCCCGCAGCCTCAGATGAGGTGTTAGGCATTTATCACGACGTCATAGCAGGATGAGGTTTAAATGTCAACAGGCAAAGATGCCAGGGGTGCCTCCCTATAGACAGGGGCCACATAACGGCAAAGTCACTGCAAATGAAACTCTGGGTGTGTCTTAGGAAATGAACTAAGGATCACTACGGTAGGCCAGCTTTGTGGCCACCCTGCTTCACCACAGGCGGGAAGGCCAGGTTTTCTCTGAGGGTTCTTGTTCTTCCCAGACTGTCCTTCCACCCCAGACCCCACACTACTGCCCCAGATGAGTTTCCCCCGGTGGTTTTCACTTTCCCTTCAGATTGCTGCCATGTTCTCCTCACTCAGCCCAAGTCTCACAAGGCCTGGGGCACGAGACTCAAGTCTCGACAGGCCTGGTGCCCAAGACAGGGAGGAGTCAGTGCTGACCGCAGGCTGACGATGTCCTGTCTGTCTCTGTCCCCGCAGGTCCTGTACAATGTGTTTGAATCTTTTGTGACATTGGGTGGTGACAAGGTGACCGGTGTGGACTGCGTGAAAGGAATAGGTGTGTGGCTGGCGGGTCGTGTTCCAGCGGGAAGCCAGGGCCAGTGTCTTCTCTGGAGCATGGACTCCTCAGGGCAGCATCTGTGCCAGGCTGGAACCCACAGCCTGTGCAGGGAAACATTCTTCCATTTCAAAATCTTGGTGACAGGCCCCCTCCCTCCCCGGCAGGTCCCACTAATGTGGTTTTCCAGGCCCCAGCCACCCTGGGTGGCGAGGATCATTGCCCCCACAGACCTACGGGAGGATGGGGATCCTGTATCCGGGGTCCTGGGCATCCCTCTGGGCAGGAACAGTTACAGACAGATAGCATTCCTGGGAGCCCAGAGCCTGGTCCTTGCTGTCAACCCCCCACCAATGCTGCTGGTCTCAGTGCTGCCCCCGCGGCGGGGCAGCCAGGCCTCCCTTGATGCAGTGCTCTCCCCTCCCTGTGGAGGCCAGAGCCTCTGTCCGCCTAGAGAATCAGCCTCTTGTTTGCCGAGCTGCTGGTGCCTCTGGGGTCACCCGGGACCTCAATGGGGAACGGTCAGTCAGGCCAGCTCGCCCACGCTGCGGCCACAGAGGGCCGCTCAGAGGCCAGTGGCACTCCTTGTCCTTGCAGTGTCCTTCTTCGTGGTGAGCCTGGGGGGCACGTTGGTGGGTATCGTGTTTGCCTTCCTGCTCTCCCTGGTGACACGCTTCACCAAGCGCGTGCGCATCATCGAGCCCGGCTTCGTGTTTGTCCTCTCCTACCTGTCCTACCTCACATCCGAGATGCTGTCCCTGTCGGCCATCCTGGCGTGAGTCCCCCCTTGCTGGTGGCTCACTCACCAGCCCCCGCGCGCCTGGCGGACCCGCCCAGGGGAGGCCTGGCACTTCGGGCGGGGCGGGAACTCGCTATGGGGGAGAAGAATTTGATCTATTTAGTCTTTTAATTAAGGAGTTGGCGTCTCACAGAGCTGCCCAGGGGCTACAGCGCCTGCTCTGTCCCCATGCAGCCGTTCCCAGGGCTCTGACCCTCAGAGCTGCCCCCTCAGTGTGTGGCCAGAAACTAAGGCAGCCCCCTCTCCTCCAGTGTGGGACCCAGGCTCCCAGAAGCCCACAGACAGTGTCAGGGTAGCCAGCCCAGGGCACCAAGCCCCCAGAAGGAGCCCTGTGCTCACAAAGAGTGCTGATGAGTAGCGGGGGATGCTTGCCCAGGATGCAGAGGCTCCAAGGTGCTGCCTTCCAGGAGACAGGCTTGAGCCCCACGGGGTCTGGTGGGAGCTGAGCCCTGGCCTGAGCCCTCATGGTGGGCTGTCCTGTGTGCCAGCATCACCTTCTGTGGCATCTGCTGCCAGAAGTACGTAAAGGCCAACATCTCGGAACAGTCAGCCACCACAGTGCGCTACACCATGAAGATGCTGGCCAGCGGGGCCGAGACCATCATTTTCATGTTCCTGGGCATCTCGGCTGTGGACCCTCTCATCTGGAAGTGGAACACAGCCTTCGTGCTCCTGACACTGCTCTTCATCTCCGTGTACAGGGCCATAGGTGAGGGTGTGGGGAGCATGGGGGGTGACACAAGGACAATGTGGAATTATGGGGGGATGATGATGACGGGCAGATGAGGGGACAATGGAGGATGATGGGGGTGGTGGGGATGATGAGGGGGATGGGGATGAGGGGATGATGGGGATGAGGGGGATGAGGGGACAATGGAGGATGATGGGGATGAGGGGGATGATGGGGATGGGGGGATAAGGGGGATGAGGGGGAACAAGGGGATGATGGAGGGTGATGGGGATGAGGAGGATGAGGGGGGATGAGGGGGAACAAGGGGAGGATGGAGGGTGATGGGGTGGTGGGGACTATGGGGGATGAGGGGATGATGGGGTGGTGGGGATGATGGGGATAAAGGGGAATGAGAGGACAATGGAGGATGATAGAGGTAGTGGGGATGATGGGGATGAGGGGGCAGTGGGGACGATGGGGAATGACGGGGATGAGAGGATGATAGAGGATGATGGGGATGAGGGGGATGATGGGGATGGGGGGTGATGGGGATGAGGGGGGATGAGGACAATGGAGGATGATGGGGATGAGGGGGGTGATGGGGATGAGGGGATGAGGGGGATGAGAGGATGATGGAGAATGATGGGGATGAGGGGACAATGGAGGGTGACGGGGATGAGGATGGAGGATGATGGGGATTAGGGGATGATGGAGAGTGATGTGGATGAGGAGGGCTGAGGGGATGGTGGAGGATGACAGAGGGGTGAGGGGACATAGTCAGCCAACAGCAGGGATTGGCCGCAGGGAGTCTGAAGAACCAGGGACACACATTGGCCCCTGGCCACCAGCCCTATAGCACAGTGAATGACAGGTTCAAGAGACCTTGGGGAACCTAAGGCTGGCCAGGACATTGGTCACCCTCAGTGAAGGGACAGGCCTTCTCACAGCCTTATAGCCTCATTACTGAAATAAGACGACCTTGAGGTACATGTGGAAGGTTCCAGAAGCCAGGGGAACCCATGTGGCTTCCCACTTACTTTGGATGTGGTCACTTGGGGACACCATCAGTCACCATGGCACTTGAGAGGCAGGAGCCCCTGGGGCCCCACCTAGCCCTGGTCACTGGTCCCTGGTGTGCAGTGCTGACCCAGGGCTGGGGAGGGGAGAAGGCAGTTGGGTGATCCCCACCTGCTCTGCCTGTAGTCACTGGACTGAGGGCTCAGGGAAACAGAGGCCCTGCGGTTGGGTGGCATCTTGTCCTGGAGCTGCTGGGCAGTCACATGTGTGGTCACACTGAGACTTGGGAATTTCCAGAGCGGCTGGAGCACAGCTTGGGGGTGCAGAGGCAGGCAGGGGCCCAGAGAGCTCCAAAGAGGACTAGGGACCTGTGGGCGGGGCTACAGTGGTGCCTCCTGGTCCCGCTCTCTAGCTCGCTTGCTTGCTCATGGGAGGAGGCAGTTTCCCAGTGTGACTCCTCCCCCACTGCGGCTGCAAGGGGTGCTGACAGAGACAGAGGGGCTGCATCTCCCCCCAACTGCTGAGTGCACGCTGCACCCCACAGGGGTCATCCTGCAGACCTGGATTCTGAATCGGTACCGGATGGTGCAGCTGGAGATCATAGACCAGGTGGTCATGTCCTATGGTGGCCTCCGAGGAGCTGTGGCTTATGCCCTGGTGGTCCTCCTGGACGAGAACAAGGTCAAGGAGAAGAACCTGTTTGTCAGCACCACCATCATCGTCATCTTCTTCACCGTCATCTTCCAGGTAGGGGTGGTGGAGGGGCCTCACCCTCCCAGGCGCCAGGCCTAACTGGGTTGATAATTTTAGTAACTAGGTGCAGTTTAGTAGGTTTTCATGTGGCCCCACAAGGGGTGCTGCACGATTTGGCCTAGAAACCTCCTTCCTTGGCTGTTGCTGGTTAACAAAGCCCCAGTAAATGTTTCATTGACCAGGAAAGAAAGGGCCCTGCTTTGCCTGGCTCTTGGATACTCTAAGGAGCTGGCCAGGGGTGTCCAAGGATGTCCAGTGACCTGCAGGTGGCAGCGCCTCTTCTGCCGGGAGGTGGGCACAGATGACCTGGGTCCTAGCCAAGGGGTGGCCCCTTCTGCCCCACTGGGGTAGGTGGGCTCAGGATCAGTGGGCCACAGTGGGGTGTGGGTCTGGGGTGAGGCCTGGCCCAGCCTCAGGGTTAGGGTGCCTATCTTCCAGGGCCTGACCATCAAGCCCCTTGTGCAGTGGCTGAAGGTGAAGAGAAGTGAACAGCGAGATCCCAAGCTCAACGAGAAGCTGCACGGCCGGGTAGGGGGAAGGGCCAAGGGAGGAGGGAGGAGGAGGAAGGGGCCATCCAGGTGACGCTGACCCACTTGCCTCTCCTCCCAAAGGCTTTTGACCACATCCTCTCGGCCATCGAGGACATATCAGGGCAAATCGGACACAATTATCTGAGAGATAAGTGAGTGGCTGCAGTGGCCCCTGACAAACTGAAACAGGAAAATTCAGAGGCACGTTCATTTCAGTTGTTAGTCCCCTTCTTCTTTAACCAGCGACTGTAGGACCCACAAGCTATAGAGTGACTCTCTGGCATCACCGTGACCCTTCCCCACTGAGCCCCAGTGACCTCAGAATACTGCCCTCGGAGGACCCAGAGCCACTCACCACCTTGTTCAGGTCCCTGCTTCTCCCCTCCTGCCCCTGGAGGCCCCCCAAGCCCCTTCTCCTAGAATACTTCTGCTTCTCCTCCTGGGACCCCCCCTTCCGCCTTCCTGCCCCTGAAGCCCCTTAAGCCCCTTCTCCTAGAATCCTCCTACTTCTCCTCCTGGGACCCCCTTCCCCCCTTTAAATCCCCTCCTCCTTCTGGAATCCCCCTCCTCCCCCCATCTTCCTAGAGGGTTATGCAGTTAGAGGAAATCTGCATGACCGCATTACAGGAGAAGGTTAAGTCCACTTTCACGCACGCACCATGACTCTGCTGTCGGACAGGAAGGTAGAGCGGCCACAGGGCTGTGAGGCAGCGTCCAGTGGCACATGGAGGGTCATCTCTTTCACTTCAAAGCTCGCCTGTGTGGCTGTCACAGTAAATGGAAACTGAGTGTCCCGTCCAGTGGCTACACGCTGTGTCCATCGCAAGTCTGGATGTTCCCAGGGTTCCATCCCGGGGCTTCACCCAGACCCCGCCAAGTGCCGACCACTGTTGGTTTGACCCACCTGTCCTCGCAGGTGGTCCAATTTTGATAGGAAATTCCTCAGCAAAATTCTCATGAGAAGGTCGGCTCAGAAGTCTCGAGATCGGATTCTGAACGTTTTCCACGAGCTCAACTTGAAGGATGCCATCAGCTACGTAGCCGAGGTACTAGCCGTCTTGTCTGCTCTTTTGTAGGAGTGTGGGGAGAGGGGGGCAAGAGGCGAGACAGACCCGCATGTGGACAGTGCTGGGTCTGCACACTGAGGCTCGGGCTGAGGTAGGGGCAGCTGGTGGGCGACACACGGTCTTCTCGCTGCCTCAGCCGCGGTTCACCCGAGCTCATGGGCCCTCAGGCACCCTGAAAGTGGGGTTCACCACAGCTCCAGCTCTGCGGTGCTGGGTCTGAGGTCACAGACCCCAGTGAACACAAGCTCCAGGCTCCAGCCAGGGCAAGGCCATGAGCGGAAGGCCTGTCTTCTGCACCTCTGACCAGCTGAGGAAGTTCAGAGCAGGAATCCCGGCCCCTCTGACCGCGAGCCTTTGAGGCCTCGCTGCCTCCCTGGGGCTGGGAAGGTGGGTGGTGACCCCTGCTGGCTGCATCCTCTCCTGGGGACCCTCTATGGCCCCCCAGTCCCCACTGGTGACAGGCTCCCAGCAGGGCACCAGCCTCCCTTCCCCTCGCTGCCTGCCACTGTGGTGCCTATGACGCAGGCCTGTGGGCTCCTCTGCACTGCGGTTGTGCCTGTGAGCAACGCCCACAGCACCAGCTCTGCCATAGCAGGTTGGCCCCCACCCGGCTGCCCTTCCCAGCTCCAAGCTCTCCCCAGAGGGCCAGCTGCTCTAGGGCACCTCACTCGGCAGTGTGACCTCCATGCCTATGGACTCTGTTCTGCCTGGTTTTCGTCTGACTCTGGAGGCTGGGGTTTCTCTTCTGGGGAAAACTAGGGCAGCTGGTTTGGAGCCCCCGTGGGGACAGGGCCTCTTCCCCCATCCCGTGGGGATTCCCAACGCTCCCCGAGGCACCAGGTCCTTTGCACAAGCCTCTGTGAGCCTCCCAGCTCCAGCGGGGCCTCCACCATGGTTTCTGGGGTCTTGGCTCTCCCAGGTGCCTCGGGGTCAGTGCACAGCACCCCGGGGCAGGGTTCCCTGGGGCCAGGCCATTGACTGACAAGGCCACCTCCTCCCGCAGGGAGAGCGCCGTGGGTCCCTGGCCTTCATCCGTTCCCCCAGCACGGACAACATGGTCAATGTGGACTTCAGCACCCCACGCCCCTCCACTGTGGAGGCCTCCGTCTCCTACCTCCTGTAGGTCCCCAGGGCTGCTGTGGGCCAAGCTCTCCCCGGGCTCCCTGTGGCCTGCCACAGGCATGGCCAGTGGGCCTCTTGGGGCTGCCCAAATGGGAAACAGGGCCAGAGCTGATGGCGTCTATCACCTGTCGTGTCGGTCGGCTGGCTGGAGTGAGGCAGTGAGCCAGGGTCCAGCAGCCCGCTTAAGGAGCGCCCCCTCCCCCACCACCAGAGACAGAGGCACTGGTCCCCGATTCCAGGCCTCCAGCCTCTGCCCTGCTAGTGCAGGGCGGTTCTGGGCATCACTGCTGGGGCTTTGGAAGCGCAGGCGCACTGTGGGGTCAGTCTTAAACAAGAGGCGGAGAAGGTCTTACCGGGACGACCCAGGCCCCAGGGGTGCAGGTGGGAGGGCAGGTGGCCATGCCCACTTGCTCACCGAGGCCCCTGCAGGAGGGAGAACGTTAGCGCCGTGCGCCTGGACATGCAGTCCCTGGAGCAGCGGCGGCAGAGCATCCGGGATGCAGAGGACATGATCACCCACCACACGCTGCAGCAGTACCTGTACAAGCCCCGGCAGGAGGTGGGTGCACCCTTGCCAGAGCGGGCGCCCCATCCATCCTGCCCCAGGGCAAAGCACATCCCTACTTAGTGCAGGTTGCTCCTGGGAGGGTGGGGGTTCAGGCCCGCATCCGGAGGCAGCCCAGGCCCTGGGAACACGACCAGCTAACCCTAACCACCCCGCCCACCCCCCGTCACCCCCCACAGTACAAACATCTCTACAGCCGGCACGGGCTGACCGCGGATGAGGACGAGAAGCAGGACACCGAGATCTTCCACAGGACCATGCGGAAGCGCCTGGAGTCCTTCAAGTCGGCCAAGCTGGGGATCAACCCCCACAAGAAGGCCGCTAAGCTGCTCAAGAGGGAGCGTGCCCAGAAGCGGGTGAGAGGGCACACTTGGGCAGGCCCCACTGAGGGGGCACCCCGGCCACACAGGGCAGAGGCCTCCCTGGGGTTGACAGGCGGATCAGGCGGGACCCAGAGCTGTGAGCGGTTTCCTTCTGCTCCTCAGAGAAACAGCAGCATTCCCAATGGGAAACTGCCAATGGTGAGCTCCCTGCAGGACTTCACCATCAAGGAGAAAGGTAGGCTGGGCCATGGCTGGACGTTGGTCAGCAGGAGCTGAGGGGCGCCTGAGGGCAGCCGGGTGCAGATGACTGTCCTTCCAGGAAACCCACCCCCTGGGCACCAGGGCCCTCCTCACAGGCTGCAGCCACTCTAGGGGCAGGGCTGCGACCTGGGCTTCCCAACCTCTTCCTCTGTGGCCCGCCCCCCCTCAAGAAGACAGAGTGTGGTCCTCTCTGCCCAACCCCATGCTGGTGTGGCCAGGTGGGCACCACGGTCTACTGAGCTGCCTAGAGGCTGCTAAGTGGGGGCGGCAGACATGAGGACACCGCCGTGAGCGGTCCGGGGCAGTTGGTCAAGGGCTCAGATGAGGTCATCTGCGCCTCCAGCCTGTCCCCTTACACTGTCCCTTCCCTGTCACCAGATTTGGAACTCTCAGACACTGAGGAAGCCCCCAACTATGATGCTGAGATGAGTGGGGGGATCGAGTTCCTGGCAAACATCGCGCAGGACACAGCGACAGACTCCCCCTCAGGTGAGGGGGACGGCCCTCCACTACTCACAGGTGATCCCTGGCGGGAGGCCCAGGCGGTGGAGCGCGGTTCACGCGGCCGCGCAAGTGCGGGCACAGGCGGAGGCTTCCGCTCTGAGAGAGGCGAGCGAGAGCCGGCGCAGGGCCGGAACCCCAGAGGCCCGACACCTTCCAGGTGACCTTCCGTGTGGCCGAGGACGAGCTGCTGTCTGACCCAGGGCCGCTGCCTCCCTCTCTGCCCTTCCGGTGAGCGAGGGAAGCTGACGACCGCCGCCCTCTCTCCTAGGAATTGACAACCCCGCGTTTTCCCCGGAGGAGAGCCCCGGCATCCTCTCTGGGGTGCCGCCCTGGCTGTGTCCCGGGGAGGCGGTGGTGCCCTCCCAGAGGGCCCGCCTGCAGATCCCCCACTCCCCCGGCAACTTCCACCGCCTGGCGCCCTTCCGCCTCAGCGGCAAGTCCGTGGACTCGTTCCTGCTGGCCGACGGCCCCGAGGAGCAGCCGCATGCCGCCCCGCCAGAGTCCACACACATGTAACTGGCCCGTTGGCCCCCGCTCTGTCCCCCGCTCCTCTCGGCGCTGCCTCAGCCCCGCGCGTCGCTCTCTATCTCAGCTGCCGCCTCCGCCTCACTCTGCTCTCACCAGCCTCAGCCTCTCTTCCAGCCGCGCTTCTTTCTTCAGGCGCATCTGACTTCCTGCTTCTCCCGCGTGCGGGGGGAGGGGCGGGTCCCGTTGAGTGAGGGTGTGAGGGTCTGCGCTGTGTGAGGGTCCCGCTGAGTGAGGGTCCCACTGAGGGAGGATGTGAGGCTTCCGCTGAGTGAGGGTCCCGCGGAGTGAGGGTCCGCTGAATGAGAGTCCCGCTGTGTCAGGGTGTGAGGGTCCCCGCTGAGTGAGGGTGTGAGGGTCCCGCTGAGTGAGGGTGTGAAGGTCCCGCTGAATGAGGGTCCCGCTGTGAGAGGGTCCCCGCTGAGGGCCCCCGCTGAGTGAGGGTCCCCGCTGAATGAGGGTGTGAGGGTCCCGCGGAGTGAGGGTGCGCTGAATGAGGGTCCCGCTGTGTGAGGGCCCCGCTGAGTGAGGGTGTCAGGGTCCCCGCTGTGGGAGGGTCCCCACTGAGTGAGAGTGTGAGGGTCCAGCTGTGTGAGGGTCCCGCTGAGTGAGGGTCCCCACTGAGTGAGAGTGTGAGGGTCCAGCTGTGTGAGGGTGTCGCTGAGTGAGGGTCCCGCTGCGTGAGGGTCCCGCTGAGTTAGGGTGTGAGGTGTGAGGGTCCCGCTGTGTGAGGCTGTGAGGTGTGAGGGTCCCGTTGTATGAGGGTCGCCTGTTCCGGGCTGTCGGTTAGGAGAGCGCCGGCTCAGCGACCTTGGCACCGAAGGGCACGAGCTTTTCTCCCTCAAGGCCCGCGGCCCCGGAAAGCCCGCAGGAAGCGGGTTCGGCAGACACCCTCACTCGGAGGGCAGTGCAGTGGGCGGGGCAGGGAGGGGTCCCCGAGGCCCGCAGGCGCCCGCGAGACCGCAAGAGCTGGCGCCCGTCTTCTTCCCGCGGCTTCGCCTCAGGGCCTCGCACCGGACTTGGGCCTGGGACGTGACCCCGGCTTCCTGCCTAGGCGGAGGGCGCCGCGCCGCCCCGCGCTTACGCCGGCTCCTCCCGCAGGTGACACCGGCTCCGACGCTCCGCTGACCGGACGCTCGTCCCCGCCCGCTGTCGAGAAGCCCCCGCGCGCGCGCGCCCCGAGCCCGGCCCCGCCCAGCCCGGCCCCGCCCAGCCCCGCGCAGGCCCCGCCCACCCCGCGAAGCCCCGGGCCCGCGGCACCACTCGAGCCCGATCCCGCGGCGGGGCCCGCGCAGGGGGCGGGGCCGGAGCGCCGCGGGCTGCTGGGCGCGCACGCGCGGTCGGCGGCGGCGCGCCGCGTACACAGCCGGCGCTCGTTCCAGCGGCCTCGCGCGCGCCGCCGCCCCGCGCTGCTCAAGCTGGCGTCGCTGCCGCCGTCGTGCCACGCGCCGCCCCACGCTCTGGAGCAGGAGGAGACGCCTCTGTGACTGCCGACCCCCCCACCCCCACCGAGGTCTGCAGGCTTGACGTCGCCCCTGGGGGGCTCCACTCCGCCTCGGCCGCGCCTCACGAGGGGCTCCACTCCGCCACGGCCGCGCCCCTGGGGGGTCTCTGCCCCCATCACGGCCCCGCCCCCGGAGTTCTCCACTCTGCCACGGCCGCGACTCCCGGGGGGCTCCACTCCGCCACGGCCGCGCCCCCGGGGGGCTCCACTCCGCCACGGCCGCGCCCCCGGGGGGCTCCACTCCGCCACAGTTGCGCCCCCGGGGGGCTCCACTCCGCCACGGTTGCGCCCCCCGGGGGTCTCTGCCCCCATCACCCTAGGATCTGCACCCATTACCTCGCCCCAGGGGATGACCTCGACCCTCACGACCTCGCCTCTTAGGGGTCTCCACCTGCCCCTCCCAGCCGAGCCACCGTCACTGCCCGCCCCCATGCATGGTCTCCACCCCCGCCACAGCTGCCCATCGGGGGTCTGCTCGCATGGCCATATTTTCTTGGGGTCGTGGCCTCAACTCCCAAGGTATCTTCTGGTGACCTGGAGTAGCCCCGGACACTCACCGATCCGGTTAGGTGCTGGGATGCACAGGAGCTGAACTCTTCGGGACCAAATGAGCTGCAAGATGGGAGCCGAGGCATTCCCTGGGGTTCCTTTGGAGAGGCCGCTGTGGGTGGGAAGTGGGCGTGAGCCTTCCCCATCGTCTGGGAGGCTCCGTTGCGGGCCCTCTATTCACCTGTCCTGGATTTGAGCTGAGCCGGCATTTGTGTATTGCCGTTTCCATGGTCACCCCTGACTCAGGGACAGTTTGTGCTTCAGTTCCTGCCACCTGTGTCCATTCTTATCGGCTCTGTTGGGGAAACAGACCCAAACCAGATGAGACTTGCCCACCGTGATACCCACCCAGGCTGGCCTCTCCCAAAGCCCCCTGGACTGTCAGCCCCAGGGTCGGGGGAGCCCTGACCCCAGGGTGGGATGTGACCACTCACCAGGTCTTTGAACCACCTGTCACCTTAGGGACCGTAGGCACAGCTGCAGAAGCATCTTTTGTTTGCTCGTCCTTTTTGTGTTGAGATTCCCAGAGCCTGATGCTTGCTCACCCTGCACAGATCCAGCCTCAGAATGGGGGCCTCTGTGCACCAAGCCCCAAACATCCCCAAGCCCCTGGTCTGTGGCCTGAGTTGCCCCACCTGATGCTGGACGATGGCCCGGGCTGGGTTAGGGGTTGCAGTGACCCAGTGGGCACGCCCATACAGTCCCAGCAGGTGTGTGGGCATCTGTCAGCAAGCAGTCCTCTTTAGAGTCACAGCTGGTCCTTGGAGACCCCAGGTCTGCTCACCACAGACAGGGGATGAGGGGGATTGGACCACCCCCCCCACGCCCACCCCACTGTCAGGGGCTCAGGGATGTGGCCTTGGACAGATCCCTCAGTCCTCACCTGCTCCTCAGGAGGGTTTGCGAGGCAGTCAAGGAGCAGAGGGTCAGGGGCTCCCGGAAGCTTCTGTGAAGCAGCTCAGCCCTGCTCAGGGAATTGTCCGCTGTGCTGTGACCATATCTTCTGTGCGTCCTTGCACCCCCCTCCCCCCGACCATGGCAATTCACAGGGCCCCAGTGGCCCTGGTGGAAAGTCTACACTGCGCTGTTGAGGGAAACGGGGAGCGGCAGGGAGGGTGGCTGTGGCCCATGTCACCCAGAGACGGACCGTAGGCTGATGCACAGGTCTGCTCACCACGCAAGTTGCTCGCTCAGCTGTCACCGGGACAGGAGTGACGTGGTTTGCAATGCTTATTCTCACATTCACAGCCACTTTGACCCACTCTGAGTGTAAGAGCCAGCCATCATCTGTCCCATAGGCCTGGCGGAAGGCACATTCTCCATCCACTCCTGCAGGGGTGGTTCGTCCGGAGCAGGCGGGCTGGTCCAGGTGCCATAGCCCAGCCATTCAGCATCTCCAGCTGCCTTAACAACTCTCCTGGACCACCGGACCCAGATCTGATTCCTCACTGCAGGGCCAGAGGCTGAGACACCCACTTGACACTGTAGACTAACTAAACTTCTGTGTGACCGACCTCCCCTGGGCCAGCTGTGCCGTGGGCAGCAGGCACTGCCTGTTGTCAACCTGCACAGGCTGAGCAGTGTCCGAGGTTCCAGCGAGACATCCAGCCAGAGAGACTGTGTTTGGTCTGTGACACAGCGTTATAAGCCGTAGTAATGTGGACACATTTCATAAATGAGAATCTGAGCTGTTCTTGTCATTGTAAAACAGAATGTAAACAAAGTCTTATGAATGTATTTCCTTAGGAAAACTTGTAAAATTTTTTATTAGGAAGATTCTTATTTATTTAATACTGAACTGTGGCCAACTTTGTGATATAGACTAAAGTACACAAATTTAGGAGTCATTCTCTCACTTCTACATTTTCTTGAAAATAATTTTAGTGCAGTGCTCAATGAACTATTGATTTCTATTGTTAAAGAGATTTAATGGAGGAATTTCATTGAAACTGGAATGGGAATGTATTTTACATTATGAGTGGTGAAAATTGTGAATGCTGGTTTTGTGAATGTAACCCTGTCAAGCTGTGTGACTCTCATCACGATCACGTGCCTTAAAGCACTGCCAGTGTGCTGTCAGCAGTGTCTGGGAGGAGCCTACCACAGACCCTGCAGCAGCCTGATCAAGTCTATTAAAAATATTTCAAGACACTTTGGGTGAAAACTTTGTTTACAAGTGAGATCATATCAAGGAGGTTTTAAGGGGCCGTCTCTCCTGCAGGCACAGTATTCTGGCACTAAAATTAACATGGATGCGCCTCTGTTTGTGTGTGTGTGTGTGTGTGTATGAGTGAGGGTCACGTGGATGCATGTGTGTGTGTGTGCGTGTGTGCGAGGCTCAGGGTTAGTGCAGAGGCTTGAGGGCACAGGCTGAGCACCTGATGTGTGTGTGTGTGTGTGTGAGGCTCGGGTCTGGTGCAGAGCCTGCAGGCAGAGCCTGAGCCCTGGATGCATGTGCCTGTGTGTGTGAGTGTGTATGTGTGTGTGTGTGTGTGTGTGCATGAGGCTCCGAGTTAGTGCAGAGTCTTCAGGCAGAGCCTGAGCCCTGGGAACCCACCCCCTCCCTGCCCCCACCACAAGCAGAGATGGTGGCCACCAGCACTCTGCCTGCCGGAGTGGGAGGACCAAGCACTTGCCACACCAAAGGGGTCCACAGGGGGCAGGCCTGGGGCTGGAGAGCTAGGTGGGGACAGCTGGGTCCAGAGCTTGGGGGACAAGGCTGGTGGGAAAGACCCTAGTGTGTGCAGTTCAGTTCAATCGCTCAGTCGTTTCGGACTCTTTGCAACCCAGTGGACTGCAGCATGCCAGGCCTCCCTGTCCATCACCTACTCCCGGAGTTTGCTCAAACTCATGTCCATTCAGTCGGTGATGCCATCCACATTCCCTTGTCCTCCCGCCTTCAGTCTTTCCCAGCATCAGGGTCTTTTCCAGTAAGTCAGCCCTTCCCATCAGGTGGCCAAAGTATTGGAGAATTATTGGAGTTTCAGCTTCAGCATCAGTCCTTTCAATGAAAATTCAGGATTGATTTCCTTTAGGATGGACTGGTTGGATCTCCTCGCACTCTCAAGTCTTCTCCAACACCACCCAGTTCAAAAGCATCAATTCTTCAGCGCTCAGCTTTCTTTACAGTCCAACTCTCACATTCATACATGACTACTGGAAAAACCATAGCTCTGACTAGATGGACCTTTGTTGGCAAAGTAATGTTTTTTAATATGCTGTCTACGTTGGTCTAACTTTTCTTCCAAGGAGCAAGCATCTTTTAATTTCATGGCTGCAGTCACCATCTGAAGTGATTTGGGAGCCCAAGAAAACAAAGTCTCTCACTGTTCCCACTGTTTCCCCACCTATTTGCCATGAAGTGATGGGACTGAATGCCATGATCTTAGTTTTCTGAATGTTGAGGTTTAAGCCAGCTTTTTTCACTCTCCTCTTTCATCAAGAGGCTCTTTAGATCTTCACTTTCTGCCATAAGTGTGGTGTCATGTGCATATCTGAGGTTATTTATATTTCTCCTGGCAATCTTGGTTCCAGCTTGTGTTTCATCCAGCCCAGCATTTCACATGATGTACTCTGCATGTAAGTTAAACAAGCAGGGTGACAATATACAGCCTTGATGTACCCCTTTCCCGATTTGGAACCAGTCCGTTGTTCCATGTCTGGTTCTAACTGTTGCTTCTTGACCTGCATACAGATTTCTCAGGAGACGAGTAAGGTGGTCTGGTATTCCCATCTCTTGAAGAATTTTCCACAGTTTGTTGTGATCCACACAGTCAAAGGCTTTGGCATAGTCAATAAAGCAGATGTTTTCCTGGAACTGTTTTTTGATGATTCAGCGGATATTGCAAATTTGATCTCTGGTTCCTCTGCCTTTTCTAAATCCAGCTTGAACATCTGGAAGTTCAGGGTTCACATACTGTTGAAGCCTGGCTTGGAGAATTTTAAGCATTACTTTACTAGCGTGTGAGATAAGTACAATTGTATGGTAGTTTGAACATTCCTTGGCATTGCCTCTCTTTAGGATTGGAATGAAAACTGACCTTTTCCAGTCCTGTGGCCAGTGTGGGGAAACCAAGCCCTACACGTCCCAGTGGATCCCAGCCCCTAGGTGGAGCCGCCCGGGGCTGGCAGTCTTCTCCACTGGGTCATCCTCCAGGGCTCCCTGTCAGAGATACACCTTTTAATAGTTGAATTTTCTAACTTTATTGTAATTGTGTATTTTCACCTGCATTGAGTCCCAGTTGTGGCACACAGGATCTTTTGCTGCTGCGAGGGCTTAGCTGCTCCGTCGCTTGTGGGATCTTACGTCCCTGACCAGGGACTGAAGCCACATCCCCTGCATTGGAAGGCAGATTCCTAACCACTGGACCACCAGGGAAGTCCCCTGAAATTTTATTGTATAAAGAAACTAGCAATTTGCTGTGTGGCTCAGGAAACTCAAACAGGGGCTCTCTATCAACCTAGAGGGGTGGGGTGGGAGGGAGATGAGAGGGAGTTTCAAAAGGGAGGGGTTATATGTGTACCTAAGGCTGATTCAAGTTGAGGTTTGACAGAAAATGGCAAAATTCTGTAAAGCAATTATCCTTCAATAAAAAATTAAGAAAAAAGGAAACTAGCAAGTCAAAATGTAGGCCATAGACATTCTAAGAGGACTCAGTAAATACAGCCCTTTCCACGTTGGTGGAAAGCAGTCTCCAGCAAGGAAGGGGCTTTTTCCTGATGCTGCCCCCCACCGCCTGAAACACAACATTGATTGCTGGAGTTGGCAATCAGGACGAGGCGGGACAGGGCTGTGCCCCCTGAGCCCCATAGGCGAGTCCTCCAGCCTCTGCAGCCTCTGGTGGCAGAAGCCTCACCACGACCCCGTCTTTACCAGGCATCACCTTGTCAGGACAGTCATGTCTGCTTAGGGACCCACATCCTCCTCCCACACAGGAGGGCCCCAGGGCAGCTGGATACCTGCTGCCCACCAGCCCTGACTGATGTCCTCAGCGTGGGAAGAAACCCACCCCCGCTTCCAGGCTCTGCCTGTGTCACTAGGGGAGCGCGGATCGCATGATGCAGGTGCAGTGGGACAGCATGCCAGGCAGTGCAACGAGCATACGGGGTCAAGAGTCCCTTCTCCTCGGCGTTTTGGAAACCCGCTGAATACACCCGAGTCAGACATTTCCCGACTTGAAAGATGTGCTTCCACTGAACAGCAGTGTTTCTACAAAAAATGCCAAGACTCAATGAGTCTGTCAAGCCAGCTCCCAGCGTGGGCCCCAGGTTGCCCACCGTTGAACCCACTTTCTCCAATGGGCACATGGTGGCTGAGCAAGGGGCAGACGCTGGCCTTCAGCACAGGTGCCTGTGGGCCCTGCACTGAGTGACCTGGAGATGCCCCTTCCGTGGGCATCAGTGTGGACACCACACCCGCCCAGCGGGAGCGGCCCTCCGCCATGGCCCCCACCACGCCACCCAGCACATCCTGGCCCTCAGAACGTGGTGTGTCCAGCACTCAGCTCAGGGCCCACCATGGTGCAGGTGTGTGGTGGCCACCAGAGGGCAGGTCACCTGGGTCAGCTGCCACAAGCTGCAGTCACCATGGGTATTTACACAAGAAGTAACTCAGAGTGGAAATTCTCTCATTAAGTGGAAAAACAAATTATTTTCATTATCTTGAGGGGCAATAACTAATGACTGCTAACACTCAACTTTATTAATTCAGAGACCATGCATGACTGAATCCTATACACTTAAGTCTGGTCAAGCAGGAACTGGACTGGACTGACGTGTGTGCTAGCAGACAGCAGTTGGCAGGAAGTTTGGGAGACAACCATGTCTCTTCTGTGCCAGGATCGGCCATGAGAACCGTCTCTTACATCTCCATCTAGGCTGTGAATCGTCCAAGAAGAGAGTCCTCCCACCAGTATCGGCTGTGAGAACCGTCTCTCATGTCTTCAAGGTTGTATGTAACTCCTCCAAGAGAGCCCTCCATGCGAATTTTCTGCCTCTCATGAGAAGGAAACAGCATGGCATCCACTCTGGTTCCAGATGCGTAAGGAAGGACGAGGCCCTCAGAGCAGCCCAGCACCCACACACTGCAAGGAGAAGGGGCGAACGCCGGAGCCATCCCGCAGCCACCGTGGAGCACGGCCGCCAAGAGCGTGCCCAGCAGGGCGGCGCTGGAGTCGAGACCTCCCCCAAGGCTCCCTGTTAACCTCAGGTGCAGGTCTGTAATTCGCTTGGTCTAAGAGTCACTCACGGGCGCTCCTGGCATCGTCCACCTGCCTGCGGGTTCACCCACCACACCCACTGCATCGCCTGCTGGCAGGTCTACTCCCGGGGAGGCCTGGCCTTGAGCTCAAGCATCTGAAACCTGAAAGCGACTTCTGGGCGGGCCTGCAAGGGCATCACCAGTGAGGTGGGGGCAGGAAGCTGTCAGTCCCTGACAGCAGTTTGGGAAGTGTGCACACAGGGCAGTGTGGGGGGGTGGAGGGGCAGTGCTTTCTGACCCCCCGGCCGCCTGAGGCCGGGGTCACACGGGCTACTTGAGGAGCTTGGCCACGTTGAGGCTGGGAACCATGATATCCTTGAAGATGGGCACGTAGTCGGGACTGGCCTGGGCCGGGCCCTGCTCCAGTGTCTCGATGATGGTCTGCTTCATGTCCCGGCTAGCGTCCCCCCGCATGGCCAACAGCGCCCCGATGTGGTCGTCCCTGGGGGCGAGGGGGCGTCAAGATGCAGTCCCAGGGGAGCCCCTCCTTCCCTCCCCCACAAACACGCAGGAGGGCCCAGAGATAGCACAGGATGAGCATCCAGAAACCAGTCTGCTTGGCTACCTTCCCCTGGAACACCACACATGGGGACGCCCAGATCATGACTCCAGCGCGTCACGGTCGTCTCTGAAGCATGCTCTGCCCACGTCGCCATCTGTAGGCCTCAGGGTCCTCACAGAAGCCCAGAGATGCCACACTCCCCCCACCCCGGGGGCTCCCACCTAACGCCTGGGACCCTCCCCCTCCCCAGAGACTTCAGGGGAGACTCTGCTGGTACCTGATGTCCGGGTACTTGCTGACCAGAGTCGAGACCTCCAGGTAGAGCAGAGAAGGGTCCGTGAGCTTAATGACCTCTGCGACGGCGACGATGGTGTCACAGTAGCTGTCCATCTCCTCTCCAAAGCCCTGCGGGTCCGCACGAAGCTAAGCGGTGTACACACCCGGGGCTCCGCCCGGCTGCCCAGCGCCCGCCTCTTTCGCAGCAACCCCTCAGGACTCGCTCCTCAGAGGGCTCAGGAAGAGGCGGGGGGGGGGGGGGGGGGCAGCCCACGCCTTCTGATGGACTGGGACACTAAGCGTCCTTCCCCCGACCCCCCCGCCCCCCGGCCAGGCGGGTCCCAGCAGGAAGTTGTGGCGCACTCACGGAAGCCAGCTTGCGGAAGAGGAAGCGCAGCTGCTCGGCCTCGCGCACCATGCGCTCCGCACCATCCTTGCGCTCCTCGGCGCTGCGGAAGGAGATGCGCTTCTGCATGACGGCCCGCAGGTACTCCTGCACCGCGCGCCGGTGCGCCTCGGCGATCATCCGCTGCGGACGGGGCTCGGTCAGCCTTCCCGTCTCAGTGACACGATTTCAGTGTCTACAGAGTTCTGAGGCTTTCTTACAAACTCGAGTTTAGCAAGGCAGCAAGTTCACCGTGTTTCACGTTTGGCAAAAAGGCAGACGCGGCAGCCACGGGGCCGCAGCTAGAAGCTGGCTCCGCCCGGGCGCCCGGCGGCTCAGGCTGGTCCTAGAATAAAGCGCCTGCGCGGGGGGGGAGGTCTGCCTGCAGCCTTGCTCAACATGTTCTGGGCACAAACCGGCTGCCGAGTGCTTCCTGTGGGGGCAAGGCGGTGGGCGCCAGCTCTGCCTCCTTGCCTGAGACCCTTTCAGGGGCTCACGGGCTGCCCCGGGGCACTGGGGCTGGTCTCCTCGCCCTGCCGGGCCTGCACACACCTCTGAGCGACTCAGCTCATGGGGAGTGTGGACCCAGTGCGAGGACTGGGCTCTGTCCAGGCCCCTGCTTGGCCCCTCCCACATCACACCCGTGATCAGAAGGCTCCTCAACACTGGTCTCTGCGGACAGTATGACTCTGGGAATATGTTGGTGAAGGCTGTGGTTCTCTCCAGGGCCCACCCTCAGTGATAGACCCCAGGCAGTCACCTGTGAACATGTGAGCACAAAAGTGCTGACACAACACAACATCAGGGCCCTGAGAAGAGACATGAGAAGCCCCTTCTACCAGGGAAGACAGGAAGCTCCTTCCCTGCGCTGAAGTGAGGGGGACCCCAAGGTCCCCAAATAAGATAAAGCAAGACAGTGCCCAGCAGCTCAGGGACCCGAGTGAGGCCAGGCTCTCAGCAGAGCAGACGATCCCACAGGAGTGGGCGAGCCACAAGCCCAGGCTGAGGACTTTACACACCACTGTCAGATCAAAGTACAGAAAGTTCAAAAAAATAAAAGGTGGAACCGAAAACTGTACAAGCAACAAGAAATTAAAAACTGAATTAACCCTAACCTCTAACCATCAGAAGCTCCCGACACTGAGACGGGCCATCAGGGTCAGGACTCCCCTCGAGGTCTGGGGGTTAGCACAGCTCGCTCCCAGCACAGGGGCTCTGGGTTAGATTCCCAGTCGGGGAGCTAAGATCCCACATGCTGCAGCTAAACACAGGCAACTACTGAGTCTGCACACACTAAAGCCCTTGAGCCACAGTGAAGACCCAAGGCAGCCTAAATAAACAAAAAAATAAAATAAAAACCCAAAACACCAGGTTCTCCCTACATCACTCTGATGACAGAGTTAGAATTTAAACTTTCAAATGAGACAAAGATGCCCCTTCCTGGGGATCCCAGCCAGGGCAGCAAGACGAGAAGATATGAAGAACGAGAACCAGACACGAAGCCACAGGGTGATGCTGCTCGCAAATGAAACAACCGTTTCCGTGGAGCCCTGAGAGGACCTGGAGACACGCCTCCAAGTGTCTGGACCCGAGTTCCCGGTATCAAAACACACACGCTTCCGGTAGGGCAAAAACAGAAATCCTGACTTTAAAGCAATAACAGCAAAACCCACCCAAGGCCCTGACGATTGTCCCTGAGCTTCCCCAGCGGCTGCCTGACCCCTGAATGGGGACAGGGCATCTCACGGGGCCTGGAGGGACCGGTGTGCCCTCTGCTGAGTGCTGCTCAGCACAGAGCCGAGAGCACAGATGAGCAGAAGGCACTGCCGCTCCTGGCCTCTTGTCAGAGCCGCGGCCAGGGCCCCACCCTCCCTCGGCACGGTCCCTGCTCAGCAGGCCCCGCCGCCATGGGGCTCTGGGACTGGAGCTGTGCCGGCGTGGCCATGGGCAGCACGGTGGACGCCCCGTCACCTTCAGACACCATTGTCTCCAACCTGCTTGGGGCCCAAAACCACCCCTGAATTCTCACCCTGAGAACTAATGACACCAGATTCTACAGGAGATGCCTGGGGACTGAGACCACACGGGGGCCCCATGCTCTTTCTTACCTTTCTATACGGCTTCTTAATTTTGGCAAAATCATTGAAATAGTCTTCCACAGTGACACAGATGATGTCTACAGCGTTTGACCCTGACAGCCACTTCTTTGTCATCAACTCATTGAGATGTTGCTGGAAGCAGAAACCACAGAAAACACCCTCGTGACGGCCCGTCATGGGGAATGGGGTGCCGAGAGTCTACCTTCGCATGCCTGCCTGATGTTGTGATCACGACTGCCACACTTGTGCAGAAACCCTGCACACACACGCTTTTCCCACACGAGACTTACACTACACTTGATGGAGGTGTCTGTGCATGCATGTTTCACCTGAACTGACTACATCTATTTATTGTGTGGATGCTCTGCAACTAATTACTCAATTCTGATGGACATTTAAAATGTCTCATTTTTCCATTATAAAGAAAGCTGCGGTGAATCTGTATGTTTCTGCAGGTGAAACTCCCAAAACCAGAACTGCTGAGTCAAAACGTAGCAAACTACAACCCTCATGACTACTGCCTCCAACACTTATACCAACTGCCCCCAAAACCGCACCAATTCACAGTATTGCAGAGAATACAAGAGTCTCTCTTTTTCCTCAAGTCCTATCACTGTGTGGTAGAAATGTTCTTAATCTGTGCCATCCCAGTAAGCAACACAAACACCGTTTTAATCTACATTTCTTAGAAGATTGGTAACACTGGGCATTCTGTCTTCTACTCAGGACATACACTACTCCCTTTCATGTGAAATATTACTCATGTCCTTTGTCTATTCCTCTATTATGTTGTCTTTTCAAACAGTTCCTTTGTTTTCTAACCATTTCTCAGACAGACATCATGAAATATCCTGCCCATAACCCCAGGAGCTCCTCCCTGCAGGACCCAAGTCATCATGACTCTGCTTTTTAGTATATCCTGGTTCCTGCCATCCCTGGATAATGTGAGCCATTTCCATGTTTCTAAGTAAACTCGCGTGCTCGTCACACTCCACGCCTCTGAGGTGACCTGCCTGGGCCTCACTCCTGACTGTGCGCCGTGCTCTGCTCACAGTCGAGCCAGCTGAGGACAGAGTGCAGGCCGGTGCGTGGCTCAGTCCAGAACTTGCCAGGAAACACCACCAGCTCCCACCCCGAAACTGCTGGGACACTTCATGGAAGCGTGTCTATGCGACACCGTGTCGGGAGGGCCCAGCACGGGGCGGGGGAGAGGGCGCCCACCTCCAGGTCCAGGAAGACTTCCTCCAGCAGGCTGCCGCAGCCCTCTTTGGCAATTGCATCCAAAACCCCATCCATGCTCAGCTGGCTCAGAGAAATGCCTTCTTCCGCCTCGTGCTTCAGATACTTCCTTTTTAAGCTGACTATGGATTCTCTGCAGGAGACAAGACAGGGCGCGTGAGGCGGCTGAGAGCCCGCCCCGCCCTCCAGCCCGCCCGCGCGGCTCACTTGAAGGTCTGGCAGTTGTTGACGACGGCGACCATGTACTGCACGTAGCAGTGCGGGTGCTGCCGGTTGCGCAGGTGCTCGTCCCGGTACAGCTGCGCCTCCTCCTTGTACCTGCGGACACGGGGCGGTCAGCGCGGCCAGCACCGCGCCTAGCACACGGTCCCACCACGGCACCTCAGCGGGGCTCACAGGGCGACCCACGCTAACAGTAGCTCACCGATCAAAACAGATTATTATAAATTTCATATCAGGCCATGAAATATGGCTCTATATTCTGATTATACAAATACTCTGAAATGTTTGTAACTGGGAAACTATTATTTTATCTGACATGTAACTCATCTAGAAACTCACACAGTAGTGTTGGGAACACAATCAAATGTTAGATAAAACATCCTTTTCTGAAACTTCCCCCAAAGAAATCAAACTAAAAATACATCAGACTTCAAGAAGTCAGGAGCAGAAACGGAGACGGCCGCACACTTCACTTCTGAATGTTCTCTGGCGATGCTCAGACAGACACAGGAGCAGAACACAGCACACCTGCGGTCTGCGCACGTTTTCAGAGCATCTTCAGGACGGAGCAAACTGAACAAGGGTGACTGAAGGGGAGTAATTAAGCATTAACTCCAGTGTTCTGCCCAAAGCATGGCTCGGCTAACCACACAGCTGAGGCTGATGAGGAGAATGTGCCTCGCAGAGGAATCCCCACAAGATGCCCCACTCAGCGCACAACTCTCGCGGATGGAGGCCGACGGGGCCTCGATGCAGGGCCGGGCTGTTGGCACCTGAGCCACCGGGGCAGGTGTGCAGACGACATGGGCCTGCTGTGTTCCGGCCCAGCAGTGAGGAGACACAGAGAGGCCTCAGCCTTTAGAGTCGGGGTCTGGTCTGGGGCAGACGGCAGCTTAAGGCCTGGTGGGAGAACCTGGGGCGCTGACAGGAGGGCGTGTGGTCTCCATGGGCCAGGGGCCGGGGGGCCGGCCGTCCGCTGACCTGGCCTGGATGTACCACTGTGTGAGCAGGCAGGTCTGACACCAGTGGGGACCCCAAACACAGCGCGGTGCTGCAGGGGCCCAGCAGCCGCTCGTGGCTGTCGTGTACGAGTCAAGGGCACTGAGGTCAGGGCAGGCAAGCAGGCGAGCCACACCACAGGGTCTGGCGTCTGCAGTCAAGCACGGCTGACCCCTGAACGTGGGTTTGAACCACACAGGTTCACGGCCACGTGTATTTTCTCAGTCACCGTGCCCGCTGCCCAACGGGAGCCAAGGCTGGCTGAAGCTGCAGACTTGGGACCATGGGCAGGACGGCCGCCTGGGAGGTGCTCTATGGACCTGCAGCTGCAGCGGGGGTCCGCCCTCCAGGGCCCGCATCTTGCTCCGAGTCAACTGTACTCCAGCACAACAGGGGGAGAGGAACTAGATGAGGTCCAGAGTGGCTTTAAGTGGACAGCTCTGAACCTGGACAGTGGGCGAAGCAGCTCCTGTGTCACTCTGCCTCTGTCTGTGTCTGAAAATCTCCTTCATGAACAATTCAGAGGTGGGGGGCATCCCTGTGAGGTACTAGTCTTTGAGTACCTTCCTTCCTTCTGAGGGAAGGTGACCTCCCCAGCCCCCGAGGAAGGCAGCCTGGAGGGGGCTCCCCACTCCACCCCCGCAGGAGCTCCAGCCTCCCTCCCCAACCCCGCTCAGGGCCCCCCAACACCCAGGACCCCAGGGGGTGCACTTGTGCAAAAGGCAGATAGTAAGTCAGGGTGTGAGTTCTAAATAACAGAAGAAGGTGACTATGATGAATCCAACCTTATATTCTTTTTTAATACTAGCCACACTAAGATCAACACAGTTTAGCTTTTCATTAAAAAAAAAAATAAAAAATAAAAAATACACTTTATAATTAGCACACTGGTAAGAATACATACCTACTTAAGAAAGAATTCATTTGCTGAAGACACAAAACTAGTACCTTTGTTTTCAAATCTTCACTTATCTGAGCAGCAACTTGAAGGTTCTGCTCGAACATCTAAAAATTGGAGAACTTATGAACTTTGATATAAAGTCATGAGGATACAAGTTTCCCATATCAGTCCCCCAGAAGTTAACTGGTAGTTAGGACAACCCAAATTCAGAGAAAAAAATGAAGCCACTTGAAAAATAACAAAGTTAATTCAACAAACACACAAAACTTTCTCAGCAGGTTGAAAAAAAAAAAACAACCCCAGTGAACCATTTCCTGATCACCTGCAGATCCCCCCCCGGGGAGACACGCTCTCACGGGGAGACACACGTTCTCATGGGAAGCCAGGGGCCGGGGCAGCTGAGGTCACATGGGGACCGGTGCCAGCATGTCGGTCCCTTGGAAGAACGGGGAGAATAAACCCAGGAGCAGGGGCACCAGATGAGGACAGGTGGGGAAGGACCAGAAGGCAGAGCCTGCCCCCATCATCACAGGACGTCAGTCTCCAAATAAAGGAGGGGGTGGGCCCAACACGCCAGGGACCAACAAGGCCACCCACGGCCCACCCAATGCCCAGCTCCGTGTTTCAGGAGTGTGTGAACATGGTCAGCAACACTTCTGAAAAGAGACTGGACAGGCCAGGAGGCGGCAGGCAAGCCCACTCAAGGACACAGCAGGCGTCAAAAAGCAGACTGACTGTACGAGCACACGATTACCCTAGAAATCCACAGGGCTCCCCCAAAGTACATCAGATTAGACTCGCCTAGGCTGTGTTTATGAAGACGAACCTTGACCAGTTACCTCAGGAAGTAAGCACCAGACACGTAACATATAATTACTGGGTTGGCCAAAACATGAGTCTGGTGTTTTCCATAAGATGGCTCTAGTAGCACTTAGTTGTCTTTAACGTCATTCAAAACAGTTCTGTTAGACTGTGTCCAGACAGCTTCATATCAGCATGCATTTTTTCTTTTTAAAAATTGGTGAATTTTTGTGAAGCCATTTTAACACTGAAAATGGAAGAAAACAGTAATGTTTTGGCATATTATGTTTTACTACTTCAAAAGAGGTAAAAACACAACTGAAAGGCAAAAAGATTTGTGAAAATATATGGCAAAGGTGCTATGACTGATCGAATGGGTCAAAAGTGGTTTGCGAAGTTTCATGCTGGAGATTTCTTGCTCCACAGTGGGGCAGACCAGCTGAAGTTAACAGCAATCATATCGAGACATTAATTGCGAACAATCAATGTTCTACCACATGGGAGACGGCCGACATACTCAAAATATCCAAATCAAGCGCTGAAAATTGTTTGCACCAGACTGGTTATGTTCATCACTTCGATGTTGGGGTGCCATGTAATTTAAATGAAAACAACCTTCTTGACTATACATCCACATACTATGTAACAAAAACGTTTCATTGTTACAACAAATTGTGACAGATGGTGAAAAGTGGATCCTGTACAATAATATGCAACAGATGAGATCCTGTGGCAAACGAAATGAACCACCACCAACCACACCAAAGGCCAGTCTTCATCCAAAGAAGGCAATGTTGTGGACATGGTGGGACTGAAAGGGAGTCTTCTATTATGAGCTCCTTCTGGAAACTGAACAATTCCAACAAGTACTGCTCCCACTTAGACCAACCGAGAGCAGCACTCGATGAAAACATCTGGAGTTAGTCAACAGAAAACGCATCATCTTCCATCAGCATAACATAAACCTCATGTGTCTCTGATGACCAGGCAAAAAGCATTACAGCCTGGATGGGAAGTTCTGATTCATTTGCTGTGTTCACCAGACAGGGCACCTTCAGAATGCCTTTTATTTCAGTCTTTATAAAATTCTTTTCATGAAAACAATTTCAGTTCTCTGGAAGACTATAAAAGGAACTGGAACAGCTCTTTGCTCAAAAAGGTAAAAAACTTTTGGGAAGATGGGATTATGAAGTTTCCTGGATATATGGCAGAAGGTAGTAGAACAGTGAATACTTTGATTAATAAAGTTCTTGGTGAAAATGAAAAATGTGCCTTTTATTTAAAAGTTGAAGAATTTTTTGGCCAACCCAATAGCTTCTAGATTGAAATAAAAAACCACTAGGAACACAGAAGATGCAGGGTTCTGCGACCATGGGCAAAAGTACTTGGCAAGCCTGACCCCTGGCTCCCCAGCTCTGGAGAGAAAAAGGCTCTCCCTGAGGTCAGCATGCAACTATGCAACTATGTATGTGTGAAGCCACTCAAGGTCCCACGCGGGGTGGTGTGTGTGTGTGTGTGTCTGTGTGTGTCCCCACGGCCACACACTTGGAACACGATGGCGGGCAGCGTCGTCTGATAGTTGCCCTCCTGGTCGGCCTCGGGCTCTGTCCTTCTTGTCTGTCATATGTGTGTGTGTGTGCCCCACGGGCGTGTACCTGGGGGGGGGGGGGGGGAGAGAGAGAGAGAGAGAGAGAGAGAGAGGGAGGGAGGGAGGGAGGGAGGGAGGAGAGAGAGAGAGAGAGAGAGAGAGAGAGAGAGAGAGAGAGAGAGTGTGTGTGTGTGTGTGTGTGTGTGTCCCCGCGGGCGCGTACCTGGAACACGATGGCAGGCAGTGTCGTCTGATAGTAGCCGTCCTGGTCGGCCTCGGGCTCCGTCTCCTTCACCCAGTCCTTCTTGTCCGTCTCCAGGGCTTTCCGCAGCCAGGCAATGATGTTGGACTGAGCCGCAGGGAGGACAGAGCCGGCCATGGAGTCGACACCCCATCTTGGGGGTGCAGCTGCAGAGCAGCCTGCCCGCCACCCCTCACCCTGGGCCCCGAGGGCTCAGGAGACGCCCTGACCCCACCCGCCCCTCCTGCTCCTGGCTCTGCGCTCAGCCCAGGGGATGGGCGGGTCTGGCCTTCAGCGGAGGAGGTTCCATCCAATCCAGAAGGGGCCACCCTCCCTCCACCCCGCCTCCGTGTGGGACCAACCGCGACTCACAGTCAGAGTGGACATGTAGGTGTCGAGCAGTGCAGAGACCACGTCTTCGGAGAGCAAAGGCTCCAGGCGGGCCACGTCCACCTCAGGGGCCAGCTCCGCATTCCCCATCATCTCCACGCTGCGGCAAAGGGGGGCCAGACAGACAGACTGACTACCAGGGAGGCGGGAGACAGACAGACTGACTGACCACCAGGCAGGCAGGAGGATGAGACAGACAGACTGACCACCAGGCAGGCAGGAGGATGAGACAGACAGACAGACTGACCACCAGGCAGGCGGGAGGATGAGACAGACAGACAGACTGACCACCAGGCAGGCGGGAGGATGAGACAGACAGACAGACTGACGACTAGGCAGGCGGAAGGGTGAGACAGACAGACAGACCACCAGGCAGGCAGGAACCCCTCAGCAGGGCTGCTCCTGGGCCGGGGCTGGAGCGAAGCAGCCTCTTCTGCCGCCCTGAGGCTGGAGGGGAGGTCCATCTGCCCCCCACGGCCTCTGGGGACACGCAGGGCCCAGCAGGCAGGAGGCCCCGGGAGCCAGGGAATGAGCCCTGGGTTTAGACGTGTGGTGTGGGCGCTAACCCTGATGCTCCTGCGAAAGGACGGGGCCCAGAGCTGGCACCATCCGATGTCCACACCCGGCCCCTGGGGCCGAGGAGGCCGGAGTGCGGACCAAGCGCTGGGAAAGAGCTTTCACAAAAAACATGAAAGCGAGGTATGAGACTCAGTTCCTAGAAGGCCAGGGCTGACCGCTCTGATGACTCCTTAAGCACGGGTCCAGAATGACAACCCTAGGTACTAACAGCATCCAACACCCGTAAGGAACCCCAGATCTTCCTGCGTTAAAAAGTACCTCACGACACTCTGCAAACACCCAAAGACCATTTACAGTCTAGACTATTTCTGCCCCAAGAACCTTAATTCTGCATGAACATGTTTCTAGTGTGGAAACAGCGCAATGTTTCTCTTGAGAAAGTCCCACACAACAGAACATGATGAGCAATAGGAGGCGTCAAAGAACTGCCACTGAGAGAACAGCACTTAACCACATGGTGAATGAGAAACAAGGTAAGACCGACACCACGCAGGACACACAAGTGCACACGCCGCAGTCTGGTGGGTCGACCACGGCAGGGGCCCAGACCCCAGACTCAAGTCCTGCTCCCCACCGGCCGGCCGAATGACCCTGGACACAGTCCCCCAGGCCTCACAGCAAAGGGGACGATGAGAGGCCTTCCTCGGGGGTGACCCATGGGGCCTGTGTGCTAGGGACGGCTGTGGCGGGTGGCCGGCACATAGGGAGCTCCGAGGCCCCAGCCCAGCCCAGTGGCTGCAAGGGCGTCAGTCACAACCAACAGACATTTTCTTTCTCTTCACATTTTCCTGTATTGAAATGTGCACATGTAAACGTTTTTTACTATAAGCAGTTACCAAACAACAAACAAAACACAGACCAAAGAAATCCCTAAACCACGCTTCCACAGTAGTGAAGAATCTGCCTCGCAAGGTAGGGGACGCTGGTTCAACCCCTCATCTGGGAAGATGCCACATGCCGCGGAACAACTAAGCCCGCACCCCTGGACTCCGTGCTCCACCAGAGCAGCAGCCACCACGGTGAGATGCCCGTGCACCAGAACTAGAGAGGAGCCCCACCTGCTGCACCTGGAGAAAGCTCACACACAACAACGAAGACCCAGCACAAAAAACACATAAATAAAAGCAATTAAATTTTAATTTATAAGTAACTAAATTTTAATTAATCAAGTTCATCAATTAAGAAATAGTTTAAAAACATCCCCAAACCTTACTACTACAACAAGAGGTTCAATTTCTACACATCAGCGACAAGACAGGATAGGATAAACTATGCTTCCCTCTCACTACTGCTGCTACTGCTGAGTTGCTTCAGTCGCGTCCGACTCTGTGCGACCCCATAGACGGCAGCCCACCAGGCTCCCCCGTCCCTGGGATTCTCCAGGCAAGAACACTAGAGTGGGTTGCCATGTCCTTCTCCAATGCAGCAAAGTGAAAAGTGAAAGTGAAGTCGCTCAGTCGTGTCCGACTCTTAGCGACCCCATGGACTGCAGCCCACCAGGCTCCTCTGTCCATGGGATTTTCCAGCTGACAGTACTGGAGTGGGGTGCCACTGCCTTCTCCCTCTCACTAGCTAACCTTAAAGACTTTGACAACACCCCACCACCGCCTTGTTCTTCAAGTCCAACCTCAAAATAATGCTGGCACACAGTGACTCACAGCCCTTTCATGGAGTGTCAAAACCTCAAAGCCGAAGAGCGAAAGGATGGCTGATTCTCTGAGCACACAGAGGAGAAGAAACCAGACTCGGGGTGTCAGAAGCCAGCGAGGGCGACTGGGGCCCCTTCAGCAGCCACACGACTGTGCAGGTCATGGAGCCTCGGGGTTAGACGGCCAACACTTCCTGCTTCTGATGTCACCGCGGGGCACACGCAATGCTGAGCTGCTCACCAGTGTCCAGGCACAGGAGCCCCCCAAGCGCAGGAGCCTTTGCACAACCCAACCCCGGATCACAGGCAGCCCAGGAAGGAGACGCCTCGGCCAGAGGCAACGCCTGCGGGTGCCAGGTGCCCGCCCTGCGCCAAGGACCCAGCAGCTGTGCAGGTTGCCAGCGGCCTATGGAACAGGAGACGCCGCGTGTGAAGGGGGAGTTACCTGGTGTAAGTGTTCAAAACCCAGGTCAGCAGACTGACAATCTCGTTCGCCTCCAGATCTTCCGCCGCGAGGTCCTGCATGCGCGCGCTCAGAGCCTGGTGGTAGGTGCGCAGCAGGCTCCGGAAGATCTCGTAGTGTGGCGGGAAGCACTGCGCCAGCAGGTTCTTGGCGACGATGAGGTCGTCCAGCACGTACTTCCGTATGATCTCCAGGTGGCGCACGAGCCACATCCTGTCCGACTCCCGGGTGTCTGCCTGCGTGCCCTCGATCCTGGTGGTCACTGTTCTGTCCAGGATGGTGAACATCTTCTCCTTCCAGTTCTTGGGTCTTCCAGGGGGCACGAAGCCAGTTTGCTTTTTCCGGTCAAGTATGCGCCGGTCAATTTTCTCTTCCCTTTCAATGATCCTGACGACGGAGACGAGCAAGGTGGGGTCACGGCGTACAGTGACCAGCGACCTCTGCAGCACCATCCACAGCTGCTTGGCCAGCTCATCAGACAGACCCTGCGTGCTCCCGAAGTAGCTGTGGATGAGCGCCATGTCACGTGTGTTCCCGCTGTCCATGCGGTACTGCTCATACATTAGCCCGTCCCGGGAGCACTCCAGGTCCATCAGCTTCCGGTGGGCTTGCAGCAGCTCCCCGTGCTCTATGAGGTCCTGCGTCTCCCTCACGATCTCGGGCACTGGGGGGAAGGCAGAGATGGCACCGTGAAACACCAACGCAGGGCAGCACGGGTTGCCAGGCCAACGGCAGGCAAGGGCAGCCAGGAACCCACCCCCACTGGACAACCCACCACACCCACAGGACTCAGGTGAGGGGCCACACACTGTGGAGCTGCGAGGGCTACTGAAGGCTCACACCTTCCAGGGAAAGGCATGAACAGTATTTCAGCTCTTAGCACAGCAGAAAAGTAGAAATTGACTACAAATGACCAGGAGAGGCACAGGCTCAGAAAGACCTGAGAAGACTTTAAGTTTACATGCCAGCCTGGTCCTCAACTGAGACATAGCCTACGACAGTCAAAACAGCAAAACTAATAAATAAAATCAGCATACCCCGGCAAAGAGGAACATCTGACTTCCAGAGCCACATGTTAATTAGATTCAAACGTCCACTGCTCAACAAGAGCACAAGGCAACCAAAGATGGAGGAGAGAAGAGAGTCAAAGGGAAAACCAGAAACCATCCCGGAGAAGGACAGACAGTGGACCAGACAAGGACTCGAAGACGAGTTCCCCAACATGCTCAAAGAACTACAGGCAAATGTGGACAGACGTGTAACTGAATGAAAAACTTACTTCAGATTTTCAAAACAGATTTGAGTGAGCAGAAGAATGAATCAGCAAACAAAGACAGGACAAAGGAAATTATCAATCATGAGGATAAAAAGGAAAAAAACTAGAGAAGAGAGAACAGAACCTCCAGGGCTTGTGTGTCACCACTGGGTTGACCTGTGTGCACACGCAGGAGCCAGAGGAGGAGGAGGAGAGCAGGTGGGCACACCTGCCTCACAGACGCTGTGCGTTTCTACCAGCTGAAGGTCTGCAGTGACCCTGCATCAAACAAGCCTACCGGCACCACGTTGCGAACATCATTTGGTCCCTTCATGTCTCTGTGTCACATTTTATTCTTTTATTATCTTGAAGCATTTCACATTTATAGGACATTCCATCTGAAAGCAGAACACGCTCTCCTCTCACGTGCACACAGAACACTCTCCAGATCACATGTGCCAGCGAAGTCCCTGCAGTCGTGTCCACTCTTTGTGACCCTACGGCCGGTAGTCCGCCAGGCTCCTCTGTCCATGGGATTCTCCAGGCAAGAATACTGGAGTGGGTTGCCATGCCCTCCTCCAGGGCAGCTTCCCAACCCAGGGGTCAAACCCATGTCTCTTAAGTCTCCTGCATCGGTAGGATGCAACTTTACAACTAGTGCCACCTGGTGGGTCAAGCCCTGGTAAATTTAAGGAAATTGAAATAGTACCAAGTATCTTTTCTGACCAGAATGTTATGAGATTAGAAATAAATTAGAGAAAAAAAAAAAAAACTGCAAAAAACATAAACACATGGTGGCTAAACAACATGTTACTAAATAAGAAATCACTGAGGAAATTAAAAAATACATAGAAACAAATGATGACAAAAACACAACCACCCAAACCTAAGGGATGCAGCAAAAGCAGTTCTAAGAGGGAAGTTTCTAGTAATTCAACCCTACCTCAAGAATCAAGAAAAATCTTAAACAACCAACCTAACCTCACACCTAAAGCAACTGGAGAAAGAATAAACAAAATCCAAAGTTACTAGAGAAAAGAAATTATGAAAATCAAAGAAGTAAATGAAATGAAGAAAGTAATAGCAAACTCAATGAAACTAAAAGCTAGTTCTTTGAGAAGACAAACAAAATTGATACACCTTTAGCCAGGCTCATCAAGGAAAAAAAGGGAGAAGTTTCAAATAAAAGAATTAGAAATGAAAATGGAGAAATTATTAATACAACTGACACTGCAGAAATACAAAGCTCATAAGAGACTACTGTCACCAACTATATGTCAATAAAATGCACAATCTAGAAGTGAACAAATTCTTAGAAAGGTATAACCTTCTAAGACTGAGTCAAGAAGAAGTAGATAATATAAACAGACCAATCATAAGTGATGAAATTGAAACTATAATTAAAAATCTTTCAACAAACAAAAGCCCAGAACCAGACAGCCTCACAGACAAATTCTACCAAACATTTATAAGAGCTAATACTCATTCTTCTCAAACCCTTCCAAAAAATCGCAGAGGAACACTTTCAAATTCATTCTATGAAGCCATCACCACCCTGATACCAAAACCAAGGTTTAACAAAAAAAATTACAGACCAACATCACTGATAAACATGGATGTAAAAATCCTCAACAAAATACTACCAAACAGAATCCCACAATGCATTAGAAGCACATACACCACGACCAAGTAGGAGTTATCTCCAGGATGCAAAGATTCTTCAATATATGCAAATCAATCGATGTCATGCACCATATTAACAAATTAAAGAATAAAATTCATATGATCCTCTCAATAGATGCAGAAACAACCTAACTTCACGTAAATCAAGCTGGATTTAGAAAAGGCAGAGGAACCAGAAATCAAATTGCCAACATCTGTTGAATCATTGAAAAAGCAAGAGAGCTCCAGAAAAACATCTACTTCGTCACTGACTATGTTTAAAGTCTTTGACTGTGGAGCACAACAAACTGTAGAAAATCCTTCAAGAAATGGAAATACCAGAACTCCTTACCTGTCTCCGGAGAAACCAGCATGCAGGTCATGAAGCAACAGTTAGAACCGGACATGGAACAATGGACTAGTTCAAAATTGGGAAAGGAGTACATCAAGGCTGCATATTGTCACCCTGCTTATTTAACTTCTATGCAGAGTACATCATGCAAAATGCCAATCTGGATGAAGCACAAGCTGGAATCAAGATTGCCAGGAGAAATATCAATAACCTCAGATATGCAGATGACATCACCCTTATGGCAGAAAGCAGAGAGGAACTAAAGAGCCTCTTGATAAAAGTGAAAGAAGAGAGTGACAAAGCTGGCTTAAAACTCAATATTCAGAAAACTAAATTCATGGCACCTGGTCCCATCACTTCATGGCAAATAGATGGGGAAAACAGTGGAAACAGTGACAAATTTTATTTTTATGGGCTCCAAAATCAAGGCAGATGGTGACTGCAGCCATGAAATTAAGAAACACTTGCTCCTTGGAAGATAAGCTATGACAAACCTAAACAGTGTATTAAAAAGCAGAGACATCACTTTGTCAACGAAAGTCCATATAGTTAAAGCTATGGTTTTCCAGAAGTCACATGTATGGATGTGAAAGTTGGACCATAAAGAAGGCTGATAGCTGATGAATTGAGGCTTTTGAATTGTGCTGGAAAAAGACTTTTGAGAGTGCCCTGGACTGCAAGGGGGGGTTTTCCTGGTGGCTCAGATGGTAAAGAAACTGCAATGTAAGAGACCCAGGTTTGATCCCTGGGCCAGGAAGATCCTCTGGAGGAGGAAATGGCAACCCATTCCAGTAGTCTTGCCTGGCAAATTTCAAGAACAGAGGAGCCTGGTGGGGGTTTTGTGTCCATGGGGGTCACAAAAAGTTGAAGAAGACTGAGTGACTAGTCACAGTGGGTGGACTTCAAGGAGATCGAACCAGTCAATCCTAAAGGAAATCAACTCTGACTATTCACTGGAAGGATTGATGCTAAAGCTCCAATACTTTGCCCACCTGATAGGAAGAGCCTACTCACTGGAAAAGACCCCGATTCTAGGAAGAACTGAGGGCAGGAGAAGGGGGTGACAGAGGAGAAGATGACTGGATAGCATCATTGACTCAATGGACATGAGTTTGAGCAAACTCCAGGAGATAGTGAAGGACAGGGAAGCCTGTCATGCTGCAATCCAGGGGTGGCAAAGAGTCAGACACCACTTAGCGACTGAACAAGAATGACAATAAGGAGACAAACGACCTATATGCAGAAAACTGTTAAGACAGTGATGAAAGATATCAAAGACGACACAAACAGATGGAGAGATACACCATGTTCTTGGATAAGAAGAATCAATATTGTGAAAATGACTATACTGCCTACAGCAATCTACAGATTCAATGCAATCCCAATCAAATTACCTGGCATTTTTCACAGAATTAGAACAAAAAATTTTACAGTCTTTAAGGAAACACAATAGTGGTACAGAACCCACCTGCCAATGCAGGTTAAATGTAAGAGACACGGGTTCAATCCCTGGGCCTGGAAAACGGAAATTATAGCTATATTGGCAAATTACAACTATAAACACTTACATTAAAAAGGAAGAAAGATTTCATATCAACAACCTAACTTCACAACCTAAGGAACCAGGAAAAGAATAAGGTAAACCCTCACCTATAATGGAAAAGAACATGAAAAAGAACAGAATATGCATACATATATGTGTGTAACTAAACCACTTTGCTGTATACCAGAAACTAACACAACATTTTTAGTCAACTATACTTACTTTTAATATTCTCCCAATCCCAAAGAAAGGCAATGCCAAAGAATGTTCAAACTACCACACAATTGCACTCACCTCACATGCTAGCAAATTAATGCTCAAAATTCTCCAAGCCATGCCTCAACATTATGTGATCCAAGAACTTCCAGATGTTCAAGCTGGATTTAGAAAAGGCAGAGGAACCAAAGATCAAATTGCCAACTTCTGCTTTATTGACTAAGCCAAAGCCTTTGACTGTGTGGATCACAACTAACGCTGGAAGATTCTTCAAGAGATGGGAATACCAGACCACCTGACCTGCCTACTGAGAAATCTGTATGCAGGTCAGGAAGCAACAGTTAGAACTGGACATGGAACAACAGACTGGTTCCAAATCAGGAAAGGAGTACGTCAAGGCTGTTTATTGTCACCCTGCTTATTTAACTTATATGCAGAGTACATCATGAAAAATGTCAGACTGGATGAAGCACAAGGTAGAATCAAGATTGCCGGGAGAAATATCAGTAACTTCAGATACGCAGATGACACCACCCTTATGGCAGAAAGTGAAGAGAAACTGAAGAGCCTCTTGATGAAAGTGAAAGAGGAGAGTGAAAAAGCTGACTTAAAACTCAACATTCGAAAAACTAGGATCATGGCATCTGGTCCCATCACTTCATGGCAAATAGATGGGGAAACAAAGAAAACAGTGACAGCCTTTATTTTCTTGGGCTCCAAAATCATTGCAGATGGTGACTGCAGCCATGAAATTAAAATTAAAAGACACTTGCTCCTTGGAAGAAAAGCTATGACCAACCTAGACAGCATATTAAAAAGCAGAGACATTACTTTGCCAACAAAGGTCCGTCTAGTCAAGGCTATGATTTTTCCAGTAGTCACGTATGTATGCGAGAGTTGGACCATAAAGAAAGTTGAGTGTCGAAGAATTGATGCTTTTGAACTGTGGTGTTGGAGAAGACTCTTGAGAGTCCTTTGGACTGCAAGGAGATCAAACCAGTCCATCCTAAAGGAAATCAGTCTTGAATATCCATTGGAAGGACTGATGCTAAAGCTGAAACTCCAATACTTTGGCCACCTGATGCAAAGAACTCACTCACTGGAAAAGACCCTGATGCTGGGAAAGATTGAAGGCAGGAGGAGAAGAGGATGACAGAGGATGAGATGGTTGGATGGCATCACTGACCGGATGGACATGAGCTTGAGTAAACTCTGGGAGTTGGTGATGGACAGGGATGCCTGGCGTGCTGCAGTCCATGGGGTCACAGAGTCAGACACAAGTGAGCGACTGAACTGAACTGAAAGGTAAGAAAGCTAAACCTAAAGCATCAAAAGAAACAAAATAAGACTAAAGCAGAGATAAACAGAAAACTGAAACAAAAAACAGAAAAATCAAGAAAACCAAAGGTAGTTCTTTGAAAAGATTAACAACTGACAGACCCTACCCAGATGAACTGAGGGAAAAAGAAGACTCAGATACTAAACAGTTAAAGCATGGGCATTACTGCCAATTCTACAGGAAAAAAAGGATTAGAAGAGAGCACTGTGAGCAAATGTACACCAACCAGTTGTATAACCAGATGAAGTGCAAATTCCAAGAAACACAAAACCTAAACCACCAAAAAACAGAAAGTCCAAATAACCAGTAAGGGGCTTTGCGGAGGGGCAATGGGAAGCTATCATTAACAGCTGCAGACTTTCAGGTGTTTTCTTTCAGTTTTACCAAGACATAATTTACACACAGCTCTGTGCAGAGTTCCAGTTTTCAAGGTGAAGACAGTCCCTGAGATGGACAGTGATGATGCCTTCACAACGATATGAAAGTACCTCACACTACAGAACTGTACACTTAAAAATGATCAAGATGATAGATTTTATATTGTGCATATTTTATATATTTTAAAGAGAGAAAAGAAAAACAAACAGGCTCTGTTCATAACACTACAGAATTAAAGGCAATGATAAAAGTCTGAAGGGAGACAAACAAGTACAACATTTTCTCAGTAAAAACACGCTCCTAACAAAAACCACATCTACATCACAGCCCTGTTTTCCATCAAAAGAAGTACATTATTTTCAGCCTCTATGGATGAACTGGTAGCTTTTTGGTCACTTGGGTTATGTGGATCCAAATGCCGTGTGGATGAAAACGTAACTTTTTAGTCTTCTGGTGTTCGTTTTACAAAACCAGAAGAAAATGACAGTCAACAAGAAATTGTAAGACAGAAATCAACTAAGAAGGGTCTAAACATCATGAAGGAGATCCTGGCAGGGGGACCGGTCCGATTCCAGGCTGCCAAAGGTCACCAGGAGGGGCTGCGGCCAGGGGCCCGGCGCAGCCGGTGGTGCTGGGTCACTGACGTGGGCAGAGCAGGGCCCCGGAACACAGCCCTGGTTGTCAGGCCCAGGGCAACGAGAATGCACAGAGGGACAGCTCAGTACTCAACAACGCTGCCACCAGACACGCGAGTCCAGAGGAACAGCGCACCCACGCCGTGGTTCACAGCGGTGGGCGGAGGGGAAGAGCTGCACCAGGTTACACGCAGGGGTCAAGCAGCATAAACACATGGAGACCAGACACCAGAGGAGGGAAGGGAAGGGGTCAGACCACCCTGAGGTTTCTGGCTGGGATGCTGATGGCCGTGACAAAGGCGCGGGGGGAGGGACACGGATGGACTAGCTCTCGGGGGCAGAGCACGAGGAGGCTTTGCCCTGGTGACGGCTGACACGGAGCACGCTTCTTCATGCCAACGAGGTACTGGGACAGGATTCTCAAAGGGTCACTCACTCCCTGCCGCCCCCTCACCACCCCATCAGCCGCAAGGACTCCTCCAGGCCCGACCTCCATCAGGGCTGGGTCTCCAGGGCTTGGCCGCCCCCAGCCTCCAGCCTGTGCCCAGGCCTCCTGCCTGGGAGCTGCTCCCTCCGGGACCTCTCCCACGCCTGGCAGGGTCCCGCGAGCCACGTCACAGCAGAGGGAAGAGCGCACATCCCTCCCCATGTGCACTTGTTCAGCTCTCCATCTGTCCCTCGGTCCCAAAATATTCAGAACCACACTCTACCAGCCCTTATCTACTCAGCAGACCACCCATCCACGTTCAAACAAGACCCTAACTGTGCAGGCCAAACCACACCTCTCACCCACTCTGGGTGGGCCCACAAAACACGCCGCCCCAGGACAGCTGAAACCCCCCACAACACAAGCAGGCTGCGGATACACGTCCGCCGGCGGCTACCTGAGAAGATGTTCTTCAGGTTCTCCACAGCGGCGGCAAGCTGGCTGTGTCGCACGACCGCGTCCTTCACGTCCTTGAGGCTCTCGATGGTGTTGATGCTCTGCCTCCAGTCCTTGCTGACATCTGCCAGGGACTGCTGGATGGCCTTGACGTCATTCAGCGCGTTATGGAGCTGGCTCAGGCCCGTGCGCACGCCGTCCAACTGTGACTGGATTGCAGCCTAGGGAAGACACCAGGGGTGAGCAGAGCCAGGCCGGACCTGGAGGCTCATACAAGAGAGGTGCTGTAGTAACAGAGAACAGTCAATAAACAAAACAGTAATGTTTGTAAGCTTTGTTGAGAAAACCTCCTAACACTCCTCATGCAGCCCTTGGCCTGAAAATGCTAGACTCCACTGTGGGAATGCCCTGGGTCCCCTAGCCCCCCTTAAATGGTCCCCTAGGACTCTGCACACCATATCGCAGGCATCCTCAGCTTCCTAACAGGCCTGATCTAAATGGAGAAATAGTCAGGATTTGTCATTAACTTGAGTGGAGAGGGCTTTCCTGCCACTCAAGCCAGAACCAGACTCTGCCCCAGGATGGCTGAGCCCCAGATGCAAAACTGGTGCATCTGAGATTCAGACTCACTCTGAGGGCCCATGGACGTGCCGCCCAGGGAGCCACACAGTCAGTCAGAAGGGAGAGAGCATGAAGGAGCAGCAGCAGATAGATGGCAATAGGAAGGGAAAGACAGGGCAGCACAATGGAAGTCAGGAACACCTTTCACCCATGAGTCGTTAAGTAGCACTTAAAAATAACTAATGATTTCAAAGGACCACACAACTGCTAGTTCATCCATGAGTTTCTAGAAGAGACTAAAATTCTGAATAAAAATGTAGCAGGTCTAAACTATTTTTTAAATTGATACGAAACTGCTTCAAGTTAGTCCAACAGGTCTTTGGCTGCTTTGCTGCTGCAAATCAATGACCCACATCCTGTCTCGTCAAACCTGCCATTACCGGGGCACCAATGTTTTCAACTGGACAGGCAACCTCACTATCATATCAGTGCAAGAATTAACCTTCCTCAAATGCACTCTCTTAAATCCTCAAGACTGTTGTGCTGCCAGTCAGCAGGCCATGGTCTTAACATTTTTATAACTATACCAGGCAAGCATTGTTTTAATAAAACCCAATTTCTCCACATGAATTAAGTTGAAAGCCAACCCAAATCATAAAAGATTGACTTTCTTTCTTGCCTCACTTTCACACACACTAATAAATGTATAGAGCTCTCTTCCTTCCTGCCACAAGGCCAACAGAATGCCTGGTTCACAGTCAGCGTACTATATCGTGTGCTAGAAGGACCCAAACAAAATGTTCTCTGGACATACTCTGTGGAAGAGCGTTTACCAAAGAAGGAAAACCGTTACTCTGCTAGTGTTTTTTAAAAAGCTTAATGGACACTTCTGGATGCTTAAAGGGGTTGCTCCTTTGGTGTTTTCAACATCCCCCTGTCTAATTTGTCAATCTACTAACCGGCAATATATTATTGGAAAAAACGTGCTAAATCAAGGTAATGTTCAAGTCTGCCTTCTTCCACATCCTCATAATGTCCAATTTGGCAAAGTTATAACTTTGTTAAAGGAACTTGAAACTCAAGATAAAAGGCCCTGTCCCGCTGGGGAGTGCAGCAGGTGCTGATGGCCACTCTGACCTCGTACCTTTAATCTGGCCTCCACAGAGGCCTTCTTCCGGGCTTCTCTTCTGCGATACTGCTCCACTTTGTCCAGCTGGTCCGGGCGCTGCAGCATTCCAGCAACCCTCTGGACTGCTGTCGCAACAGCCTCCCGATCAGTCTCCTTCATGGTTACAAAGCAGGGAGGATCTCTGCACCTGTCATACTAGAGGCATCCTGTGTCCACAGCTAGATGGGGAACGGGGAGGGGGGATGTGTTAGGAAGGTAGAAATGTTAGTGACAAAACTTACCCCCTCCACCAACAGTCAGCTGTCCACAGTGGAGCTATAAGGAGAGCATCTGAGATCATTAACTCAGTAAACCTGAAAGCAGAACTAGGATTATGAACTCCTGGATAAGAAACAAACTTTCAGAAGTCAATTTTACCTTAAAGTGGAGCAGGGGCAATTACAGGCAAAAAATATTAGCATATGGAGGAATCCAGATTACTCACATCAGACGTCAGTCTCCAGGGCACTTCTCTCCCCCAGACAGGTCCCCTTTCCCATTTCCAGAGCCTTCACACCCGCCCTGAACTCCCTGGAGGGGCAGCTGTGCCAGGAAGCCCCGGTGAAGACGCGGAGACGCAGGGCCAGCACACACCTCACCATCCCCGCGGAAGTTTCAGCACCCACCCTACGATTCGCCTCAAAAATCACTACCTGTAGAGTCTCAAATCCCACGTCTTACTATTTAACAGCCCTAGTGAACAGGTGAGCGGGCAAACGACGCTCTCCTCAGGATAACGCACTCCTGCCTTCGTGCCGGCTCCACCAACATCCGAGCCGGAGAGCTCGGTGAGCGTCCGGCAAAGGAGAGAGCGGACATCTTTAGTCAGCCGCCCGTTTCCACGCATGTTTTCCGTGCACGGATCTCCAAGACGCTCCCCATTCCCTCCGCAAACGCTCTCAGAGCAACACCCAAGTCCCGGCCGACTCTGAGGGGCGGGACCCGAGTGCCTCTGGCGCCCTCACGGACCTGGGCTGGGGCGCCGTGTCTCCTCGCCCCCTTTCCGGGCCCTGGGCTGCGCCGCGTCTGGGGCGCCCGAGGCGGCCGCGGGTCTCCCGGCCGCCGCCCGCGAGCTCAGGTCCGCACCCGCTCCCTCCTCCTGGCCTGGCGCGGCGTCGGCCCCGTCACGGACGCGAGCCGACCCCGGGACCGACCCCCCCGCCCCGCCCTCACTGCCTCCTCGCCGCGCCCGCACCTGCTGGAGCCGGGGAAAGGGGAGGCGGGCGGGGACCGCGACCGCCACCCGGCCGCCACAGCTTGCCGCAGCCTGACCTCGCGGGTCACCGCCGCCGCCTCCGCCACCTCCGCAGCCCGGAAGTGAGCGCTTGGCTGGCACTTCCGCTTCCGTCTTCGAGACTGGGAGGGCGGGGCCTGGCGGCTCAGACGCCGGGCTCGGGGCGCGCGGGCTCAGTGACTGTGAGGGCCGGCTGCCGACGGCGCCACGGTGCGCGCGAGACCAGAGCGGGCAGAGCGGGGCTGCGACGCGCGCACACCCCGCACACACGTAAACACACACACAGACACTACACACACATAGATAGACACATAAACACACAACAGACACCCCACAGACACATATCACATACAGACATGCCACACACTCCACACATAAATGCAGACGCCACACCACATGCACACACCACACACGCTTGAGCGCACAGACCCAGTCAGCATGTGTGCATGTGGGCTCACAGAGGCAGGGCCAGGAAGGAGGTGTGTGAGCCCCTCCCTGTGGCCATGCCAACCGGAACCTACAGTCAGCTGATAGCAGATCACTCTCCAAGGGCCAGGACCTCAGCGCCTGACTGGCTCTGAGGACTGATCCCTCTGTTATTTCATCTGTCCCTAATAATTTGTGAAAATATAGCGCCATGCTGGGTCAGGAAGATCCCCTGGAGAAAGAAATGGCAACCCACTCCAGTATTCTTGCCTGGAGAATCCCCATCTGCAGAGGAGCCTGGCGGGCAACAGTCCATGGGGTCCCAAAGAGTCGGACCGGCTGAGTGACTGAACACTAGAGAAACAAAGAATGTAAACAGAAATTATAATTATGTTTGAAATTCTGACTGTACAGGCATTTTGAAACATCCTCAGTGCAAGAGTGGACCAGGGAAAACAAACAACCGAACCCCAAAAAGCAATGTCTCCCAGGTGCTGGGGTCTCTGGGTCAGGAGAGGATCCCAAGAAGACAGCTGGGAACCTGTGCCTACCTGGGTTTGGTGCCCTCCTCAGTGGAGAAGCTCTCTCGGAAAGGCAGCACTCAGCAGAAGACACCAGGAGCGGTTTTTGAGAGGCCCCAGCCCAGCGGACTAAAGAAGGGAGTGAGGTACGTCTCTGAAGCGTCCTGAGAGAGTGGAGATCTTGTTAAGCTGTAGCTTACACGTTGTTAAATACAAAGAGAAAGTGCAAGCAGTGCCATAGTAATACTAGGAAAAGAAAAGCCGACGGATCATTGGTAACTAAAACACAAAAGGAGGAGTGGAAACATGTTCAGATATATTGATTATCAGGACACAAGTTTAAAACAACTAGTTATTGTAAGAAAAACATGTAAAACATGAAGAAACAGGATGGTTAAGTTTGGAGGAGGTTTGCGTACCAGCTAGTCTGGACCCGAAAAAGCGGTTGTGGTGATGTTAATACCAGACAAATGGGCTTTGTGTCAGAGGCACTGCCAGAGAGAGTTATTTTAAGATACAAACACATAAACCACCAGGAAAAAGATGGTTTGCTGTGCCAAGATTTTAAACTCTTGTGTCTATTTTAGTCCTTAAAGAAAAAGACAAGCCATAGATTGAGAGAGAAACTTTAACTGACAAAGTGCAGCTATCCTGAATTTTCAAATAATGCCCATGGTTCAACTAAAAACAGCAAACAAGTGCAGGGCAGACAGCAGAGGACCTTTCACCTCTCTGGGGAAGAAATCAAGATGAGGGTACCTCGCGGCACCAGCATGGTCTTTGTGAAGGCAGGGGGCCCTCACCTCCCTACAGCCTATCTGGCCTTCAGACCACCGCCCAGGGTCGTCTCCACTGCAAGCCCTCTGGTGGCCCCCTCACCCAGACCTGCCTGTGACCCGCCACCCCTGCCTGACTTCTTCCCCGCTCTCTCCTCACCCTCTCACTCCAGCTTCCTCCACACACGATCTGTACGGTTCCTGTCAAGTCTTGGCCCAAGGCTGCCTTGCCCACAAAACCACCACCTGGGTCACCAGGCCCCAGCTGACCCACCTGAGCAGCACCCAGCCCCTCCCCACACGTCACAGAACCTACACAGTCCTTTGGTCACTTGTCTATCCCCTGTCCCCTGGACATGTGCACAGGGACCTCGGCTTCAGCAACCTTATTTCTGCATCTTTTCTTCCCCAGTATGTCCCCAGCACTGTCCCCACTGCTGCTGCTAAGTTGTTTCAGTCATGTCCAACTCTGTGCGACCCCATGGATGGCAGCCCACCAAGCTCTTCCGTCCACAGGATTCTCTAGGCAAGAATACTGGAGTGGGTTGCCATTTCCTTCTCTACAGCGCTGTCCCAGGACCTGGCATCCAGCAGGGACTTAACAAGCAGCTGAGTGAAGGAAGGAGATGCACATGAAACAGCTGAGTGCCCCCTCCCGCCTCAGAGATACCCAGCGACCTGAAAGCTGGCCTTCAGCAGACCCTGCCGCCACTCAGGTCTCAGACTCCCAGCCTCCGAAACTGTGAGAAAGAAATGCTTGTTGTCCATAAGCCACCCAGCCTCTGGCGTCTTCATTCTACAGCCTGGAATGGGCTGTGTGGAGGCTGTGCAGGGTCCCTCGGGTGCCGTGGGGGACGCCTGGGCAGCGCCTGGTGAGGGGAGTGCTGTCAGCACCTCCGGGGGCATCCTCAGTCCCCCAGAAGCACAGAGGGATAGGGGCGGCCACTGGGCAAGCGGAAGTCTGGAGACAACCCACATGTCCGCTGGCGGCAGGCTGGGTGGTAGGAGAGTCATGCGGTGGGGTGACGCCCGCCTCCAGGTCTCCCCGTGATGAGTCTGAAGAACACAGGGAGAGGAGGCGGGTGTGGGGATGGCAGGCTGGGCCGCTGGCCCCCAGGGCCGGGGAGCGGCTGGCTGGGACCCAGCAGGCGGGGGCAGGCTGGCCTGGTCTCCCCAGGAGGGACACGGAGCCATGGAGCAGGGCCGAGGTGATGGCCTGTAGGATGCAGGAAGGGGGCTGGGCCGGGCTGGACTGGCACCGGGGCAGATCCTAGTGCCGTACGGGGTGCTGGGCGCTTGTGCGGTTTGGAGGTGCTCTGCGATCAAATGAAGGAAATGAAAACACGACGCCCTTGACACTGGGGGGCAGGTCTCTGCCTGGGCCCGGATGACCTCCCTTGACCCTGGGGGGGGTAGTCTCTGCCTGGGCCCAGATGACCTCCTGGCCCTTGCCACGCACTTGTCCCCGGGTCCTGGGCAGGGTGGGGCTGACCCTACAAGACATATGTGACATTGGGCCAAGCATCTGCTCCTCATAGCACAGTTTGAGTCCGGGGTGTCCCCCAACCCTCATTGCTGGGCAGGAGGGTCTGGCAGGAAAGGGAGGGGGGCTCCTCCTGCGGCCCCAAGTCCACTCTTGCTCTTATAGCGGCCCCCGAGTCTGGTGGCAAAGGACAGCCTTAGAATGTAAATTAGCCTACACACACTTTAAAGGAAACAAAATATTTCATTTGGAGAATCAAGAAGATGTTTCCATTTACAGTAAACACATACAATATATGATTTATTTTACAACGATATCATAAATTTAATACAAACCACAGTATCAGAAATGTATTTGGAAGCTCTTTCTAAAGGCACTGAGGAAATATACAAAAGTACAAAAGTTGTATTATAGTGTATCTATTTTTAACAATTCAACAAGTCTGTCTAGATATTAAAAACTTTTTTCATCCAATAGAAACTACAAAAATATAAAATATAAGTTGTGTTTATCTCCTCCCTTCCATCCCATTCTTACATCATCTTTGATTTTAATATTTTTCAGCTATATAGGCAAAAGCTACCAGCAACAGAAAATACAGGCCTGAAATCAGTACTGTTCATGACATTTTAAAGCAGGAATGGCCACATCTACAGAAGTGGCCACATCTGACATTCCACATTCCATCATCACTTTCCGCACACAGTTTCTCAGGGGGCAGGGCTGTAAAACGACAAAGTGCTGACTGAGGCAGGTTCTGTTGCCGCTGTCCCAGCACGTCAGGACCTGGGCCTCCAGCATGACAGCGTCTCGAGCATGAAGCAAGCGCTGATGTCCAGGTGCTGAATTCTGCAACAACAAAGTGTGACTCGCCACACGCCTGCTGGGACCAACTTGGTGCACGTAGTCCAGGGGAGTGGATGCATCTGAATGCTCGGGTACCACGGGCTTGAGGGCAGACTGCTGCACCTCCTCGAGCCGTAGCTATCCTTCGCTGGGTTCCGGCTACAGTGTGCAAACATGCAACGATGCCTCTCCACTCCATCTTTCTGGTCCAGGGTTTCACACATGCAGACTGCCGGCTACCACGCCGAGACAGGAAGGGGTACCCCTGTGCGGAGGGTGCGTTTGAGGACCCTCCCTTCGCAGAGGGAGCTCCAGAGAGGCTGACAGTCACTTCTGAGAGATGGCACAGTGCTTCCATGAGGAGCTGGGCGCTTGGCATGAATAGAAAGGAAGGAGGAAGTTTCTGAAATTCCACCCCATGTCTTAGGGATGAAATCTACACGGTGGGCTGGGCTCAGCATGAGAACCAAGCAGAGAGGGGTGCTGAGCTGGCAGCAGGGGGGCGGGGGGTGGGAAGCAGGTGGTCCTGACAGGCAGCTGTGCTGCCATCACAACAGGGGAGGGGGAGACTCTGGCAAGGGTGGGGGGCAGCATGGCACCAACGTCACTTTCTGCAAGGGCCCCCCGGGGGTGGGCAGGGAAGAGAAGGCTGCTGGGCAGGCCCTGGGGATCCCACGAGGCCATGAATTGACCACACCTGACCCGGGCTCTGACTGGTAACTTCTGTCACTCTGGGAAGAGACCTTCCGCCCCACCACAGGCCTGGGGAAGCCCTTCCAAGAAGAAGAGCGCTGAGGGGTACGGGCGCCCCCAGGCGTGCCTCAGTCCACCGGGCCCAGTCCTGCCGCCCCGTCCTGAGTTGACAAGGTGAATGCAGATGGCTTCACCAACTCAGGAGCTGAACGCTGACACCCCAAAGCCAACAGATGACAGGAAGACCCCTTGCTGAACACGGTGGGACTGCAAGTCCCCGCTGGGGCTCCTGCAAGTCCTGAGACTCGGGGCAGGGGGTGACCGAGGACAGATGCTCGCGCCGCAAGGAGGAGGGGCCTCCAACCCGCTTCCTCCTGCCCCGTGGTGGCTCTGGAGTCACATCCTGCGGGGACTGCACCTGTGGGATGGGGTCGCCCGGAAGGTGTGGTGAACTTTGCCCTTAGCCATGAGCTATCCGTGGTGACTGCGGGTGGCCTTCACTTTCTGATTTCTTCTTTTGCACCTAAATTTCCTACGTTCAGAATGTGTTCCCTTCAAAAATTTTTCTTTTTTTCTGGCCACTTCCTGCGGCATGTGGAATCTTAGTTCCCTGACCAGGGATCGAACCCACACCCCCTGCAGGCATTTAACCGCAGGACCACGGGGGATGTCCCCATGATTTTTTCCTTTTTATAAAACGCTGCCTGTCTGTCTCGTCTCGACTAATTCCTTCTGGGATGACGATCAGAGCCATCTGAAGACCTGCAGTCAGCAAGACAGCCTGACACCTGGACCAACTCCTTCCTTCCCCTCGTGCTGTATTTCTGGACTCCAATCCAGACCCTGTGCATTCCAGGCTACGTGATGCAGCGGGGGCAGATGAGCACGGACCCCCTTCGAAGGCCGCTGAAACACCAGAGAGACTGCAGAAGAACCACAGAAGATCTGGCCAATCCTCCCTCCGGGCTGGCCTCGGCCTAGGCCAGCGTTTCAAGCACACACTGCATGTTGGAGTGGAGGGCAGCCCGGTGCCATCAGCCTCTTCTGGCTGAACTTCTAGATTCCTCCCAGGCATGAGCACGTGGCCACCTGCCATTCAGTGAGCGTTTCTCCCAATTAGCTGTCTTAGCAGTGGGCCACCAGGGTGCGGCTGTTCCCCGAGGTCTGCTCCCTTCGAGGCGCCGGGGAGACAACCTGGGGTGGGGGTGGGGAGCCGTGCTCCTCAGAGGAGAACCCTGCCACCCTTGAGCAGACTGATGACCACCCTGCACTTAAGACCTTCAGTGAACTTGCTACTGCACGTGCTTCCCTCGGGGAAGGCTCGGGCCGGAGCGCTGTCTGCGGGGCCCGGCCGGCTCCAGGACCAGCAGCTCTAGGGCAGGAAGGCGCACTGCGCGTCCCTGGGGGGCATCCCCACGGCCGGGGCACTCTTGCAGAATAGCCCAGGAGGCCCACCCTGGCCATGAGCCGCCCACAAGGGAGAGTCCAGGGGCTCGAGCTTGACCGTGGGAGCCGGCCCGGGAGCCCGGCAGTTGCAGCCCAGGTTGGGGGGCTGGTGGCCCCGTACACAGAGGCGGGGTGGGGGCTCCAGACAGGCACAGGACGCGGGGTGCAGCGGGGCCAGCCCCCTGCTGGGTCTGGGGGGGGCGCCCAGCAGGCCAGGCCCAGGGGGCACGCTGTACAGGGGGTGCCTGGCGCCCGGCTCCGTCTTCAGGTGCATCTTAGTCGGGAAGGTGACCAGCTGTCTCTTGGCCAGGTCGCCGGCCCCCAGCCACACCTGGGTCGGGGACACGCAGTAGCCGTCTGCAGCGTCCTCGGATCCCGAGTCACTCTCCATCTTGATGGGCACGTCGAGTGACGTGGGGTGACTTGGGGCTCCTGGGGGCATCAGAAGGCCTCGCAGCTTGTCCTCAGCTGGGTAGCCGCCCACCGGGAGACGCTGGATTGCCGGCCGAGGGACCCTGTTGTCCAAGCCCCCGTGGGGGAAGGGGCCAGGGGTGGGGGGCGGCACCAGACCCTGGTGTCCGTCCCGCAGGGCTCTGCTGGTCCGGCTGGCACAGGCCCCAGGGGGCGGCCTGGGTGGGTGAGAGCCGGGTGAGCTCCGGAGGGTGTGCACAGCGCCCTGCGTGCCCGGGTAGGGCAGGCAGGCGCCGCGGGCCGGGGCAGTGGGGAACGGGTTGGCCTTGCCCAGCTCCAGCTTCAGCTTGGCACTGCCGCCATCCTGACCATGCCTCCCGGCTGGCCAGTCCAAATGCTTCACAGGGCCCAGGGGCTCCAGGCAGCAGCTGTATGGGGGTGCGTCCCGCGGGACCCCCCCGAGCTCCTCTCCTTCCCCGGCCCTGCAGGAAGGGACGCCCATCAGACAGGACAGGTTGCGGGGGCGACCCTGCATTGGGCAGGTACCGGCTGCAGCCTCAGGACCCTGGGCCAGCCCCCTCCCTCCCCGAAGGGCCCATCCACAGTCCCCCAGCACCTGGGGGGTGGGGCAGGGGGGCTGGGTTGGGAGCGAGGGGAGAGGGCTTCTGAGCGAAGGTGAGGACAGAGGCTGGGGAGTCAGTGTCCCCCACCAGTCCTCACGCGGTGAGGACAACCTCCAGGGCGAGGAGCAGCTGTGGGTGCCCTCTGTGTGTCCCCCGTCCCACCCAGGGAGGCTCAGCTGCCGAGGGCAAGGGCCGCTGATGCTGTGACTCAGTCACTTACCCTGCGGCGCCCTCGGGGTCAAGGACAAGGTCAGGGCCGCCCCGGAGGCACAGGCAGGGGCCCCGGCCTGTGACCCGGCCCCAGCGGCAGGCATCCTCTGGCGTCCTGAACAAGGAGAGGCCGTTTTCTCCATTGCTTCTCCCTGTCAGGATTTGGAAAAGCAAGGCTGAGCAGTGTCTGGAGCGGGTGGACACTCATCCTCCGCACAGGTGACAAAGTGCCCGTGAGACCGGCTCCGCCCACCCACCCCAAGCTGCAGACAGCATCGAGCCCCCACCCCACCTCCAGGGATATGGTTATTTCACCTGTTTGAAAAGGTGGTAGAGACAACTGTGATGAGTACCTGCTAAGTAATTGGGTTTTCCGTGCAATTCTGATTCGCAGAGACTTGAGGCAGCTTTTGCTCTGCAAAGGACAGAAGAGCGCAAGGCAACAAGCAGATTAAATGTGTGTCGAGGGCAGAAATTACACACAACGGGTGTTGCTGCCACCCAGGAGCATAAGATACAGTAACTCCCAGTGTGAAAGTCTGTAGAGATTGGATAATCTTCTCTCAGTTACAGATTTGCTGGAAATTCCAATTCACCTCACTTTTCAGGCCAGTGAAGCACTAATGAATTTGCTTCAGAAAACAGACATACACTGCTGCCAGAATGGGTTTCAGCGTGTTTGCTCTCTTCTGGATGGTCAGGATGAAGACGCAGATCCCTGTGACCTGCAGTAGTTACTTGCAGTAGTTTACAAAGTCACTGTGAGCACTAAGTTAGTGCCACTGAACCACTGCCCCCCCCCACCCACACCTGTGTCTCATAGAACTTACAGTCAGAGATTCTAAGGCAACTTGCAACTTATCTCACAGATCATATTTTCTTTATATGTCAAAAGAAAAAGACGAGGCTCTGAAGTGTTAAGCAACTTGCCTGAAGCTGCCCTGACAGCAGGAGTGGGATTCAAACCCTGGCCAGCTGGTCCCACAGCCAGAGCTTCCTGCCCTATAGTGGCCCTGACTCTCCATCTCATGGACATCTCTGCAGGAGCTGAGACAGAGACAGAGGAAGAGACAGAGACATGGGAGAGACAGAGATGGAGGCCGAGACGGGAGGAGACGGAGACAGAGGAGGAGACAGAGGAGAAGACAGACAGAGGAGGAGAAAGACAGAGACACAGGAGGAGACAGAGGAGGAGAGAGACAGAGGAGGAGACAGAGACAGAGGAGAGACAGAGACAGAGGAGAGACGGAGACAGGACAGACACAGGGATGGACCCAGAGACACAGCAGTGACAGGACAGAGGTGGAGAGCATGCAGCTCACACACAGGACCTGTGAACATTCAGGAGCGAGGCTGTGTCACAAAGGCCCCTTCAGGAAGAATTGTAAAGAACCTGAACTGGGTCCAGTGAGCACGATGCTCCATCCAGAGCCAGCCTCCTGGGCCTCAGACTCCCCAGGTTCACACCTCACGGCCTCTGAGCTCAGAGGGGAACGGACGGGAGGAGGTGCTGCAGCAAGGAGTTGAGTTCAGGGCAGAATTGGGCTCCAGAAAACCCAGAAGGCAACAGAACCTTCTTTCCCAAAACTTTCAAGGGCTCTTCCTCTCTTCCAACTTTTTTCTTTATTTTTAAAATTTTTTGTTTTTTAAATTTTTACAATACTGGCTTCTGCCACACAACAACGTGAATCAGACATAATTATATATATATCCCCTCCATTTCCCCCAGCCGAACCTAGAGCTTGTTATTCAGTGAAGTGAGTCAGACCGAGGAAAATAAATATATATTAACTGCATATATGGGAAATCAAATAAAATGGTACTGATGACCCTATCTGCAGGGAAGGCATGGAGATGCAGATGCAGAGAATGGACCTGTGGACACAGTGGGGGAGGGAGAGGGGAGACCGACGGAGAAGACTGCGTCCACATACATGCATCATCCAGTGTCAAATGGAGAGCGGGTGAGAAGTTGCTGTGTTGACACAGGGCGCCCAGCCTGGCACTCTGTGATAACCTCCCTGAGTTTTAATGATGTTTACAACGTATTTCCAGTATTTGCTGCACAGTCTCCTTCTGTACAGTGTCCTAGCCTCACCGTGAAGACCCTCGCCAGCCCTCCAAGGGACATCCAGGTGTCCACGCCGCCCAGGCAGCAGCATGTGGTCCGGGAGTCCACACCCACTGCGAAGGCTTGCCCACCTGCGCTTCCCCGTGCGGCCGCCAGGGGACAGCACGCCTCTTGGAGAAGCGATCAGTCAGTTCAGTTCAGTCGCTCAGCCCTGTCTGACTTTTTGCGACTCAATGGACTGCAGCACGCCAGGTTTCCCTGTCCATCACCAACTCCTGGAGCTTACTCAAACTTATGTCCATTGAGTCGGTGATGCCATCCAACCATCCTCTGTCATCCCCTTCTCCTCCTGCCTTCAATCTTTACCAGCATCAGGGTCTTTTCAAATGAGTCATCTCTTCACATCAGGTGGCCAAAGTATTGGAGTTTCAGCTTCAACATCAGTCCTTCCAATGAACACTCAGGACTGATTTCCTTTAGGATGGACTGGTTTGAACTCCTTGCTGTCCAAGAGACTCTCAAGAGTCTTCTCCAACACCACAGTTTAAAAGCATCAATTCTTCGGCGCTCAGCTTTCTTTATAGTCCAACACTCACATCCATATATGACTACTGGAAAAACCATAATTTTGACTAGCAGATCTTTGTCAGCAAAGTAATGTCTCTGCTTTTTAATATGCTGTCTAGGTTGGCCATAGCTTTTCTTCCAAAAAGCAAGCATCTTTTAATTTCACGGCCGCAGTCACCATCTGCAGTGATTTTGGAGTCCAAAAAAATAAAGTTTCTCACTGTTTCACTTCCCTGATAACTCAGTTGGTAAAGAATCTGCCTGCAATGCAGAAGACCCTGGTTCGATTCCTGCGTCAGGCAGATCCACTGGAGGAGGGACAGGCTACCCACTGTAGTATTCTTGGGCTTCCGTTGTGGCTCAGCTGGTAAAGAATCCACTTGCAAAGTGGAAGATCTGGGTTTGATCCCTGGATTGGGAAGATCCCCTGGAAAAGGGAAAGGCTACCCACTCCAGTACTCTGGCCTGGAGAATTCCATGGACTATATAGTCCATGCGGTCACAGAGAGTTGGACACAACTGAGCAACCACTTATTTTCACTGTTTCCATTGTTTCCCCATCTATTTGCCACGGAGTGATGGGACCAGATGCCATGATCTTAGTTTTCTGAATGTTGAGCTTTAAGCCAGCTTTTTCACTCTCCTTTTTCACTTTCATCAAGAGGCTCTTTACTTCTTCTTCACTTTCTGCCATAAGGGTGGTGTCATCTGCATATCTGAGGTTATTGATATTTCTCCTGGTAATCTCATTCCAGCTTGTGCTTCATCCAGCCTGGCATTTCACATGATGTACTCTGAATATATGTTAAGCAAGCAGGGTGACAATATACAGCCTTGACGTACTCCATTTCTGATTTGGAACCAGTCTGTTGTTCCATATCTGGTTCTAACTGTTGCTTCTTGACCTGCACGCAGATTTCTCAAAAGACAGGTCAGGTGGTCTGGTATTCCCAACTACTGAAAAATTTTCCACAGTTTGTTGTGATCCACACGGTCAAAGGCTTTAGCATACTCAATAAAACAGAAGTAGATGTTTTTTGCTGGAACTTTCTTGCTTTTTCGATGATCCAACAGATATTGGCAATTTGATTTCTGGTTTCTCTGCTTTTTTTATATCCAGCTTGAACATCTGGAAGTTCTCGGTTCACATACTGTTGAAGCCTGGCTTGGAGGATTTTGAGCATTACTTTGCTATGGGGAAGTGATAGAGAGAGGATTTTCCCTCTATCTGATCACAGGACTGGGAATTTGAAAGTGCAGTGTGTGGGCTCAGTCACCGTCGCTAGCCCAGAGAATATGAACACACGGAGGACTCTGAGAGACAGAGGCAGGCGGAGAGTGCTCGGGTCTGGGGTATGGGCAGGGCCATCCAGCCGGCCAACGCCCGGGGCTCCCGGCCCACAAGACGCGCCCAGGTGTGTTGGGGGTATAACCTCTGTGCTTTGTCGCACCTCATGTTTTAGTTGCTTCATCAGTTATTTTTACAGTTTTTTCCCATGAGTATCCTGTTTTTCCTCCCTCCTATTTTACATTTTCTACCTTAAAAAAAAAGCATACATATTTAATTTTTAAATGCTCCAGAAAACTGCTGCCTTAGCGTGCGGGCCTGTGGGACCTGGAAGCTGTGATGAGGTGCCTGTGCCTGAAGGCAGCAGTCCCCCGCCACCCCACGAACCCCAGGCAGCAATAGGAGGTTTCCTGGTCCTGTGAACTGGAGCTGAGGTCCAAGGGGGAACCTGAATGCTAAGGAGTGACAGAGAAGTGGGCTGGGGTCTCGCGTCTCCTGATATTCTGTCCCTGGGCAGGGCACAGTGGAGGGTACTGAGGAAGAAGACGGACAGACCTCCGACACGTCCCCCTCCCCAGGGCCTCCTCACATAGCAGGAAACACAGTTTACAGGCACACAGCATCTTACAGGCACATCTTACAGGCACACAGTCCCAGCGCCTGGCCCACACAACACAGATCTAACCGTTCCAGAGACTATAGTTGGGAATGTCCTAGAAAACCTAACTTTCTGAAAGTGAAAGTGTTAGTTGCTCAGTCATGTCCAACTCTTTGCAACCTGATAGACTGTAGCCCGCCAGGCTCCTCTGTCCATGGGATTCTCCAGGCAAGAATACTGGAGTGGGTAGCCGTGCCCTCCTCCAGAGGGTATCTTCCTGACCCAGGGATCGAGCCCAGGTCTCCTGCATTGCAGACAGATTCTTCACTCTCTGAGCTGGAAGGCCAGGACACCTGTGGAGTCCCTGTCCCCAGCATGTGCCCCTGTTAGCCTGGAGTCGAGGGAGGGGACAAACGGAGGCTGCAGCCTCGCCCCCATCCCTGTGGGGGCCGGGGCCCCAGCACTGCCTCCGAGGCTCTGAGTGGGGGGCTGGGGAATGACGAGAGGCAGGTAGAAGTGTTCGGTGCCACGGTTGACAAATACTAGTGACAGGCTTTCTTTTCTCTAATAGCTGCTTCTCACATGATGTAGCAGCTTTGTTTTTAAATCATACTCCCTGCTGGAAATGAAGTGAGAACAGACAGAAAATGCACGTGTGCAGACACCGCGTGTGACCCAGCAGTGACGAGAACGGGTTTGGCTGCTGGGGCCTCTACTCACTTTGCGTCGGTCAAGGCCGGGACGTCCGCCCTGTGCTTCGCCCTCAGGTACACGGTCTTCATCCTCACCTCCACGCCGGGGGGCAGGGCCAGGGGGGCCGCCACACAGAACAGGGCCAGCCGCGGGGGCAGGGCCGCGCCCGAGGGCGCCCGCCTGTTCTGTCCGAAGAGGAACTTCAGTCGCCCTTGAAACTGCATCGTCTGGTGTTTCAAAGACAGAAACGAAGGCTCGGTCACAGGGTAAACTAGCCGCTAACTGGTCAACGGCCAAAGGCCTCGGAACTCACATTCCCAAGGACGGAAACCAATACGTCTTCCATGCCGGCCCCTGGGGACAGGCGCTCCCCACTGCCTTTGAATCATTTGGGTTTCCCTGTAACTTTCTCTAAACTTCCAGCGTGTTCTCATGTGTACACTCGTGGGCGTGTGAGTCCTCGTTCAGGTGCCTGAATATCCCTGGACCAGGCCGGAGTCACCAGGCAGGCCCCTGGGAGGACGTGCTGGAGCCAACCATAGTCCAACTCTCACATCCATATATGACTACTGAAAAAACCATAGCTTTGACGAGATGGACCTTTGTTGGCAAAGTAATGTCTCTGCTTTTTAATATGCTGTCTAGGTTGGTCATAGCTTTTCTTCCAAGGAGCAAGTGTCTTTTAATTTTAATTTCATGACTGCAGTCACCATCTGCAGTGATTTTGGAGCCTAAGAAAATAAAGTCTCTCACTGTTTCCATTGTTTCCCCATCTATTTACCATGAAGTGATGGGACCAGATGCCATGATCTCCATTTTTTGAATGTTGACTTTTAAGTCAGCTTTTTCACTCTCCTCTTTCACTTTCATCAAGAGGCTCTTCAGTTTCTCTTCACTTTCTGCCATAAGGGTGGTGTCATCTGCATATCTGAGGTTACTGATATTTCTCCCAGCAATCTTGATTCCAGCTTGTGCTTCATCCAGCCCAGCATTTTGCATGACATACTCTGCATATAAGTTAAATAAGCAGGGTGACAGTATACATCCTTGTCATACCCCTTTCTCAATTTGGAACCAGTCCATTGTTCCATGTCTGGTTCTAACTGTTGCTTGTTGACCTACATACATATTTCTCAGGAGGCAGGTGAGGTGGTCTGGTATGCCCATCTCTTGAAGAATTTTCCACAGTTTGTTGTGATCCACAAAGTCAAAGGCATTGGCATAGTCAATAAAGCAGAAGTAGATGCTTTTCTGAAACTCTCTTGCTTTTTTGATGATCCAATGGATGTGGGCAATTTGATCTCTGGTTCCTCTGCCTTTTCTAAATCCAGCTTGAACATCTGGAAGTTCACGGTTCACGTACTGTTGAAGCCTGGCTTGGAGAATTTTGAGCATTGCTTTACTAGCGTGTGAGATGAGTGCAATTGTGTGGTAGTTTGAACATTCTTTGGCATTGCCTTTCTTAGGGACTGGAATGAAAACCCACCTTTTCCAGTCCTGTGGCTACTGCTTAGTTTTCCAAATTGCTGGCATATTGAGTGCAGCACTTTCACAGTATCATCTTTTAGGATTTGAAATAGCTCAACTGGAATTCCATCACCTCCATGAGCTTTGTTTGTAGTGATGCTTCTTAAGGCCCACTTGACTTCACATTCCAGGATGTCTGGCTCTAGGTGAGTGATCACACCATTGTGGTTATCTTGGCCATGAAGTTCTTTTTTGTATAGTTCTTCTGTGTATTCTTGCCACCTCTTCTTAATATCTTCTGCTTCTGTTAGGTCCATATCGTTTCTGTCCTTTATTGTGTCCATCTCTGCATGAAATGTTCCCTTGGTATCTCTGATTTTCTTGAAGAGATCTCTAGTCTTTCCCATTTTATTGTTTTCCTCTATTTCTTTACATTGAACAGAGGAAGGCTTTCTTATCTCTCCTTGCTATTCTTTGGAACTCTGTATTCAGATGGGTATATCTTTCATTTTCTCCTTTGCGTTTTGCTTCTCTTTTTTTTCTCAGGTATTTGTAAGGCCTCCTCAGATAACCATTTTGCCTTTTTGCATTTCTTTTTTTGGGGATGGTCTTGATCACTGCTTCCTGTACAATGTCATGAACCTACGCCCATAGTTCTTCAGGCACTCTGCCTATCAGATCTAATCCCTGTAATCTATTTGTCACTTCCACTGTATAATTATAAGGGATTTGATTTAAGTCATACCTGAATGGTCTAGTGGTTTCCCTACTTTCTTCAGTTTAAGTCTGAATTTGGCAAGAAGGAATTCATGATCTAAGCCACAGTCAGCTCCCGGTCTTGTTTTTGCTGACTGTATGGAGCTTCTCCATCAATCTGATTTCGGTATTGACCATCTGGTGATGTCCATGTGTAGAGTCATTTCTTGTGTTGTTGGAAGGAGATGTTTGCTATGACCAGTGCATTCTCTTGGCAAAACTCTGTTAGCCTTTGTCCTGCTTCATTTTATACTCCAAGGCTAAACTTGCCTGTTACTCCAGGTATCGCTTGACTTTCTATTTTTGCATTCCAGTCCCCTATGATGAAAAGGACATCTTTTTTTGGTGTTAGTTCTAGAGGGCCTTGTAGGTCATCATAGAACCATTCAACTTTAGCTTTTCCAGCATTAGTGGTTGGGGCATAGACTTGGATGCATGTGAGAATACAGTGTGAGTTAAAAAGCCAGATGGTAACTCTGGAATGTGTGATAAAGAAAATGAAAGCTCTCTGATGGAACGTTGATCTATAACTGAGTGAGTTCACATGACTCCAGGGTGTCCTGCCCTGGGTGGGCGAATAGCACTGCACACTCTCCTTGCCACTTGTCAGTCAGTGTCTCCCTCCATCCCTCCATCTGTCCCTCCCTCCATCCACCCATCCGTCTTTCCATCTCCCCATCTGTGCATGAATTTATGGGGTGCACAAATGCCTGAAAGCCTCTAGGTGTGCTGGCCACGAGCTTGGTGTGGCGCAGGCCCGGCTGTGCCGGGCACCTTACCTCCAGTCCTGGGGGAAAAGCCCTGGTCTGCGGCACCGGGCAGTGTCTTTGGTGTGAACATTCCCACTGTGGCTGACTTTAAGCTAAAAATCCAACATCAACTGCACGTCCTGAGGTTTCAGCAAGGGCGCTCGGGGGCAGCCCCGCCCGCTGGGTATGAGGAGGCTGAACTCAGGCAGGGGGGCTGGGGTGAGCCCGGGACCCGAGCTGTCCACCCCCCCCCCCCCGTGCTCAGGGCCTCAGTCCCCACTGCAGAGCCCTTCCCTGCACGTGCAGACACCAGCCTTGCGGTAAAACGCCGAGACCCTCCACACTGAGTCCTTCTGCTCGTTTCCTCCACTCTGTGCCTCAGGCAGGGCTTCACTTCAACCTAGGTTTAAACCTCTGCCTCAGTGTTAGGTAAAATCTATCTGCATCCATGTGGAGCGAAAACCATCTTAGTTTTCCACAAAACTGAAAACCAAGTATGATCAAAACAAAAGGCCTTCTGGACAACCAACCGATCACCTGAATAAAGGATAAGCAGGGGTGGGGGGTGTCGCCCCTGCAGATGCCCCACTTCATTCTCATTAACCTCCCGTGACTCAGCCCTGCCCCATCAAGGCCAGGCTCCCCCGAGGCACCCACACCCCACCCCTTGCTTCGTCAACTGCTCCCATGGACCTTGGAACCCCGTGCCAGGCCCAGGCCTGGACTCACACAGCACCGGCCCTGCACCCACTCACTCACAAGGAGGCCCAGGTGCTGTCCCCACCCTCTCTCTCACCAGGAAGCCCGAGGTGCCATCCTGCACACCCTCTCTCTCACCAGGAGCCCCCAGGTGCCGTCCCCACCCTCTCTCTCACCAGGAGCCCCCAGGTCCATCCTGCACCCTCTCTCTCACGAGGAGACCCCAGGTGCCGTCCAAACCCTCTCTCTCACCAGAAGCCCCAGGTGCCGTCCTGCACCCTCTCTCTCACCAGGAGGCCCAGGTGCCGTCCCCACCCTCTCTCACCAGGAGGCCCAAGTGCCATCCTGCACCCTCTCTCTCACCAGGAAGCCCGAGGTGCTGTCCCCACCCTCTCTCTCACCAGGAAGCCCGAGGTGCCGTCCCCAACCTCGCTCTCACCAGGAAGCCCAGGTGCCATCCTGCATCCTCTCTCTCACCAGGAAGCCCGAGGTGCCGTCCCACCCTCTCTCTCACCAGGAGGCCCAGGTGCTGTCCCCAACCTCGCTCTCACCAGGAAGCCCAGGTGCCATCCTGCACCCTCTCTCTCACCAGGAAGCCCGAGGTGCCATCCTGCACACCCTCTCTCTCACCAGGAGCCCCCAGGTGCCGTCCCCACCCTCTCTCTCACCAGGAGCCCCCAGGTCCATCCTGCACCCTCTCTCTCACCAGGAAGCCCGAGGTGCTGTCCCCACCCTCTCTCACCAGGAGGCCCAGGTGCCATCCCCACCCTCTCTCTCACCAGGAGGCCCAGGTGCTGTCGCCACCCTCTCTCTCATCAGGAGCCCCAGGTGCCATCCTGCACCCTCTCTCTCAACAGGAAGCCCAGGTGCCGTCCCCACCCTCTCTCTCATCAGGAGCCCCAGGTGCCATCCTGCACCCTCTCTCTCAACAGGAAGCCCAGGTGCCGTCCCCACCCTCTCTCTCACCAGGCGGCCCAGGTGCCGTCCCCAACCTCGCTCTCACCCGGAAGCCCAGGTGCCATCCTGCACCCTCTCTCTCACCAGGAGGCCCAGGTGCGGTCCCCACCCTCTCTCTCACCAGGAAGCCCGAGGTGCTGTCCCCACCCTCTCTCACCAGGAGGCCCAGGTGCCATCCCCACCCTCTCTCTCACCAGGAGGCCCAGGTGCCGTCCCCACCCTCTCTCTCACCAGGAGCCCCAGGTGCCGTCCCCACCCTCTCTCTCACCAGGAGCCCCAGGTGCCATCCCCACCCTCTCTCTCACCAGGAGCCCCAGGTGCGGTCCCCACACTCTCTCTCACCAGGAGCCCCAGGTGCCGTCCCCACCCTCTCTCTCACCAGGAGGCCCAGGTGCCGTCCCCACCCTCTCTCTCACCAGGAGGCCCAGGTGCCGTCCTGCACCCTCTCTCTCACCAGGAGCCCCAGGTGCCGTCCTGCACCCTCTCTCTCACCACGAGACCCAGGTGCCGTCCCCACCCTCTCTCTCACCAGGCGGCCCAGGTGCCGTCCCCACCCTCTCTCTCACCAGGAGGCCCAGGTGCTGTCCTGCACCCTCTCTCTCACCAGGAGCCCCAGGTGCCGTCCTGCACCCTCTCTCTCACCAGGAGGCCCAGGTGCCGTCCTGCACCCTCTCTCTCACCAGGAGGCCCAGGAGCCGTCCCCAACCTCTCTCTCATCAGGAGGCCAAGGTGCCATCCCCACCCTCTCTCTCACCAGGAGGCCCAGGTGCTGTCCCCACCCTCTCTCTCACCAGGAGCCCCACGTGCCATCCTGCACCCTCTCTCTCACCAGGAGGCCCAGGTGCCGTCCTGCACCCTCTCTCTCACCAGGAGGCCCAGGTGCCGTCCTGAACCCTCTCTCTCACCAGGAGGCCCAGGTGCCGTCCCCAACCTCTCTCTCATCAGGAGGCCCAGGTGCCATCCCCACCCTCTCTCTCACCAGGAGGCCCAGGTGCTGTCCCCACCCTCTCTCTCACCAGGAGGCCCAGGTGCCGTCCCCACCCTCTCTCTCACCAGGCGGCCCAGGTGCCGTCCCCACCCTCTCTCTCACCAGGAGGCCCAGGTGCCGTCCTGCACCCTCTCTCTCACCAGGAGCCCCAGGTGCCGTCCTGCACCCTCTCGCTCACCAGGAGGCCCAGGTGCCGTCCTGCACCCTCTCTCTCACCAGGAGGCCCAGGTGCCGTCCCCAACCTCTCTCTCATCAGGAGGCCCAGGTGCCATCCCCACCCTCTCTCTCACCAGGAGGCCCAGGTGCTGTCCCCACCCTCTCTCTCACCAGGAGGCCCAGGTGCCGTCCCCACCCTCTCTCTCACCAGGCGGCCCAGGTGCCGTCCCCACCCTGTCTCTCACCAGGAGGCCCAGGTGCCGTCCTGCACCCTCTCTCTCACCAGGAGGCCCAGGTGCCGTCCCCAACCTCTCTCTCATCAGGAGGCCCAGGTGCCGTCCTCACCCTCTCTCTCACCAGGAGCCCCAGGTGCCGTCCCCACCCTCTCTCTCACCAGGAGCCCAGGTGCCATCCTGCACCCTCTCTCTCACCAGGAGCCCCAGGTGCCGTCCCCACCCTCTCTCACCAGGAAGCCCGAGGTGCTGTCCCCACCCTCTCTCTCACCAGGAGCCCCAGGTGCTGTCCCCACCCTCTCTCTCACCAGGAGGCCCAGGTGCGGTCCCCACCCTCTCTCTCACCAGGAGCCCCAGGTGCCGTCCCCACCCTCTCTCTCACCAGGAGGCCCAGGTGCGGTCCCCACCCTCTCTCTCACCAGGAGGCCCGAGGTGCTGTCCCCACCCTCTCTCTCACCAGGAGCCCCAGGTGCCGTCCCCACCCTCTCTCTCACCAGGAGGCCCAGGTGCCATCCTGCACCCTCTCTCTCACCAGGAGGCCCAGGTGCCGTCCCCACCCTCTCTCTCACCAGGAGCCCCAGGTGCCGTCCCCACCCTCTCTCTCACCAGGCGGCCCAGGTGCCATCCCCACCCTCTCTCTCACCAGGAGGCCCAGGTGCCATCCTGCACCCTCTCTCTCACCAGGAGGCCCAGGTGCCGTCCCCACCCTCTCTCTCACCAGGAGCCCCAGGTGCCGTCCCCACCCTCTCTCTCACCAGGAGCCCCAGGTGCGGTCCCCACCCTCTCTCTCACCAGGAGCCCCAGGTGCCGTCCCCACCCTCTCTCTCACTAGGAGGCCCAGGTGCGGTCCCCACCCTCTCTCTCACCAGGAGGCCCGAGGTGCTGTCCCCACCCTCTCTCTCACCAGGAGCCCCAGGTGCCGTCCCCACCCTCTCTCTCACCAGGAGGCCCAGGTGCCATCCTGCACTCTCTCTCTCACCAGGAGGCCCAGGTGCCGTCCCCACCCTCTCTCTCACCAGGAGCCCCAGGTGCCGTCCCCACCCTCTCTCTCACCAGGCGGCCCAGGTGCCATCCCCACCCTCTCTCTCACCAGGAGCCCCAGGTGCCGTCCCCACCCTCTCTCTCACCAGGAGCCCCAGGTGCCGTCCCCACCCTCTCTCTCACCAGGCGGCCCAGGTGCCATCCCCACCCTCTCTCTCACCAGGAGGCCCAGGTGCCGTCCCCACCCTCTCTTTCACCAGGAGGCCCAGGTGCCGTCCCCACCCTCTCTCTCACCAGGAAGCCCAGGTGCGGTCCCCACCCTCTCTCTCACCAGGAGCCCCAGGTGCCATCGCCACCCTCTCTCTCACCAGGAGCCCCAGGTGCCATCCCCACCCTCTCTCTCACCAGGAGGCCCAGGTACCGTCCTGCACCCTCTCTCTCACCAGGAGGCCCAGGTGCCGTCCCCACCCTCTCTCACCAGGAGGCCCAGGTGCCATCCTGCAGCCTCTCTCTCACCAAGAAGCCCAGGTGCCGTCCTGCACCCTCTCTCTCACCAGGAAGCCCGAGGTTGCGTCGCCACCCTGTCTCTCATCAGGAAGCCCGAGGTGCTGTCTCCACCCTCTCTCTCACCAGGAAGCCCGAGGTGCCGTCCCCAACCTCGCTCTCACCAGGAAGCCCAGGTGCCATCCTGCACCCTCTCTCTCACCAGGAAGCCCGAGGTGCCGTCCCCACCCTCTCTCTCACCAGGAGGCCCAGGTGCCGTCCCCAACCTCGCTCTCACTAGGAAGCCCAGGTGCCATCCTGCACCCTCTCTCTCACCAGGAAGCCCGAGGTGCCATCCTGCACACCCTCTCTCTCACCAGGAGCCCCCAGGTGCCGTCCACACCCTCTCTCTCACCAGGAGCCCCCAGGTCCATCCTGCACCCTCTCTCTCACCAGGAGCCCCCAGGTCCATCCTGCACCCTCTCTCTCACCAGAAGCCCCAGGTGCCGTCCTGCACCCTCTCTCTCACCAGGAGGCCCAGGTGCCATCCTGCACCCTCTCTCTCACCAAGAAGCCCAGGTGCCGTCCTGCACCCTCTCTCTCACCAGGAAGCCCGAGGTGCTGTCCCCACCCTCTCTCTCACCAGGAAGCCCGAGGTGCCGTCCCCAACCTCGCTCTCACCAGGAAGCCCAGGTGCCATCCTGCACCCTCTCTCTCACCAGGAGGCCCAGGTGCCGTCCCCACCCTCTCTCTCACCAGGAGCCCCAGGTGCCGTCCCCACCCTCTCTCTCACCAGGAAGCCCGAGGTGCCGTCCCCAACCTCGCTCTCACCCGGAAGCCCAGGTGCCATCCTGCACCCTCTCTCTCACCAGGAGGCCCAGGTGCGGTCCCCACCCTCTCTCTCACCAGGAAGCCCGAGGTGCTGTCCCCACCCTCTCTCACCAGGAGGCCCAGGTGCCATCCCCACCCTCTCTCTCACCAGGAGGCCCAGGTGCCATCCCCACCCTCTCTCACCAGGAGCCCCAGGTGCCGTCCCCACCCTCTCTCTCACCAGGAGGCCCAGGTGCCGTCCCCACCCTCTCTCACCAGGCGGCCCAGGTGCCGTCCCCACCCTCTCTCTCACCAGGAGCCCCAGGTGCCGTCCCCACCCTCTCTCTCACCAGGAGGCCCAGGTGCCGTCCCCACCCTCTCTCTCATCAGGAGGCCCAGGTGCCATCCCCACCCTCTCTCTCACCAGGAGGCCCAGGTGCCGTCCCCACCCTCTCTCTCGCCAGGAGGCCCAGGTGCCGTCCCCACCCTCTCTCTCACCAGGAGGCCCAGGTGCCATCCTGCACCCTCTCTCTCACCAGGAGGCCCAGGTGCCGTCCCCACCCTCTCTCTCACCAGGAAGCCCAGGTGCGGTCCCCACCCTCTCTCTCACCAGGAGCCCCAGGTGCCATCCCCACCCTCTCTCTCACCAGGAGCCCCAGGTGCCATCCCCACCCTCTCTCTCACCAGGAGGCCCAGGTACCGTCCTGCACCCTCTCTCTCACCAGGAGCCCCAGGTGCCGTCCCCACCCTCTCTCTCACCAGGCGGCCCAGGTGCCGTCCCCACCCTCTCTCTCACCAGGAGGCCCAGGTGCCGTCCCCACCCTCTCTCTCACCAGGAGCCCCAGGTGCGGTCCCCACCCTCTCTCTCACCAGGAGCCCCAGGTGCCATCCTGCACCCTCTCTCTCACCAGGAGGCCCAGGTGCCGTCCCCACCCTCTCTCACCAGGAAGCCCAGGTGCCGTCCCCACCCTCTCTCTCACCAGGAGGCCCAGGTGCGGTCCCCACCCTCTCTCTCACCAGGAGGCCCAGGTGCCGGCCCCACCCTCTCTCTCACCAGGAGGCCCAGGTGCCGTCCCCACCCTCTCTCACCAGGAGCCCCAGGTGCCATCCCCACCCTCTCTCTCACCAGGAGGCCCAGGTGCCGTCCCCACCCTCTCTCACCAGGAGCCCCAGGTGCGGTCCCCACCCTCTCTCTCACCAGGAAGCCCAGGTGCCGTCCCCACCCTCTCTCACCAGGAGCCCCAGGTGCGGTCCCCACCCTCTCTCTCACCAGGAGGCCCAGGTGCCGTCCCCACCCTCTCTCTCACCAGGAGCCCCCAGGTGCCGTCCCCACCCTCTCTATCACCAGGAGCCCCAGGTGCCGTCCTGCACCCTCTCTCTCACCAGGAGGCCCAGGTGCCATCCTGCACCCTCTCTCTCACCAGGAGGCCCAGGTGCCGTCCCCACCCTCTCTCTCATCAGGAGGCCCAGGTGCCATCCCCACCCTCTCTCTCGCCAGGAGGCCCAGGTGCCGTCCCCACCCTCTCTCTCGCCAGGAGGCCCAGGTGCCATCCTGCACCCTCTCTCTCACCAGGAGGCCCAGGTGCCGTCCCCACCCTCTCTCTCACCACGAGGCCCAGGTGCCATCCCCACCCTCTCTCTCACCAGGAGGCCCAGGTGCGGTCCCCACCCTCTCTCTCACCAGGAGGCCCAGGTGCCGTCCCCACCCTCTCTCTCACCAGGAGGCCCAGGTGCCGTCCCCACCCTCTCTCTCACCAGGAGCCCCAGGTGCGGTCCCCACCCTCTCTCTCACCAGGAGGCCCAGGTGCGGTCCCCACCCTCTCTCTCACCAGGAGGCCCAGGTGCCGTCCTGCACCCTCTCTCTCACCAGGAGGCCCAGGTGCCGTCCCCACCCTCTCTCTCACCAGGAGCCCCAGGTGCTGTCCCCACCCTCTCTCTCACCAGGAGCCCCAGGTGCCCTCCCCACCCTCTCTCTCACCAGGAGCCCCAGGTGCCGTTCCCACCCTCTCTCTCACCAGGAGGCCCAGGTGCCGTCCCCACCCTCTCTCTCACCAGGAGCCCCAGGTGCTGTCCCCACCCTCTCTCTCACCAGGAGCCCCAGGTGCCGTCCCCACCCTCTCTCTCACCAGGAGCCCCAGGTGCCGTCCCCACCCTCTCTCAACAGGAGGCCCAGGTGCCGTCCCCACCCTCTCTCTCACCAGGAGGCCCAGGTGCCGTCCCCACCCTCTCTCTCACCAGGAAGCCCAGGTGCCGTCCCCACCCTCTCTCACCAGGAGCCCCAGGTGCCGTCCCCACCCTCTCTCTCACCAGGAGGCCCAGGTGCCGTCCCCACCCTCTCTCTCACCAGGAGCCCCAGGTGCCATCCTGCACCCTCTCTCTCACCAGGAGCCCCCAGGTGCCGTCCTGCACCCTCTCTCTCACCAGGAGGCCCAGGTGCCGTCCTGCACCCTCTCTCTCACCAGGAAGCCCAGGTGCCGTCCCCACCCTCTCTTTCACCAGGAGGCCCAGGTGCCGTCCCCACCCTCTCTCTCATCAGGAGCCCCAGGTGCCGTCCCCATCCTCTCTCTCACCAGGAGGCCCAGGTGCCGTCCTGCACCCTCTCTCTCACCAGGAAGCCCAGGTGCCGTCCTGCACCCTCTCTCTCACCAGGAGCCCCAGGTGCCGTCCTGCACCCTCTCTCTCACCAGGAGGCCCAGGTGCCGTCCTGCACCCTCTCTCTCACCAGGAAGCCCAGGTGCCGTCCTGCACCCTCTCTCTCACCAGGAGCCCCAGGTGCGGTCCCCACCCTCTCTCTCACCAGGAGGCCCAGGTGCGGTCCCCACCCTCTCTCTCACCAGGAGGCCCAGGTGCCGTCCTGCACCCTCTCTCTCACCAGGAAGCCCAGGTGCCGTCCTGCACCCTCTCTCTCACCAGGAGCCCCAGGTGCCATCCTGCACCCTCTCTCTCACCAGGAAGCCCAGGTGCCGTCCTGCACCCTCTCTCTCACCAGGAGGCCCAGGTGCCGTCCCCACCCTCTCTCTCACCAGGAGCCCCAGGTGCCGTCCTGCACCCTCTCTCTCACCAGGAGGCCCAGGTGCCTTCCTGCACCCTCTCTCTCACCAGGAAGCCCAGGTGCCGTCCTGCACCCTCTCTCTCACCAGGAGGCCCAGGTGCCGTCCCCACCCTCTCTCTCACCACCAGGCCCAGGTGCCGTCCCCACCCTCTCTCTCACCACGAGGCCCAGGTGCCGTCCCCACCCTCTCTCTCACCACGAGGCCCAGGTGCCGTCCCCACCCTCTCTCTCACCAGGAACCCCAGGTGCCGTCCCCACCCTCTCTCTCACCAGGAGGCCCAGGTGCCGTCCCCACCCTCTCTCTCACCAGGAGGCCCAGGTGCCGTCCTGCACCCTCTCTCTCACCAGGAAGCCCAGGTGCCGTCCTGCACCCTCTCTCTCACCAGGAGCCCCAGGTGCCGTCCTGTACCCTCTCTCTCACCAGGAGGCCCAGGTGCCGTCCTGCACCCTCTCTCTCACCAGGAAGCCCAGGTGCCGTCCCCACCCTCTCTTTCACCAGGAGGCCCAGGTGCCGTCCCCACCCTCTCTCTCATCAGGAGCCCCAGGTGCCGTCCCCATCCTCTCTCTCACCAGGAGGCCCAGGTGCCGTCCTGCACCCTCTCTCTCACCAGGAAGCCCAGGTGCCGTCCTGCACCCTCTCTCTCACCAGGAGCCCCAGGTGCCGTCCTGCACCCTCTCTCTCACCAGGAGGCCCAGGTGCCGTCCTGCACCCTCTCTCTCACCAGGAAGCCCAGGTGCCGTCCTGCACCCTCTCTCTCACCAGGAGCCCCAGGTGCCGTCCTGCACCCTCTCTCTCACCAGGAGGCCCAGGTGCGGTCCCCACCCTCTCTCTCACCAGGAGGCCCAGGTGCGGTCCCCACCCTCTCTCTCACCAGGAGGCCCAGGTGCCGTCCTGCACCCTCTCTCTCACCAGGAAGCCCAGGTGCCGTCCTGCACCCTCTCTCTCACCAGGAGGCCCAGGTGCCGTCCTGCACCCTCTCTCTCACCAGGAGGCCCAGGTGCGGTCCCCACCCTCTCTCTCACCAGGAGGCCCAGGTGCCGTCCCCACCCTCTCTCTCACCACGAGGCCCAGGTGCCGTCCCCACCCTCTCTCTCACCAGGAACCCCAGGTGCCGTCCCCATCCTCTCTCTCACCAGGAGGCCCAGGTGCCGTCCCCACCCTCTCTCTCACCAGGAGGCCCAGGTGCCGTCCCCATCCTCTCTCACCAGGAAGCCCGAGGTGCTGTCCAGCAGGCAGCGCACGCGGCAGATGAAGCAGCGCGTCAGGAAGGCCGAGTACTCGGTGGGCTGGTCCACGCCCCGCTCCTGGGCCCGCAGCAGCCTCCCCAGCACGGCATCCTCTCCTGGGCACAGACGGCGGGGACCAGGGAGAAAGCAGAAACACACCCTGGTCAGCAAGTTCGTGGCACCACCAGCAGCTGTCAGCAGGTAATGCACAGGCCTGCTCCAAACCGGCCTCCCTCCCTGAGCACCCCCAACACCCCTCGTGAGTGTCCGTCAGCTCGGGCTTTTGTTCTGAGCTTGTAAAGCTGGTCAGCACCTGGGGCTGTGTCTTCTCTACCTGTAGAAGGTGACCCACGCTGCCGTGTGAAGGCGTGCTGGAAACTCCTGGAATTCCTGACCACCGTGGGGAACATGTGGTAGACCCAGGACCCTGTCTCCCTGCACCGCAACCCAGGGGAGGCCACTCACTCTGACCCCCGAGCTCTCATCTGCTCTGCCATCTCAGGGACCTGGGCGCCTGCCTGGTATGTTCACTGGGCAGGGGCTGCAGATCTGGGACACCTTGGGGGGCTTGCCCACAGTGGGCAATGTCCCCGAACAGACAGCAACATTTGGGAGACTGTTTCAGGTAAATCTCAGGTGGGTGGAGAGAGTTTCCTAGAAGATGTGCATCTGAGGAGGAGTTTGCAAAACTAGAGGCAGGGTCCCTGGCTTCTGGGCTTCACACCGTACAGGGCACAGGGACGTGGCAGGAGACACAGGGGCCCTGGGAGCCAGAGAGCCCCCTGGGGAAGCCGTCTGAGAAGGGTGGGGGTGCAGGAGGTCTCCGAGGAGGAAGGGGTGTTGACGCCACTTCAATGGGAGGAGGAGGAAAGGGGCAACTGCTGCGGAGGTGTCCACGTGTTTCAGGAACCTCCGAGTCTGCGTCAGACCAGGGCCCCCAGGACCCACCTGTCTCCGAGAGCAGGGACTGCCCGCACCCTGCCTGGGGAGGGTCCATGGCCCAGTGCAGCTGCCGGCAGAAGTCCTGGCGGTCGTCCACGTGGATGTAGTCATAAATATTCTGGTGCATCACATCCGTCTGCAACACGAGACAGTCATTTTAGTCTTACCCCGAGGGAATGTCTGCACTGTATTCCAGGGTTAATGACCACAAACACGTCTCATCCATCTGTCAAAGGCAAGTCACACCCGTGAAGAGAAAGTCCCTCCCCACAAGAGGCAACCAACACTGCCTGGACACCAGGCGTCCAGCCCACAAAGTGCCCCCCAGGCCAGGCAGTGCCTCCGGGGCAGATCAGGGGCTCAGAGACCAAACTTCCTTTGGGATCAAGATTCCCAAAGTTCAAAGCTGACTCCAACCTCATCGAGCTGTGCACTTATGTCTGGTCGCCTTCCAGCCTCTTTGTTACACTTGGATCACAAAGTTAATTAGGGAAGCACACCTTTACGGTGAGATGGGGCCAGGCTGGCATCTCCAGGCCTGACCGCTGCCCTGGCAGGATGCCGCAGGGACCCTCCGACCCACAACCCTCTCTCTGGTCCTGGGTCCCCCCACCTGCTTGCAACCTAAGCACAGAGGCCACCCCACCCCCCAGGTCCACACTGGGAACCTGCAGTCCGGGGCGCCAAGGCCCTGCCTTGGGCTATGAAGGCAGACCTCAGCGGACTTGATTGTTGGTATTGCCAGAGAAAACATCCAGAGTGTCGACAAACGACGAGGCTGGTGCACGTCTTCCCATCTGAACCGAATGGCATTACCCATTACCCACCTGGGGCCCCAGTCCCACAGAAGCCCCTTGGCCCCTTCAGCTGGCCCATTGCTGAGCTTCCGTTGTTTCTCAACTGGATCACTGTAAAAACTAGATAGAGGAGAAGTTCCTGAAGGATCAGGGTTTCACAGATGAGGCACTTTCTCAGGGGGTAATAGGCAGCCTCACTCAGAGTGGATGGGGGGCCTCAAGGTGAGGAGAGCCTCCAGGTGAGGGGGGAGCTGCCAAGTGAGGGGGAGCCTCCAGGTGAGAGAAGCCTCCAGGTGAGGAGAGCCTCCAGGTGAGGAGAGCCTCCAGGTGAGGGGGGTGCCTCCAGGTGAGGGAGAGCTCAAGGTGAGGGGGGAGCCTCCAGGTGAGGGGGAGCCTCAAGGTGAGGAGAGCCTCCAGGTGAGGAGAGCCTCCAGGTGAGGGGGGAGCCTCCAGGTTAGAGGGACCTCCAGGTGAGGAGAGCCTCCAGGTGAGGGGGGAGCCTCCGGGTGAGGGGGGAGCTGCCAAGTGAGGGGGAGCCTCCAGGTGAGGGGGGAGCCTCCAGGTGAGGGGGGAGCTGCCAAGTGAGGGGGAGCCTCCAGGTGAGGGGGGCCTCCAGGTGAGGGGGGAGCTGCCAAGTGAGGGGGAGCCTCCAGGTGAGGAGAGCCTCCAGGTGAGGGGGTGCCTCCATGTGAGGGGGGGCCTCCAGGTGGGGGGCCTCCAGGTGAAGGGGGGGCCTCAAAGTGAGGAGAGCCTCCAGGGGAGGGGCGAGCCTCCAGGTGAGGGGGGCCTCCAGGTGAGGGAGAGCCTCCAGGTGAGGGGGGAGCTACCAAGTGAGGGGGGGCCTCCAGGTGAGGGGATGCCTCCATGTGAGGGGGGGCCTCAAGGTGAGGAGAGCCTCCAGGTGAGGGGGGCCTCCAGGTGAGGGGGGAGCTACCAAGTGAGGAGGAGCCTCCAGGTGAGAGGAGCCTCCAGGTGAGGTGAGCCTCCAGGTGAGGGGGGCCTCCAGGTAAGGGGGGGGGGGGTCTCCAAGTGAGGGGAGAACTGCCAGGTGAGGTGGGAGCTGCCAAGTGAGGGGGGCCTCCAGGTGCATGAGAATCAGAAGGTGCTGCAGGTGTCAGCAGGAGGGAAGGTCTGGTGTGTCCCCATCCACTACGAGTGGTCCTCATTCAGGCCAGAGCCCGGACAACACTGACCAAGGACTACAACACTTCTGACCTCAGCGTCTGCTTCTTTCTGTGAAAACTGTGTCTGAGACTGTGAGAGAGAATGTGCATACATGATTAGAGTTTAGCCTTCGAGTTATAATCACACTCATTTTCTACCTTCCTGCGGTTACCTGTTTGACATTCAGGGACCACAGTTATAGGAAGAGCCCGAGGAGAGATGGTGCCCGCCTGGAGGCCCCCCTCACCTGGAGGCTCCCCTCACCTGGAGGCTCCCCCTCACCTGGAGGCTCTCGCGTCACAAGGGCATGTCCCATAATGAAGCTTTCCTCATGCAATTTTGTGATGCGGCGTAACACAGAGTGAGTGTGAAACGTGCCCACGTCATAGTCACACATCTTCCCCACCCAGTCAGGACTCAGAACCCTTCGCCCCGCACTCCGCGGAGGCGACCCGGGTGCAGCCCCCGCACCCCGGGCTGGTTCTGTTCTCAGGTGGAGCCCCGTTTCCTCCGTGTCCCCACCTCGGTGGTGACGCGGCCCCTGGCGCCTGAAGCAGAGGTCCAGCCCCTCCGCGGTGTGGCTCTCAGCCGTAAGACACACCGCCGCTGCATCCGGGACACACCGTCCCTCCCCGCCTCCGGGCCTCTCACCGGCGCAGCTGCGGTGTCTTCCAGGGCGGTTCTGCTCGGCCCGCACCCCGGACTGGGATGTGGGCCACGGGGTGGAGGGCCTCAGCCCCAGCGGAGCACGCCGCCAGCCGCCAGAGTGAGCGTGCGAGCACTCTCCCCCGGGCCGTGTGCGAGCCCAGGCGCCCCGCCTTCTTTGTGAGCCACGTGTAACGGTGTCTGTTCCACGTTTAATCAGCGCGTCTCGAGGACTAATGAAGGGAGCGCCTACCCACAGAGTCACTGGTTTTCAGATGAACGTGTGCGATGCGCCGCCTGCTGCTGTCCTTCTCTCGACTCTCCACGGGGCCGCCTGGCTGCCCCGTCACCTCCTCCGCCCTCCCGGACGGCAGTCCTGTCGGGGGGCGACTCCTTGGCAGACATCTTCCCCACCGCTGGGCCTGCCGCCCTCCTCACGGGTCTGACGCAGCTGGATCCATCAGTCTCTCCTCATGGTCAGGGCTTTAGGGTTTCTGTCCTCTCTGTGTGCTTGTTCCTCAGATACCGCCTGACTCTGCCCTGTTAACTTCTAGAAACTTCCACCATCTACCATTGACTCTGCGTGGTGTGAGGTAGGTGTCAAGATTCACTTTTTCAAGAGGATTCAGTGCATGAAGCACCATTTACTGACAAGACCAGCACCTGCCCACCTCCTGGCAACATCGGTTTCATTGTGAACCCAAATCTGCTGTGACCCTCCCATCTCATGAGGCCATGTGTCCTCTTTGCACCGACCCCACTGGTCTCAGCCACTGAGCTGGCCATGAAGTGTTGTGTCTGGGACAGTGTGTCCCAGAGATCATCAATGCCCTTCCCCATGGTGCTGGATTCACTCAGATCTCTGCATCTCCAATTAGCTTGTCCAGTTTCCTCCCAGAAAAGCAACACAGTTTTTGTTCTTTGTTGTTGTTGTTTAGTCGCTAAGTTGGGTCCAACTCTTAGAGACACTATGAACTGTAGCCCACCAGGTTTCTCTGTCCATGGGATTCCTCAAGGAAGAGTAGTGGACTGGGTTGCCAGTTCCTTCTTCAGGGATCTTCCTGACCAAGGGATTGAACCTGTGTCTCCTGCATTGGCAGGTGGATTCTTTTCCACTGAGCCACCAGGGATGCCAGTTATTCTTTTTTTCCAGTTATTCTATAACTTGATCTGTCACCTTTATGATAATAATATTAAGTCCTCCAGTTCACAACATATCTTTCCATTTTCTTGTTGTTCAGTTGCTAAGTCATGTCTGACTCTTTGCGAGTTGGACTGCAACTCGCCAGGCCTCCCTGTCCATCACTGTCTCCTGGAACTTGCTTAAACTCATGTCCATTGAGTCGGTGATGCCATTCAACCATCTCCTCCTCTGTCCTCCCCTTCTTGTCCTGCCTCAATCTTTCCCAGCATCAGGGTCTTCTCCAATGAGTCAGCTTTTTGCATCTGGTGGCCAAAGTATTGGAGCTTCAGCATCAGTTCTTCCAATTTATATTTGGGACTAATTTCCTTTAGGACTGACTGGTTGGATCTCCTTGCTATCCAAGGGACTCTCAAGAGTCTTCTCCAAAAAAAAAAAAAGAAAAAAAAAAGAAAGAAAAAAGTCTTCTCCAGCATCACAGTTCTTCAGTGCTCTGGATCTTTAATTTCTTTAAGTAATGCTTTATATTTTCTGAGTGGAAGTACTACGTATAATTTGCTTGACTCATTACTAGGAATTTGGTGTTTTTCCATCCTTCTTTGATGGATGACATTTTCCCCTCCATGGTTTTGATTAAAGGAAAAAAACTGTGCTGAGGTCTGAGAGCTGGATATTTCTCACTGTAACCTAATAAATAGGCACTGTGATCCACGTATTCCCTGGTGAGTTTCAGCAGAACCCCAGGGGCACCCTGCTGCCCCATTTGCTGTCTCCACACACCTCAGATAATCCACGAAAGGGATGCAAGGGGTGGGTCTGCGGCTTAACCGACACAGGAGGAGATCCCCTTGGAGAAGGACAAGCAGAGCTGGAGGTAGCATGGCAGATCGGGCGACTCTGAAGCTGTTAGACAGAGAAGCCTGGTGCGTTACTGTGCGTGGAGTCAGTCACAAAGAGTTGGACACAAATGAACGACTAACACACACACACTTAAATGTCGACGCTTTCTGGGATAAGAATACCGAGGTCGTGGCGGTTAGCCTGGCCTCCCTTCGTCTTTCCTAATGTCTAGGGTTTGCTCCCTACAAACGAGGTCAAGAAGAATAAATCGTGGGGGAGTGAGAAGCGGGGGAGAGTGGCGTGTCGGCTGTTCACAGAGCACAGAACAAGCACACTCTGGTCAGGTCAGATCGTCTCCATCTTGGCTCTGAACCACCCTCCGCAGAGTTGAGGATAAAAGCACAGCCGTTTTCACAAACAGCTCATTCCATTAGTGACCATCTTTGCCTTTTGCGCAGAGAGCACATATATCCGCTCTCCATGCCCGAGGGTCCTTAACTGCTTCCTGCCACAGGCCCTCACATCCGGCCTGATTCACCTGGGGACGGGACGCCCCCACTGCTGACCTCGGAGAGAATGGACAACGTCTTGTAGCAGCAAAGGCGAGGGCAACTAAAATATACATCTAAAGCCTATTTGTTCATCTCAAAGAGCACTGAAACGGGAGATACTGAACCGATGCACTCAGGTTGCCACAGGAAACGGCTGGTTCCTGACTTTTTGTAAAGCATTTTGCCCAAGAAGCTGACAATAATAGCACAGGGCTGGTCTAATATGTTCATGAAACGTTTTACATAAACTAGAGGCACCGCCTGACTTAATGGCATTTGGAAACAATTTCCTTATAATAAAAGGCAAAACTATTTTTTTTTAACTTGTAACACTTCAGAGGAAATAACCAAGTTCCAAGAAAACAAAAGCTCCAATTAGCAAGTTCAGACCTGGAATCAGGTCTCTACAGGGCACCTGCATTTCCCACAGAAACCAAACCCGGGGGTGGGACCTTCAAATTACATAGCCAAAGGCAGGTGATGTGGGTATCCGGAGAATTTACAGAGCAACTCAGGCGACAGCGATTGGGACAAAAAAACAAATATTCTCAGCGGGCACACGCGACCACATTTTTCTAGATACGGGTGCTGCACACGACGCCCAGGGACGCGACGAAGGCTTCATTACCCGGGGCTCGAATCGTCGCGCCCACTGCCTCGCTCCGCCCCGGCGGGCCTGGGAGAGTGGTGCTGCTGCAGAGAGGCCGGCGCGGCCCCCGCGGAGCGACTGCCGAAGGAGGCTGCGCAGGACGCGGGCAGGTGGAGAGGCGCGGAGCAAGCGCCTGGAGGCCCGTCCTGCAGTTCGCTGGGGAGGCCGGCGTCTAAGGGGCGGAGCCGGGTGCCCTCAGGCCTCCCGACCTCCAGGCTTCTCCCCCAACGCCCGGCCGGCCGGCCGTGGCTTCTAGCCCATCGGGAATATTTTCGGTATTAACTGCACGTCTGGCGCCCCATCTCCTTCTTCTCTGGGCTCTGACCCGGGTGCTGCGAATGTTTTGCCTGGCCCGCAGAGGTGCCGGGCTCCGCGGGGTGGTCTCCAGCCTCCAGGCAAGCACGCCAGCGGGCGGGCCCCTTGGTGGACTATTCACCTCCCAAGGGCCACCGTGGCGTTGCCAGCGACGGGGTCTCAAATGTGCTCTTGGCCCGACTCAGCCCCGCTGCCCTCCACCCGCTGTGCCTGCACCTCTCTCTGGCTCGGCTAACCTTGTGTTTTTAAACTCCCAGTCATTCTCTACAGTCAAGTTTTCAAATCGCTGCATGCTTTGCCCCCGGATGAGGCCCTGAGCGTAGACACACTATATTCTGGGTTTTTCCAGGTTCTGTCTTGTTCTCTCTCAAATCCACCTGTTTTTATCTTGAATTCCTCAGGGAAGGTGCCAGGACTGGCATTTGGTGGCTTCCTGGAGTTTATAACCCTGTGCTGTGAGCTCCCTGCAGAGGGCTGGTGGCGGAGGTGGGGGGGGGGGAGCAGCTGTTTTGGGGGGGGAAGTGGCCACACTTGTGCCCAACTTGTCCTCAGACCCCAGCCGTCCAAGCTGCAGAACCAGGAGGTTTCACCAGCAGCATGTGACTCTGGGCTGGGATTGCTCCTGAGACTTTTCCCTCCCAGAGGCCAAGCCAGGTCCCACTTCCTTTCCTGGGGCTTCTCACTGAGCCACCTCCTTGGACCCATGGTTGGATGGACTCCATCCCGCTCTGCCCTGAGGTCTGGAACCGTCCAGGCTGTGCTGACCCGGGGCAACATTCTGGGCGAGCTATCTGCACACCAGCAAGAGCAATTCTGGAGCACACTGCGTCCTGACTGTACCTTGCATCTGGGGTTTGAGACACCAAAGTGCAGCTCAGGACAGGTCCCTGCCCTGGCCCTGACCAGCCTCTCGCATCGCGGAGCGTAGAGGTTGGGCTGCAGGTGGCACAAGTCACTGCTTTGAGACTAGGGACACCCAAGACACCGTCATGCCTCTCGCCGTGACCCTGAGCCCCAGACAAAGCCGGGTGTGCAAAATCTCACCTGACAAAAGCTCAGTGATTTAAAAAAAGAAAAAGTTTGATTTTAGAAATGTTTTAAACCTTGAAGTTTAAAAGTTCAAGGTCCCTGGTGGCTCAGATGATAAATAATCCACCTGCAATGCAGGAGACCCGGGTTTGATCCCTGGGTTGGGAAGGAATGGCAACCCACCCCAGTATTGTTGCCCGGAGAGTTCCCCGGACAGAGGAGCCTGGCGGGCTGCAGTCCATGGAGTCGCAGAGTCAGACATGACTGAGTGACTAAACACACATGCATGCCTCCAAGGTGGCGGGACCGAACCGCAGAGGACAGGTGCTGTGCTCACCTGATGGAAGCCCAGGTAGTCCACGATCGTGGCCGACGCGTAGAAGATCATCCCTTCCGCGCTCACCACCAGAGCGAAGCCGTGGAGGGACTAGAACAAACAGAACACCAACATCACTCACATGACATCACTCACAGTAAAAACATCAAGCATTGGTTCTGTTTGGCTTTTCAACCATTTCTTCCCTGTTTTGTGGTCTGAATTCATAACCTCCAGAAAGGCCTGCTTTTAATGTTTTCATGACTGTTCGCAAAATGTCCTGAGCCAGCAGGTGACTTGAGAACTTGGTCACCGTTTATAAGGCTCATGACTTGGGTTCTTTTTCTAATGATTATCAAATGATGTTTTATAAAATACAAACATCACCATGGTGAGATGAGACACACCAATACCTGAAACACAACAGGAACTTTTACACCACAAGGTGGATTTTCCCATTCATGCATCCTCTTCTATACCATGTCTGGTCTTTCTAGGAATTTTTATCATGAAAAAATGTTGAGCTCCAACAAGGGCTATTTCTGTTGTCTACTGAAATCATCACATAGATTTTCTTTAGTCTATTAAGGTAGTGAGTTACACTGACAGATTTTCTGATGGTGAATCATTCTTGCCTATGGAGGGTAAATCTTTTTGGATCATCATTTCTAATGTGTTCTTGGAACTGATGCATTTCACTTGGGAAATATTCATCTATATTCAAGGAAATCCACCTATAAGCTTCTCTCTTCATTTTGGTGTTCAAGTGTACCTAATCATCAAACATCCTTTCCCTCTTTTTTCATTTTCTATGCCCACTTATTTATGATGAGGAAAACGTATTCCTAGAACATCTGGTTCACCTCACCTCTAAGATCCTCCAGTCTGGGTGCATTTTGGCGAGATGGTGAGTGAAAAGGGGGTGAATTTTGGTACCATGTTGGTTTATTTTATGGCTGTTAGTATATTCAGGATTTTTTCTTATATCAGTTATGGCATCTTAAAATTTTTTCCAGTAATGCATCCATTGCATCTTTATTTTAAATTTACTCATGTATGTTATTCACAATATCTTAATGATTGTTAAATCTGTTATATCTGTAATTATTGTGGCATGCACTGTGTTGCGGAGAAGGCAATGGCACCCCACTCCAGTACTCTTGCTTGGCAAATCCCATGGACGGAGGAGCCTGGTAGGCTGCAGTCCACAGGGTCGCTAAGAGTCAGACATTACTGAGTGACTTCACTTTCACTTTTCACTTTTCATGCATTGGAGAAGGAAATGGCAACCCACTCCAGTGTTCTTGCCTGGAGAATCCTAGGGACGGGGGAGCCTGGTGGGCTGCCGTCTATGGGGTCGCACAGAGTCGGACGCGACTGACACGACTTAGCATCAGCAGTAGCCGAAGCAGCACTGTGTTGGGCTCGATTTAACGTTTCCCTTTTTTTGAAAAGCAGGCCCTCCAGCCCCTCCTGCACAGGCTTCCCAGAGCCATGGCTAGTGAGGGTGCATGAGGGACCACAGGCACGCGAGCACGTGATCAACGCCCACCCTGTCAGCCAGCTGTCTGCCTGCCTGTCTGGCGTCCTCCTCATCCTGATAAGGAAGACAGCGGTCCAGGGAGTGTGGGCCCTGGTAAGTGTCAGACACCAAGTGTGGAATGGCTCCCTCAGTTGTGTATCGCCTCCTGCAGGCAGGCAGGAACAGTCTGACTTTCTGGGGCCAGGGCACAGCCGGAGCTTAGGGAGGGTTAGGCAGCTGGACGGTGGAGTTCATGATATCTCAGCTGGAATCTTTAACATGCAGAAATTTACAGACTTTAACATCCATGAAGTTTGCAGCTATCAGCAATACATTATAATATTAATTTCTCTTAATTCTTGACCACGCTGGGTACTTCTTTCTTTTTTTTAATTTTTGCCAATTTTATGTGATAAATTATTTTACCATCATTATAATTTTCATTATTTGATTATTAATGAGATTGAAAAACATTTCACACATTCATTGGTAACTTGTATTTCTTTTTTGGTAAAATACCTGTGCATGTTATGTGCTGATTTTTCTATTAGGATTTATAAATATCAATTTCTAGGAGCTTTCAAATTACTGGTATTGAAGACTTCTAGGGAGCCCAGGATAATGTTGCTGTTCAGTCTCTAAGTCATGTCTGACTCTTTGCAACTCCATGGACTATAGCCTACCAGGCTCTTCTGTCCTCCACTCTCTGCTGGAGCTTGCTCAAATTATGTCCATTGAGTCAGTGATGCCATCCAACCATCTCATCCTCTGTCGTCCCCTTCTCCAATTGCCCTCAGTCTTTCCCAGCATCAGGGTCTTCTCCAATGAGTCGGCTCTTCCCATCAGGTAGCCAAAGTATTGGAGTTTCGGCATCAGTCCCTCCAATGAATATTCAGGACTGATTTCCTTTAGGATGGACTGGTTTGATCTCCTTGTAGTCCAAGGGACTCTCAAGAGTTTTCTCCAGTACTATAATTTGAAGGCATCAATTCTTCGGTGCTCAGCTTTCTTTATGGTCCAACTTTTACATCCATACATGACTACAGCTAGCAAAACCATAGTTTTGATTATACAGACCCTTCTCAGCAAAGTGACATCTCTGCTTTTTAATAGACTGTTTAGGTTTGCCATAGCTTTTCTTCCAAGGAGCACGTGTCTTTTAATTTCATGACTATAATCAAGGTCCACAGTGATTTTGGAGCCCATGAAAAGAAAATCAGTCACTGCTTCCACTTTTCACCTTCTCTTTGCCATGAAGTGATAGGATAATGGCAGCCACCTAAATCCAAAGCCTCACACCTCTAAAAACTGATGGAGAACCACAAGGACAGGTAAAACTTTACAACTCTGTACCCCGTCATGATGAGGACACACAGAGGTGATGAACTGCAAGTTACATATAATCAGAAAAGGCAACGTAAAGTCCCAGTAAGCTTAGGATGACGGTTTCAAAAGAACAAAGTGTGTAATTCCTCCTCAAGAAACTAGAGACAATTAAACACAATGTAAGGAGAAGGATAAAGCACAAGCTGGAATCAAGATTCCAGCATGAACATCAATAACCTCAGATATGCAGATGACATCACCCTTTTGGCAGAAAGCGAAGAGAAACTAAACGGCCTCTTGATGAAAGTGAAAGAGGAGAGTGAAAAAGCTGGCTTAAAACTCAACATTCAGAAAACTAAGATCATGGCATCTGGTTCCATCACTTCAAGGCAAATTGGGGAAAAAATGGAAACAATGACAAACTTTATTTTCTTGGACTCCAAAATCACTGTTGATGGTGACTGCAGCCGTGAAATTCAAAGACGCTTGCTCCTTGCAAGAAAAGCTATGACCAACTCAGACAGCACATTAAAAAGCAGAGACATCACTCTGCTGACAGAGGTCCGTCTAGTCAAGGCTATGGTTTTTCCAGTAGTCATGTATGGATGTGACAGTTGGACCATAAAGAAGGCTGAGCACTGAAAAACTGACGCTTTCGAACTATGGTGCTGGAGGAGACTCTTGAGAGTCCTTGGACTGCAAGGAGATCAAACAAGTTGATCCTAAAGGAAATCAGTCCTGAATATTCATTGGAAGGACTGATGCTGAAGCTGAAGCTCCAATATTTTGACACCTGATGCAAAGAGCCAACTCATTGGAAAAGACCCTGATGCTGGGAAAGATAGAAGGCAGGAGGAGAAGGGGACGACAGAGGATGAGATGGTTGGATGGCATCACCGACTCAATGGACATGAGTTTGAACAAACTCTAGGAGATAGTAATGGACAGGGAAGCCTGGTGTGCTGTAGTCCATGGGGTTGTAAAGAGTTGGACACGGCTGAGAGGCTGAACAACAGCAACAAGAAAGAGAGAAAAATTAAAAATAAGAGAAGAAACAATGAAAATAGTTAAATAATAAAGTTTCAAATATTATTTAAATAAATAATAATAGTTTTTAAATAGTTAAATAATAAAGATTGTTACAAAGTGGAAAATTGTTTCTTTAAAAAGACTAATAAAATTGATAAACTCCTAGAAGATTTATCAAGAAAAATACAAGTTACTGACACAAGGAGTTTTAAAGAAAACATCATTACACACCCTAAAGACATTAAAAATACAGTAAGGAAATATGAAAAATGATACTCAAGAAATTAAATAATTTACCATAATTAACCCATTAGAGATAGAAACCTTGAAGCACAATTTCTGTAGAAGAAACAAAGTTATCAAGGCACTAACCCAGGATAATGTGCCTGACCCAGATGTTTTAAAAATCTTTAAAAATCAGATAATAACAATGCCCCCTAAATTGTCTCAGAAATAGAAAGTGAAAATTCCCTAATTCTTAAGAACTATAACATGGACAGTTAATTCTGATAAGGAAATTCAATAAAAATAAAATTACAGACTTTGACTACTGATTCCAAATATGCTAGATAAAATATTAGCAAACAGATTTCAGTTTCACATTATGAAAAGAATACATCATGACCAAGAGACTTTATTCCAGGAATGCAAGTTTGGTTCAATATTGGGAAATTCATTAATATAATACACCAAGCTTATCTATCCCTGGGTCAGGAAGATCCTCTGGAGAAGGGCATATGTACCCACTCCAGTATTCTAGCCTGAAAAATCCCATGGACAGAGAAGCCTGGATGGCTACAGTCCATCTGACTCCAAAGTCAGACATGACTGAGCAACTAACCAGACAAGCAAGTTTATAGTTCCAAGGAGAAAAATCTATAACTTTTGCCATATTCATGGATGGCAAAAAAGCTTTCAACAAAATTCAACACTCATTTCTGATTAAAAAACACACAGGAAAATAGGAATTATGGATACATTTTAACATGATAATGCGTGTGAACATGTTGTGTGTGTGTGTGTGCATGTTATTCCTAAGGTAGCAACTTAATTAATGGGGAAAAATGCTGCGTGTTTCCAGGAGGGTTGGGAAGCGAGGCAAGGATGCCCGTGACATCCCACTCCAGGGGTGTGTAAACTACAGTGCCCCTCCATTCCACCTTACACTGTGGCCAAACCTGTTCATTTACGTGTGTGTACTACGAGAGCAAGGTTAAATAGTTCCAAGAGAGACAACGTGGCCCATGAAGCCTGAAACGCCACCTGCCACTTACAGAAAAGGTTTGCTGAGGCCTGCCGTGTAGTTTCTGGGGTGTTAACTGTTGCAGCTAGAAGGGAGCTCAACGGGAGGTATAACATCGAGAAGGTGAAAGCGTCACTACCTGCAGAGGACTCCTCAATCTGTCTGGGAAAATCTAGGGAATCAATGATAAAGTAACCCAAATAAAAGAATTCAGTGAACAGGAAGGATATAAAATTAAATATATAGTCAATAGCCTTTACATACTAGAATAATGACCATATCAGAAGACATCCTGGTGGATAAAATCCTCTTTAGAAGACCCAACACTTGCAAACTCAATCAGAAAAACGCAAAATTGATGTGAAGAAAACGTTAAAACATCTCAAGAGACACCAAATTATATGTGAACAATAGAAAGACATCCTCTGGTCTTGGACAGGGTGACTCACCATCATAAAGATGAATTTATCAATGGAGTGCAATGTCCGGCCCAAAAGGAAATCATGTTCTGCCCAACGTGACATCACACAAGATTCCCAAGGAAACTCCCAGAAAGGGACACAGCCTCACAGCCGCACATGGGCCCTCGCTCTGCCGTGAAGCCACACCTTAGCTGTTAAGAGTACTACTCAGAGAAGAAGCATCACAGCACTCAGGCAAACATACAGTGAGCACTCAGCAGAAGGTCTGATCCAAGAGGGAGGCACCAGCGGGCTCCCTGGTGGTACAGTGGATAAGGTTCGCCTGCCAATGCAGCTGACACTGGCTTGACCCTTGGTCCGGGAGATCCCACATGCCAAGAGGCAGAGCCCACGAGCCCCAGCTACTGAGCCAGAGCACCTCAAGCCCACACGCTGCAGCAAGAGGAGCCAGCACAGTGAGAGACCCAGGCTCCACAACTAGAGAAACCCATGTGCCGCACTGAAGACCCAGCACAGCCAAATAAGTGAGTAAATAAACAAAAAATTTTTTTAGAAAAAGAGGGAGTCACTAAGATGTTAAAGCAGCCTAAGATGTATCAGAGATGCCAAAAGCTCACAGCTGAGATCAGATTGCTGCCTCAGATGCAGACATGAAATTCCCCCGGAGAATCCTCGAGCAGCCTTGTGCCCACATGACTTGAAAAGGAGGTGACACCCAACGGCTTGCCTTGTTTCACAGTTCTGGATGAGTTTCTGACACAGAGGTGCAAACAGCAGGGTGGTGATCTGCAGTCAGATTTAGACTTTGCGCTGAGTCTCCTGCACGAGAAACCAAAGCTCACACAGCCCCCTGAGGCACCCCTGCCCCTAGCAGTCTGCTGCCGGTGACCACATCTCACCAAAAGCCTGTTATTAAGATACCAGCCACAACTCCCGAACTCCAGTGAACGGACAATTGATCCTATGAACACTGTGTCCACCGGAACGTCCGTGTTCCCAGAAAGATGGCAGCATTTGTCATGAGTTCCTGTGCAGTTCCAGGGAAGTGCCTGTTCACACTGCCCACACTCCTTTGGGCATCTGGGGGAAAGTCCGGTGTTTGCCCGCGCTTGTCCCGGTGGGGGGGGTGGGGGTGACCATGACTGAATCTCCCCCCACGTGCCTCTGCTAGGAGATCCCAGGTTTCTTGGTGAGGGTGGGGAGACCCATGAAATGTCTGGGCTGTTACATGGTGTAACAGAGGCCAGATTTCCCTGCGTGCTGACCGGCAGGGTGTGGGTCGATCAATAAGACAGGAGGCTGGGTGTGGACAGCCCCATCTGTGAGTGGTCCCCACGCAGACTTCCCACCACCCACTGGGAGGTGCCAGGTTTGGACAGTGCCCCTCACAGTTTCTGTGCCACTTCAGAGAAACTTCATCTAAAAACACAAAACCTGCATGTCCACGTTCACTGGCCCGGAGGATTTTCAGAAGTACCGTCAGCCTCAGAATCTATGACGAGCTGGACCACTGAGGCTTGGACTCCCATGTCCCTCAGACACCGACACGTACAAGAACCACACTTCGAAATGCCAACTCTCCTCATATTGTGGTAAAATGTATGCAGCAGAAAGTTCACCGTTTTAGCCACTCTCACACACACGGCTCATCCCCGCGAGCCTTGTGGTTGTACGGCCGCCAGCAGCAGCATCTCCAGAGCGTCTCATCTTCCCAGCCTGACACTCCGGCCCTCCCCAGTCCCGGCCACCACCATCTGCTTCCTGTCTCCAGGAGCCCCACTCCTCAGGGGCCTTCTGAGTGGACTCACAGGACTGGCCCTTCCGGGCCGGGCTCAAGCACTCAGCACAACATCCTCGGGCTCATCTGTGCAGAGCCTGTGTCGGAATTCCCTTCTTCGGGGCTGACTAATATTCCACTGCATGCACAGGCTGCACTGCCGATCCCTTGTCGCTCAATGGGCGTCTGGGCTGCTCTCAGCTCCTGGTAAGGGCTCCCGGAGATGCGCGCACACTACATGGATGGAAGACACCTAAGGCAAGGAGGAAAGGCCACAACCTTTCCTCGCTGCAGCGCTGCTGTGCAGAGGAGGTGTGTGACCACATGGGACCTGCTGCCCCCAGAGCTGGGCGTCCCCCAGGATGAGGGCAGTGCTGGTGCTCACACCACTGCCCATGGCCCTCCTGTGATGGCTTCCAGCGCCTCCCCTACAAACCTGGCTTCCTGTGACCCAGGGGCTCAGCGGAACACCTGCTCAGGGTGCCCGGCTCCTTCCCCACCCTGCACCACAGCCGGCAGATTCTAGTGGCCAAGGCCCTCGGGGCTGGTGCAGCCTGCTGCTGCGGCCACCGTGACCAAGCCCTCCGGCCAGAAAAGCCGGAGCGGGCAGCCACGGGCCTCGCACCTGACCTGGAGCTGGCAGGGACATCCCGGGAGGGGCCTGCAGGCTGCCCATCTAAGTCCCACCCCAGGAATCTGGGCAGAAGCAGGGTGGCACCACCGCAGGCTTCGGTGGCCTTGTGGTGTGGCTCTGTTACTGTGGCAACAAGGTTACTGTTCCTCCTTCTTATAGACTCACTGACCAGTGGCCACGTGGCCCAGGTGACCAAGCCCAGACGCCACGCGGGGCTGGGCTGGTGGTAGCCTGAGAGCCTCGTTCCCCCCCACCCCGGGCAAGCTGCAGGCGTGGGGACTCCCACTTGCCCCCGGCGGCGGGAGTGGGTGAGGTGGGCGCTGCCAGCCGTCCACGCAGCGTTTCCCGTCTCAGAGGCAGCCCAGACTCAAAATGTCCCACTAATAACAGTCCAAAGCCCAAAGAGATGCTCATGGTCTGAGTGCATCAAATGCCGTCTCAAAAAAGATTTTACAAGATTAGTCACAGCCGAAAACAACCTTAATTTTAACTCACCAGGCAGAAATTTTAAAAAGAAAAACGACCATAAATGCTGTTTGCCGAGTCATATGGATTCAATATCAGATCGACGTTCTGGCCTGGAAACCTCACGCCAAATAGTGCTGCACATGTGGGACGGCCGGAGCAAACATGCATCGCAAACGTTTGTTTGTTTTCTCTCTCTCTTTTAATCCTGCAAGACTTTTGTGTTTCTTTAAACATGGTACATGGAAAATGAGATCACTTCTCCAAGCGGAGAAAAGAATTTGGCCCCAAGCTGAAGGCTGCACTTTTTTAAGAGGAGAAACAACCGCGTCCACGTTCAGTGACAGCCAGTCACGGGAGCTGCACCTGCCACTGCAGGGCCGGCCACTTGCCCTGCCCCGGACACCACCGGTGGCCCCGCGTGGGGATCGGGGCAAATGGCTGAGCAAGCAGGACTTCCTCTGGACAGCCCTTGAACATCCTGATGTCTTCCAACGCAGGCAGAAAAAAATAGCCGGCGAGCACTTCAAAGATTGCTCCTCAAGGTCACAGCAGAGGAAAAAGAAGAGAGAAAAGGAACAGTTCCAGCAGCCCCTCTCCTCACCCCTCCCTGGAATGAAGGGAAGTTGGGAGCTGGGCCCTCCCCTGAGAGCTGTCGCCATGGCAACAGAGCAACACCACAGGCCAGGCCGCCAGTCACGCGAGCCGGGCACTGGCCGCTGGGCCTGCTGGAGCCAGATCACTCACTGGGCCTCGCCGCGGGGCTCATGTGCGTGCGAGGCGCTTCTGCTGGGGACGGCTCGCCGGCTGTTTATAGATCCCACAAACAGTAAACTTGGCCTTGGGCTCCAGCCTCGGAGAGCGACGGTGCTTGCAAACAGTTCTCGAAAGAGGCAGTGAGCTGACAGGGCAGAGCCACAAGGATGGAGGCAGGTGTGGACCCCCGGGCTGGACCCGTGCTGCCCGGCCCTGCTCCACCATCCACGGCGCCGGGGTCATCCTCTCCAGGTGAGCAGCTGGACAGTGCAGGTGTCTGGATGGTGAATCTGGCCCTGGGCCCTCCGGCGGCCGGTGGGAGCGGAGCCCAGAACCAGACACAGAATGTGGCCACTGCAGACATTGCTCTTCCTTCCCTGGGCACATGTGACCATTTCAAAAACACCTCAACCAAAGGCTGCTTTTTCAACAGCTGTGTGACCTTGGGCAAACTACTTAACCTCTCTGGGCCTCAGGTTCCTCATCTAAAAACTAGGGATGATAGCAGGGACCATCTGTGAGCTCAAATAAGCACCCACACAGAATAAAGGCAGAATCAATATTGGTCCTGTTAATTAGAACTCGGGGTTTTGTGCTGGAACGAGTGATTTACCAAAAGTGTTGGCAGTGTTTCCTAAAGAGAAAACAAAGCCTGTTTGAAGACTGAGACGACTCTCTGAATATAAACTTAAGTTTAGCTCCTGAAAAGCAGTTATGGGCAATCGATAAACAGGTGCTCCTGGCAACCCTAAGGGAGCAGCAGTGCTTAGTCTGAGAGTCCATCCTGCCGGGGTCCTGGGGCGGGAGGGGTTGCCCCCACTCACCCACCAAATCTCCAACCGGGGGCCACCAGCCTCAGCCTCATAGCCGAGGGTCACTCCAGACCTGTGGACAGGTTCTACACCATTCCTCTGCCCCCGGGGAGCCCAAGGGGGCCTGCAGGAGGGGGAGTGTCACTAGGAGCTGGAGAGAGCCCCTGTGGAAGAGTCGTCGTCATGCAGGAAAGCTGACCCGACAGCACCGCAGGGAGGAGCTAGTGTGAGCCCTCAGACTGCACATGGAACAAACCAGGGGTAAACCGGGCTCCACGGCAGGGGGGGGACCCGGGTTCCACGGGGGGACCCGGGCTCCATGTGGAACAAACTGGCCATGGCCTTGGCTGTGGGACAGGCAGGTTCTCAGGCCCCACGACATTCAGCTGCTCCTCCGTGAACTCAGGGTGACCCAGAGTGAGCCAGGAGCTCTTCGCTAGTGATAAACCCTGCCGATGACGCAGGCCCGCAGCGTCTCAGGGCCTAGCGATGAACAGCAAGGCTGACATGGAGCCCATGCAGCAGGTGCAAGCCGGCCCGCAGGTCCTCCTCCAGGGGGCCGGCCTGCATCCTCACCCGGCTCAAGTCCCCACCGGGACCCTCCCTATGACCATGGGCTCAGTGAAGGCAGAGCCTGGGGCACATACGTCCAAGTCCGGGAGAGCCCAGGGCAGAGCAGGGCCTGAGTGGCCACAGGGATAGCTGACCAGGAAGCCCTGCTTGGTGACCATGGATGATCAGGGGTTCAAGGTGGACAGCTGAAGTGACCATGGATGGCCAGGAGGTACACAGCAGAGAGTTCTAGGTCTAAAAGCCACAGAGAGGCTCCAAACAGCTGAACTATCTTCAGCAGTAGGGCCAGGAACTCTGGGCTTCTGACCACAGGGAGACTGCTGAATGGACAGAAAGTACAACTTTGCACCACGGTGGACATAGCCTGAGGCTGGTACTGCCCTGGGATGCTCAGTGGACGTCAGACAGGTGGGGTGGGGCCTGGGGTCTGCTGGGCAGTGGGGGCAGCCTGCCCTTCAGGGCTGTGTCCACCCACAGGCCAGCCCCTGGGGAATTTACACTTTTACTCACACCTGTCATGTCCCTGAAAGAAGAGCCACATCAAAGAAGTTTGGGAACAACAGGGTCACAGCAGAGGTGAGACAGGATTTCTCTGAGCGCAGAGACCAGAGTGGGAGATGGAGCAGCCCCTGCAGCAGCCCACTCAGCGGATCCAGAAAACACGTGGGTGCAGGTACGCGAACACCAAGGTGCTCTCCCCAGAGCTGAGGGGTAGGAGGGCCTCAGACGCATACCTGCGACCTCGCCAACACTACCATCCAGCAGTCGGGATCCCGGGTGTGCGATGCCCCCTCCTGCAGCCCGGCCCCTCTGACAGCGACCCTGAGACCCCTGCCCCCAGGCCGCCTCGCCTCCCCCCCCGCCGGCTGATTCTGTGCCCCACTGTGCGGGCTCTGGGGTTTTGTGCCCCTGTTTCTAGAGGACCCGTGGGCCCAGCACCAAGCGGAGGAAACTGTACCAGGGAGTCCTCAGCCACAGCCCACCAGGAGCGTACACACTTGGCCCCTGCTCCTTCCTCCCAACCAGGAGAAGGGGTTTCTGGGTCTTTCTCTAGGAGAGCAACAGCCCGAAGGTGAGAAAGTCTGCACTCTCGTTCTCGGCACGTCACTTGTGGTTCCTGAGAACTTCCCGGGAATTGTGCTGGCTTTTCCAGAAACGGCGCCAGCTCGGTTGGCACGGGTCAACAGCCTGCTGAGTGAGTGTGGTCCTTGGGGTTCCCAGACACGCAAGGCCCTCTCACGGCGCTTCCTCGAGGCTCGTGGGTGCCACGAGGCCACGTGAGTCACCTGCCGAGGCCCAGGGCCAGCAGCAGGAATGGCAAAACCCTCTCACTCGGGAGCCAGCATGCTGGCCCGTTTGCCACCCCTCCCTGGAGGATCTTGACCGCTGTAACCCAAGGACGCTGCTGCGGCCTCCAAGGCAGAGATGCAGCACAACCCAATGACCCTGTGCGTCCCTGCCCTGCAGCAAGGTTCAGGCTTCTGTGTCTGCACAGGGCGAGCCAGCACAGGCTCCATGCCCCACCCTGCAAAGTCACCCTCCTTATCCTAGTGGGGGCCCAGGGCTGTCTGGGTCAGGATGAGGAGGGCTGTGGCCTGAGCCCAGGGTGGGCATTCGGGGGGCATAGAGAACAGAAGTAGGAACCCTTTCCTTCTCTGCTGGGCCCCTTGCGTTGCCTGGTGGGATGAGGGAAGCAGAGCTGCAGGGCACAGCTGAGCCGTATCCCAGGGACTCACCCCTCCCGCCCCGTGCACACCCCAGACCAGGGTTCCTCCCAGGGCGGCCCTTTTTAGAGGGGACCCTCACCAAGGAGGCAAGTCCACCCGGTCTACCCTCCTCTCCCCAACCCTCCGGCCCTCAGCACACAGGCGCCAGGACACAGCTCAGGGGATGCCCAGTGGATGGGGCAGCATAGAGCAGAGGATGAGACGAGCATGAGTTTAAAATACAGATTTAAGGAGGTAAGAGAATAGCAAAATGAAATGATAAGAAGAAACAGTGCGAGCAAATCAAGGGGAAACACTTACTAGGTAAGAAAATGTAGGGACGAAGAGGAGACTGGCGGAGAGTCGGACAGGACTGAGCGACCAAGCAGAGCACAGACAGAGGACTGCTGAGGTCCATGTGATGGGCGCAGCCTGGAGGACTGGCCCCGAGGCAGCAGAGAAGGACAGTAGACAGATCACGAGAGAAAGAGCTGCGGGTGGGAGGTCTGCCCAGGTGCCCTGGGCGCGGGGCTCCAGAGGTGGAACCAGTAGCCCAGAGGGACAACGGGAAAAACATCCAAACTGGAGAAGAAAGGCCTCAGCTGGAAAGAACTCAGAGCACCAGGCAGGAAAAACAAGACGAAAGACACATCACAGTGAAATTCAAGAATATCAGGGCCAAAGACAGGCTCACAAAAGCTCCAGACAGAGCCAGAGCAGACCTACCACAGAGAACAAGCCTCAGACCCCCGTGGCAGCACCAGGCTGCAAATCGTGAGGCAGGATTTGTGAAGGTTGAGGGAAAACTTTGAACCTAAAAATCTATACTCGGCCAAGTTGTGATCCCAGTGTGAAAGCACAGGTGAGATGCAGAAAGATTTCACAGGAGCCCCACAGCAAAGTGCTCGGGGGCGGTGGGGAGAGGGGCCACGTGCAGAACCTCAGAGGGGCCTGGAGAACTGAGGACCACGGCAGGACCTGTGTCATCCAGGATTCAACTTCTGGACAGTCACTGTGTCCATGCGGGGCCACCGGGCGATCCCTGAGAACAAAAGCAGAGTGCGTGACTCCTTTAGCACAAGAAAGCGTGACCTGAATGGGGAGCTAGAGAGAACAAGAAACCCAGGAAAGTACAGTCAATAGAAATTACAAAATACAAGGGCAGAAATTAGCCCCCAGCAAGAGTAATTACACGAAGAATAAAGAGGCTAGACTCCCAGCCAGGGCTCGTGGTGTAGCGCAAGGCCAGTTAACGGGAGCGGGAGCCTGGTGGTGACAGCGAGGCACCGTCCCAGCTGCGGGATGCCGGAGAGCGGGGCAACCTGAGCGTCCGATGGACACCTAGCGGGACGAGGGACAGAGTAAGCACAGGGTGTGAGGGCTGCCTGCTCGCAGCTCCCTGAGAGGCTGCCCCGGGCTCCCCGGGGTTTCAGGTGTCCACGTGTCCCCACCGCCACCACAGCCCCGCTTCTGCTGATTGAGCGGCATCACGGCTCTGCTAGAACCCGAGCTGCTCCGTGCTCCAGACGCTTCTCAGCGGGCATGGGGGGATGCACTGTTCTCAGTGCCCGCTGGGCGATGACTTACCCCGCCCTTCCGCAGCAAGTGGTTCACCACCTTCTCCCCACCTCCCGGTGGGCCCCGGGCTCCAGGTCCCCGCCTGCCACTTGGTCACGGCCTGTTCCATGCGGAGAAAGTGGAACTGGGAGGCTCAGGAGTGCCCCCGCCCCTCCAAGGCAGGCAGGTGCCCCCTCCCCTCAGGCACCTCCCCATGGCCTTCCAAACTCTGCCTCCTTGTCTCAGAGCCGACCCTCCTGTCCTGGGTGTTGAGTTTCACAGAGGCGAACGTTTGGTATTGGAGCTTCAGCTTCAGCATCAGTCCTCCCAGTGAATATTCAGGACTGATTTCCTTTAGGATTGACTGGTTTGATCAATACTTGACTCCAATACTTTGGCCACCTGATGCAAAGAACTGCCTCATTTGAAAAGATGCTGACTTTGGAAAAGATTGAAGGCGGGAGGAGAAGGGGACGAAAGAGGATGAGATGGTTGGATGGCATCACCGGCTCATTGGACATGAGTTTGAGCAAGCTCTGGGAGTTGGTGATGCACAGGGAGAGCTGGTGTGCCGCGGTCCATGGGGTGGGACATGACTAAGCGACTGAACTGAACTGAAACACTTGGTCCTTTCTCTCTGTACTGGTCACCCATGGGGCCTTTGGGCCGGAAACTCAGTCCCGAGTTCTGGGAATCTTCTGGGTCGCTTCCTTGACCATTTCCTCCCCTCTGATCTTTCTGAAGCTCTAAGTACACAGGTCCCCGGGGCCTGGTAACTTCCCCAACTTTCCTGTTTTTCTCCACCTGTTCCTCAGTTTCGCGCAGGAGGACTCAAACTCTGGGCCCTTCCACAGATTTCCAGATTTTGCTCTCATGCCTTTAATTTTGAGTGCTTTTAAGATCTCCAGCGGTCTCTTTCACGGGTGCGTGTCCCTTTGTCTGAGGAGCCCAAGGGCCGCGTGGCCTGTCTGTGCAACCTCTCCTCTCCGCACGGCCGTCTCTGTGTAGCTGTTTTCTCGTGGCTCCTGGGTTTGGCTCCATCAGCCTCCTCCCCGAGACCCACGACCCCTCAGCGTGCTGGACTCGAGGAGCAGGCGCGGTCCCCCTGTGCAGCCTCGGAGCTTCATGTCCCGCGGGGAAGCCTGGATGTCCACACCTTTAGTCCCGTCTGCACAGGCCCTCTTCTGTGTAAAGTAACAAGTCACAGGCTCCGAGAACAGGCCAGGAATCTGCGCCTCTCTCAACCAGCTGCACAGCCACAATCACTGCACATACACAGATCCAGAGTGTGCAGGCCGCACTCAGGGCACAGGAGGCAGAGGCCGCCAGCTGGCGGTCAGGGAAGGGGTGCAGAACGGCCAGCCTCCTCCCGGAGAGAAGGGGAAGCACTGAGCAAGGAAAACACCAGGAAAGATGCAGCATCTCAGACGAGAAATAGACGCCATGAAAAAAACTGAGAATTTTAGACGAGAAATAAAATATATGAAGTAAAAATTTCACTGGATGGGCTGAAGGGCAGGATGGAGGTGACACAGAAGAGCCAGTAAAGACAATGGGAAGTTACCAGCCTGAGAGAGAAAATATGGGGGAAAAGTGAGGGGTGCCTCAATCCCTGTGGACAGGGTGAGAAGGCCTAACAGCTGGACAGTGAGGCTTCTGAAGTGAAAGAGACAGAGGCAATAGAAACTATTTGAAGACTATGGCTGGAAACTTCCCAAAGTTGGTGAAAGACACAAATTTAAAGGCTTAGGTAGCTCGTGCATGCGTGCTAAGTTGCTTCAGTCGTGTCTGACTCTTTGCGACCCTACGGACTATGTAGTCCACCAGGCTCCTCTGTCCATGGGATTCTCCAGGCAAGAATACTGGAGTGGGTAGCCATGCCCCTTCTCCAAGGGATCTTCCAGACTCAGGGATCAAACATGAGTCTCTTTCATCTCCTGCGCTGGCAAGCAGGTTCTTTACCACTAGCTCCACCTGGGAAGCCCTCAGAAAGCTCAGTGAACCCTAAATAAGACAATCTAATAAACCCAGCATATACCCAAGCCCAAGCATATAAAAATTAAGCAGCAAAGGTCAGTAGAGATACTGAAATGGAATACTAATAAGTATTACTAAAGTCAAAAGAAAGGTAGAAAAGAAACAAAATATAGGAAAATTATGAAATGGTAGACTGAAATCCAATAATATCAATGATTACTGCAATATAAATGCCCTAAATACACCAATTAAAATGATACTGTTGGACTGGACTCAGAAAAACAAAACCAAAAAAAGGCCCAAATACACCATCAATACATTTAATGTAATAATACAAATGGGTTAAGATGAAAAGATGAAGCAAGGTATTTCAAGGAAACATTACTTAGAAGAAAACTGGTATGACTGTATTAGTATCAGACAAAGCAGACCTCAGGAAAACTACAATAAAGAGGTGTTTAGTGATAATGATAGAAAGGTCAATTCAAGAAGAAAACGTGATGATCCTAAGTCTGCAGCATACAATGGAGCCCCAAAGAACACAGAGCAAAACTGATAGACCCTAAAGAGAAGGACAGAAGCCCACAGTCACACCAGAAGGTATCTTTAAGGTTAGGGCCAGACAGAAAACCAGCAAGGACATAGAAACTGTCAGCGTCATCAGATGACTTGATGTGGCTAATGTTCTGTGGACATCTCACCCAAGGACAGCAGTTGGGCTCACAGACAGCCTTGTCCTTCAGGAGGGAGGGGCAGGGCCTCTCTGGGATCTCTCATAAGAGCACCAACCCCATTCATGACCACATCACCGGCAAACACCGCCACTCTGGAGGGTGGTCTCCAGTCCAGTGTGAGTCTGAATTACATTAACTTTGGGGGGGTCAGTCTAGTGTGAATCTGAATGACATTGATTTTGGGGGGGCCAGGGGGACACGAGTGTCCGACCCGCAGCAACAATCAGTGAGACTAACAGCTGTGTGCCTTTGGAAAAAACCAATAAAGTGAATGCACTTCTAGCCCAAGTGACTAAGAAAAACCAAGAGAAAACACAAATTACCAATGAAACAGAAAATGAGACAAAGCTACAGAATCCACAGACATTAAAAGGGCAACATGTGAAAACCATGGACAGCGTTGTATTCATAAAATCAATAATGTAGATGAAGTAGACCAACTCCTTGAAATACGCAAACTACTCAAATTCACACTAGAATAGTCCTTTATTAATTAAGGAAAATGCACTCACAGTTTAATCTTCTATGATTTAAACTAAAGAAAATCCCCAGACCAGTTGTTTTCTCTGGTGAATTCTATAATCACTTGAGGAGGGATAACATTAATTCTACACAAGCTCTTTCAGGAAAAAAAAGAAAAGGGAACACTCTCAACCAATGTTATGAAGCCTCCAGCAGCATGCCACCACAACCAGACAAAGACATTACAAGAAAACAATAAAATAGTTCTCATGAACATAAGTACAAAAATCTCCACAGATATTAGCAAAATTTAATCCAGCAATATATAAATAAGATCTATTCTGGGCATGTAAGGTTGAGTAAGCATTTGAGGACCAATTAATGTAATTCACAATATTAAATAGAAAAAGACTCAGGAAGAAAAACCACCATCATCTCAACAGATGCAGAAAAAACATCTAACAAAACTTAATATCCATTCATAATAAGAACTCTCAGAGATGAAAGAATAGTGGGAAATTTCTTAATCTACTGCTAAGTCACTTCAGTTGTGTCCGACTCTGTGCGACCCCATAGATGGCAGCCCACCAGGCTCCCCCGTCCCTGGGATTCTCCAAGCAAGAACAGTGGAGTGGGTTGCCATTTCCTTCCCCAACACATGAAAAGTGAAAAGTGAAAGTGAAGTCACTCAGTTGTGTCCGACTCATAGCGACCCCATGGACTGCAGCCTACCAGGCTCCTCCATCCATGGGATTTTCCAGGCAAGAGTACTGGAGTGGGGTGTCATTGCCTTCTCCGTTTCTTAATCTAAGACATCTATAAAAAGCAAAATGAGCATAATAAAAGGCAGAGACATTACTTTGCCCACAAAGGTCCAAATAGTCTAAGCTATGGTATTTCCAGTAGTCACGTATGGATGTGAGAGTTGGATCATAAAGGCTGAGCACCAAAGAATTGATGCTTTTGAACTGTGGTGTTGGAGAAGACTCTTAAGAGTCCCTTGGACAACAAGGAGATCAAACCAGTAGTTCTAAAGAAAATCAACCCTGAATATTCCTTGGAAGGACTGATGCTGAAGCTGAAACGCCAATACTTTGGCCATCTGATGTGAAGAGCTGACTCATTAGGAAAGACCCTGATGCTGGGGACGATTGAAGGCAGGAGGAGAAGGGGACACAGAAGATGAGATGGTTGGATGGCATCACCGACTCAATGGACAGAGTTTGAGCAAGCTCTGGGAGATGGTGAAGGACAGGAAAGTCTGGCATGCTGCAGTCCATGCAGTGGTAAAGAGTCGGACACAACTGAGCAATTGAATGACAACAACACAGTAATTAAGGCAGCAAGGTGTTTCTCTGTGAAAGGTTAGACATGTGGTCAATGCACCAGGTGGGGTCCAGAAACAGACTCAAAACTATGACCAACTGATGTTTTTATGAAGGTATAACGGTAATTCAATAGAGAAAGGATCAACTTTTGAATAAATGGTTCTGAAAAATCTAGACTTCATATGCAAAAATAAACAAATCTTGCCCTATGTCTCCCACCTTACCCTAAAGTTAATTAAAAATAGATCACAGACTTGAGTGTAAAACTTAAAACTGAATGCAGCAGTATGAAATGCTGGACTCAAACATAAAAGAAAAATCTTTGTAACCTTGGAGTAAGTAAAGATTTCTTATAGCTGACACCAAAATCATGACCTATTATTAAACAATGGATAGACTGAATTTTGTCAAAGTTAATACTTTCACTCTCTGCAAGGCCCTGTCAAGAATGAAAAAACAACAACAACAACAAAACAAAACAAAAGAAAAAGAATGAAAAGACAAGTCAGGCTGGGAGCAAACACTACAGAATCTACACACAGGGAGACATGTTGGAACATTTACACGCGCTCAGAAGCCAACAGTTAAGAAAGCAAACAACCCGATCTTCTCTTGATGGACAAAGACTTGAGCAGACAGCTTACAAAGAGGATCTGTGGACGGCAAAGAGACTCACGAAAAGATGCTCAACATTATCGGTCATGAGGGAAACACAAATCAAACCCACAAGTGGCCCAGCTCCTAAAACGGCTTGGTACACTGGGCACACCAGGGACTTGGAGCAGCGCAGAGCTCCGTCCCTGTGACAGGGACGCGCCAGCACAGCCGCCCAGGCAAGCAGAGTGGCCGTCTCTCGCAAAATTAAGCACACACACGCCCATCATCCAAATCAAAGGAAAACCTGTGTGCAGAGAAACCTGTGTGTGAATGTTCATCACAGCTCTACTCACAGCTGCGCAGCCTGGAAACAGCCCAGAGGCCTCAGCGGCTGGGAGGGCCAGTGCAATGAGACGCCCACACCGCAGGTGCCGGCCGCTCGGACACTCAGGTGCAGGATGCGGAGCTGGGGGTGGGTGGGGGTCTGGCTGCAAACGGCGAGCAGGAGGGAAACCTGGGGGGGAGGACTTGCTCAGTGCTGTCTCCCTACACCGCCAGAAAGGACTCAGCTCAGAAAAGTCCCATGCAGCCCAGGACACCTCATCTCTAGCCAGGGTCAAGGGGTCAAGGTGTCTCCCGGCCAAGCAGGAGACACCCTCCTTGGTGGGGGTGGCCCAAGGCCCACAACATGGCCATGAACACAAAGGCCCAGGCCTCTCCCCCGTGGAGGCAGGACAGCCCGGAAACACCAGGGAAGTGAGGTCCCGGGAGGTGGTCCCGGCAGCAGGACGGTGCCTGGTGCTCTAACCTGGACAGCAAGCTGTGTGCATTGGCTTCTCTGTTTATAGCGCAGAGCGAAAGTTTAAACACGATTTTATGGTTAAGATGTCATTTTAATCTTGAACGTGAATAGGGAAAGAGCGATGCCAGTCATCATCTGGCAAGAATGAAATCCAGGCTGGCAGGATGTTCTCCACGTTCACTAGCACTAACAGAAAAAAACCGCTTCAAAGGAAAAATAACATTTAAGATTTGCTTCCTACAAACTCGATAAGTAATGAATATGGGAACGTTTCCTCTTCTGAAAGCACAACCTTTCCCAAAGCACTCTGCTCTTAGGCCTACTCTCTGCTCCACAGGCCCTGGGGTGGCAGGACTCAGCACCCTGCGAACTCAAATGCAAACCCTGTCACCTGCGAGAACACATGTTTTCACCTCTTTGGGAAAGAGATGATCTGTAAGCTCCTAGGGCCTCCGAGCATCCAGATCCCTCGGCAGGGCCGAGGCCCGGGGACTGTGGGATGGGGGTGGGGGGGGGCCATGTGGCCAGCACGAGAAGGTGCAGCGTGACGCGGGCCGTCGGGGGGCCCAATCGGGGGTGGGGGGGGGCCGCTGAGCAGACACGGCAGAGCAGGGCCGGGAGGCAGACCCTGAGGAGCCAGTCGGCCAAGTCCGCCTGTCCCTGCCGTGCACTACTCCACCCTCTCTTCCTGGTCCACACTGCTAACAAAGCGCTGGGGCAGGAGCCTGGCTGAGATGAAAAGGTGTCTGCTGGGCCCCCCTTCCTCATGGAGGAGGCTGCCGGGGAGGAGCTGTCGGGGACACGAGGGAAGGAAGGCCCCGTGGTCACTGCCAAGGTCACCGCGTGTCCCCGTGCAACACTCAGACCCCGAGTGGGGCGCTGGCCCGGTGGGGGGGGGCACCCGAGTGGGCGTCAGCCGGTGACCACAATCACACCAGGCCCAGTGTGACCGGCGGGGAGGGGGCTGCGGGCCGCGGAGCAGCCTGGGCTGCAGACCAGCCACCTGCAGGGACCGAGCCGCTCTCAGAGGCAGGCGGACAGGCGGCTGCCCCGCAGGGCTTCTCCCAGCTGAGCGCACCTGCCCTCCGCCCCATCCCCTAACACACATGCCAAACTGGGGGGCCACGGAGGGCACGAGGCTGCGGCTGGCTTCACCTGGGGGCAGAACTGCCCACCAAACAAGGCTGCAGGCCCAGAACCAGAGGCTCAGCTCTGGGCCTGCGGGCAGACACGCCAGAGACACGGGGGCCCGGGAGGACGGCCAGGGCAGCCCAGCTCCAAGGGCACCATGGCTGCCGGTTACGGGCAGCCTGTTGGGGGCTGGTCCCCGCACCCCAACCCCCCTGGGAGGGACGGCCTGCACCCCCGCCCTCCCGGGGGGGCCTGCATCTCTCTCGTAGCCAAGCAGCACTCTCACCCTGTGAGCAGTGATTGATACCACCCAGGAAGCCCCACCTCCCTTATCTTGTCAGGAAAAGCAGTTCAGAACCACCACGCAGGCCCCTCTCCGGTGAGAAGGCCCGCCCCGCCCGTGACGTCCACTGTGTGGTATCAACAACGGGGTCAGCCCGGGACTCACAGTGCATGATTTTCTGTCCTCAGTCTGAGGGGAAAAGCCTGCTCGGTATTTTATTAGGTTCTTGCATCAACAAGTAAAACCAGAAAATGCAGAAGGGGAAGCGAGGTTCCCATCTGAAGCCCACAGCCTGGAGGTCACCCGTGTGTGCTGCCCAGGGATCCTGGAGCCCACCTGCAACCAAGCCCTCCCAAGATTGAGCTCCCTGGTGGTTGTGAACGGTCAAGACTGACGCAGCAACACGGCCAGGAGACCCGGGAGTGCGGGGCGGGGGTGGGGGGGGGCTCACCTCCAGCAGCAGCCTTCCCTCCAGCATGGCTGAGCCTGCGGACCCTCCACGTGGACCCCGGTCTCCTGGCGAGGGGGCAGCAGCTACCGGCTTCCTCGGGCGCCTCTCCTGCAGGGCTGAGGGGGGCACGGTCAGTCACACTCTTCCTGTGTCCCCGGCTCCCACCCTCTGCAGGCACGCCAGCCCAGGTCTGCTCTCCTCCCAGGTACCCAGGGCAGCGCCGGACAGCTGGTGGGGGACATTCAGGGATGGGGCTTCTCGACTGGCTGCACTCTGATGACCCCACCCCACCCTGCCCTCGGCCTCCCCCGACGAGCCTCTTAACCCCCTTCCAGCCTTAGGGACCCTCCAGGTGTCCCAAAGCTCCCCTCTCAAGACCCAAGCCTAGGCAGGTCCCCAAACTGGACACCACTGTTTGAGGGAACCAGTCGCCAGGAGCCCTGCACACTCCTTCCTGTCTCTCCGTCCTGGAGCCCTGGCCTGACCCAGACTGGAGCGGCCAGTGCCCTGTGGACCCACACCCCTGCCAGAGCCCCCTGCCGCCCGCCACCCCCACTCTGGCCTCATCTGCACTTGAGGTGAAGCGCTCAGACCGACAGACATCCACATCCCAGCCCTGAACTCCACGCTCTGTCATCAGCTCCTGGAATTATGAGGGTTCTCAACCAGGAGCCGGCCTGGTGCTGATGCCTCCATGGAGGCCTCTAGGACTGCGCTTCCACTTCCCCTGATTTGGGGGGTGTCAGTGCCACCAAGGGCCCTGCAGGCTATCACCACCTTGTCTTGTGTTGGGGTAAAATACAAGCACAGTGCAGAGCTCCCCAACACTTCTTCCCAAACCAGAAGTTGTGCTAAACACTCCCTCCAGGGGCCATGGGGTTCCCCAGGAGCTGGTCAGAAATGCAGGGTCCCAGGTCCCCAGTTTCCCTCCAGTTTGGGTGGGGCCCACTGCAGACGGAGACCCCTCACACGCACATTCACATACAGACACATGCACACAAACAGAGAGACACATACAGAAACACACACACAGACATACATAGACACACACATATACACACTCACAGAGACACATACAGACATACACACACACACAGACACATGCACATACAGAGATACATACAGACACACACACAGACACACAAACACACACAGACACATAGAGAAACACACAGACATACACAGAGAGAGACACAGACACACACATAGACACACAAACACACAGAGACACACACAGTCACGCACACACACAAGGATACTCACAGACACACACAGAGACACACACAGTCACGTGCACACACACACACACACAGTCACACACACACACAGAGACACACACAGTCACGCACACACACACACACACACAGGGACACAGACATGCACATACACAGAGACACAGAAACACCACACACAGGCACATGCACACACAGAGACACACACAGTCACGCACACACACAAGGACACTCACAGACACACACAGAAACAGACACACACAGAGACACACACAGGCACGTGCACACACACACGCACACACACATAAGGACACAGGGACACAGACACGCACACACACAGGCAGCAGCCAAACTGACCACCCCTCTACCTCCCTGGTCCAGGCTGAGGGTATCCACAGGAACAAAGGGCTCCTCTGGAAGCCCTCTGCCCCACCCCCGTGGTCCCCTCAGTGGCCCTGCCGTTGCCTCTCTGATCCCCCTTCTCAGAAGCTGTGCTCCATCCCCTCCCTCCTCCTCAGAAGCTGCGCTCCATCCCCTCCCTCCTCCTCAGAAACTGTGCTCCATCCCCTCCCTCCTCCTCAGAGCTGTGCTCCATCCCCTCCCTCCTTCTCAGAAGCTGTGCTCCATCCCCTCCCTCCTCCTCAGAGCTGTGCTCCATCCCCTCCCTCCTCCTCAGAAGCTGCGCTCCATCCCCTCCCTCCTCCTCAGAGCTGTGCTCCATCCCCTCCCTCCTTCTCAGAAGCTGTGCTCCATCCCCTCCCTCGTCCTCAGAAACTGTGCTCCATCCCCTCCCTCCTCCTCAGAGCTGTGCTCCATCCCCTCCCTCCTCCTCAGAAGCTGTGCTCCATCCCCTCCCTCCTCCTCAGAAGCTGCGCTCCATCCCCTCCCTCCTCCTCAGAGCTGTGCTCCATCCCCTCCCTCCTTCTCAGAGCTGTGCTCCATCCCCTCCCTCCTTCTCAGAAGCTGCGCTCCATCCCCTCCCTCCTCCTCAGAAACCGTGCTCCATCCCCTCCCTCCTCCTCAGAGCTGTGCTCCATCCCCTCCCTCCTCCTCAGAGCTGTGCTCCATCCCCTCCCTCCTTCTCAGAAGCTGCGCTCCATCCCCTCCCTCCTCCTCAGAAACCGTGCTCCATCCCCTCCCTCGTCCTCAGAAGCTGTGCTCCATCCCCTCCCTCCTCCTCAGAAACCGTGCTCCATCCCCTCCCTCCTCCTCAGAAACCGTGCTCCATCCCCTCCCTCCTCCTCAGAGCTGTGCTCCATCCCCTCCCTCCTTCTCAGAAGCTGCGCTCCATCCCCTCCCTCCTCCTCAGAAACTGTGCTCCATCCCCTCCCTCCTCCTCAGAAGCTGTGCTCCATCCCCTCCCTCTCCTGCAGGAGAGACAACCCATTTCCCAGCAGAAGGTGCTGAGCTCCGGGAAACAGAACAGTCCACCTGGGCCCCGGGCAGAGACACAGATGGCCGGGCTCCCTCTCCACGAAGGGGAGGTTCTCTCTCCCTCCAGCAGCAGAGCCCCTCTCACGGTTGCTGGTTTTCAAGGCACCGAAAAATCTCTGAGCTCAGAAGCCAGAGGCGCTAACACTTAATCCCTTGTGTGTGCCTCTCTGCTCAGAAAGCAGAAGGGTGAGTGCCCAAGACTCCTGGAGCCAGCCCTTCCTGACCGGAGGCTCAGTGAGACCAGGAGCTGCGCTGGGGTCTGCAAGAACCTCCTGGGGCCCGGGCGCGCCCCGCCTCTGACTGAGGACCACACAGCCTGGCTCCAGAGGCTGAGAAACCCAGGAGGCAGTGGGCTGGGGCCCAGGCCCACTCCCATCCCTGCTGCGGGCTTCCCAGAGGGTCCGGCCCAACTGCCCACCCAGAGGCCACGTCTCCCAGGTGGTCTGAGGCCAGGAGGAGGGGGGCAGGACCCCACTCCCCAACCCAGGGCACCAGGGCTGTTCCCTCCAGGACCCAGACCAGCGAGGCCTCCCAACGGACCCACTGCAAAGCTCACTGTGGGGGCACCCCCCCACCAAGGGGAAGGGGAGGTTTGGGGACAGGCTTCCAGGCTCTCTTGCTTCTCAGCCCTGCAGCCCCGGAGTGGGGGTGCTGCTGCCCACAGCTGACTGAGGGCATCCCCAGGCGGTGACGTCACCACACAGGGGATTCGCTGACCCCTGCTGGGACCCTGCCCCCCACTGGAGGACACAGGCTTGCAGGGGCCAGAGCCGACACAGGCTGCCTGGGGAGCGGAGGTCGCTTCTGGAGGCATAAGTGGGGGTCCCCTTCCAACTTCCCTTCCCCCCCCACCACCACCACGGCGCGGCAGCATCGCGTGCGCCCCCAGCAGGCACCCCAGCTTCCCGCCTCCGCAGCCACATTCCGAGGGGCACGCCCGGCAGGGCCTCCGCGGGCCGCTGTCACGCGATGGGGCGTCAGCGCCGCAGTGACAGCCGCTTGGCCCTCGGCCAGGGCCTCGCGTGCGAGCAGGGCCGCCCGCGCGCCCCACCCCCAGGCCTGTGGCGAGACTGGAAGAGGCGAGACTGGAAGAAGCCGAATGCGATTCCTAGGCTCTCCCGGAGGCCCCGCCAGGGCGGGGGCGGGGGAGCGCGGCCTTCCGAAAACCCCTCTGAGCCACAGCCCCCCAGGTCAGGGGGGCCGGAAGTTGCCAGGGCAGCAAACTCTGGTGTGGATGGGGGTCAGAGCCAGGGCCGGGGCTGGGGGTGCCAGTCCTCTTAATGGGGGATGGCACAGCAGTGGGGGAGTGGGGAAGGAGAGAGAGTGGGGAGTACCCCCAGGGTGGGGGGTTGGGGAGCACCCCAGGGGTAGGGGGAGCAGCCCACACGCCCCGCGGCCCTGTGGCCAGCATCTGGGTCTGCTCTTTCATCTCAGCATCTCTCTCCACGGTCGGCCTCTCTCCCTCCCTGCCATGGCAGGCGGGGTTGGGGGGTCTCACCCACGATGACCTGGGACTGAGCCCCAGCTACGTCTGAGTGGGCCCCAGAGGGGAGGCCAGGGTCGCAGACAGGGTCTCTGCAGACAGCCCCAATTCTGGTGCCCTCCCGCCAGGCCTCCTCTCAGACAAAGGGCAAGCCCACCACCACGCTTCCCTGCCGTGTGCTCCTGGTTGCCCCGGTAACATGCTAGGGAGAAGAGCTAGCAGAGAGCAGGTGTGTGTGGGGGGGTCCATGGGGAAGTTTGTGGAAGTTGGAGAGGAGTCACTGAAGCCTCTGGGCCCCGCGAAGAAGGACTTGGCGGGGGTGCCCCAAGGCCCAGGGCTCCAGGAACCCCCTGAGGTCCAGCCAGGGACGGGAGCCCGCGCATCTAAGGGTCTCGTGCCCCCACTGAGCTGCTGTCCCCACCAGCCAGCCCTGTGTTGTCCCCAAAGAGGGCCAAATCACATGACACAGGTTTCAGCCAGCACCCACGACCCACCCGCCCCACCCCGCAGGCAGCCGGCCTCCTCCCCACAACCTGGTCTCTGAGGGGCAGTGGGAGGGGCCGCCAAGACCCCCAGTCCCACGGAAGCTATCCTGGCCCAGGGCAGAGACTGGGGTCGGTCTCCACACTGTCTGCAGACAGAGCTCAGGGCCTGCAGGCAGAAGAGGCGGCTGGTCAGGGCTGACCCCGCCCAGAAACGCACGGACTCCCTGAGGCTGGCACAGTCCAGCCTGAGCCCTGAGGCTGCCGGACCCAGGGCTCAGCCGAGGCCCTGGGTTCCCTCCCCCTCGCAGGCCCCAGAGCTCCAGCCACAGCAGAGGGTTCTCACTGCCCTGTCTGAGCTGCCCACCAGTGGACCCCAGAACCAACCAGAACCAGTTTCCCTCACTTCACTGACTCCCTGCATCCCTGAAAGGCTTCCCTGATATCTCAGTGGTACACAATCCACCTGCAATGCAGGAGACACAGGAGACACGGGTTTGACCCCTGGCTGGGGAAGATCTCCTAGAGGAAATGGCAACCCACTCCAGTATTCTTGTCGAAAAACCCCATGGAGCCTGGCAGCCTGCAGCCAAAGGGTTGCAAAGGGTTGGACATGAGTGAATGTCCAAGCCCATCCCTGAGCTGCTTGTCTGGAGGAGAGAGGCTGTGTGTGATCATCATGCAGACGGCGGGCATCCCTGTGTGGGCTGGGCTTCACACACAGCCTGGGGGGGAGACTGGAGAGGCTGCTGCCCTTGGGGGCTCAGCCCCCCCGTATCTCACCTCCTTCCCTGTCCTTCACACAGAGGAGACACAGGGCAGCTGCCACACTGGGCTGAGTCACGTGGCACAAGGACCCAGCCCCACCTGTCGCTGCTCAGGGTTCTGTGCTCGGGTCTGGCCACCGAGAGGTGCCAAGTGTCCCTGGTGGAGGAGAAACCCGGAGATGCCCCGTTTCTGCCTCTGGAAGTGCATGATGCCCAGAAGCCACCTTGCTCCTGGCCAGCTCCCCAGGGACAGGACAGGTGAGTCCAGATTATGGACACAGGGAATGTGGGGAGCAGGGGGCTGTCTGGGTGTGGGGTGCAGGAGTTCTGCCACCAGGGTGATGAGAGAGGAGCCAGGGTACCCCGGGGAGCTGGGCTGGACCTCAGCTCTGACGAGCAGCAGCTCCTGGAGTGGACGGGTCACTGCACACACAGCCCAGCCCTGACCCTCCAGCAGCACACCACCCCGGCCCGCGCGCCCAGGGCCGCATTCACGCTCGGCCGTGTGTCCCTCTGGAGGCAGCTGGTGTGAGCACAGCGCAGCCCAGCTCCCTCCATGCTGCGGAGGGAGGTCAGTGTGGAGGGGGCAGAGAGCGTGGAGCCCCTGGGACCCCAAGGAGCAGGCCTGCCCCCCTCTCCTGCACGCTTCCAGCCCAGATGCCCTTTGAGGCCTGCTCGGCAGAGGAGCACAGGCTCAGAGCAGGGGTCCGGGGGCCTCGGCGCCCTCTGAGATGGGGGTGGGCCGCTGGGGGTCCAGCACACCACCCACCTGATGTGCCTCGAGAGGGGCCTGGGCAGCAGTGTCCTGATGTTCCGTGTCTTGCTGCCACCAACTCGGCACAGACCTCCACGCGGACACCTGTGTGCCCACATTCCTGGCCCCTGAGGTGAAGGTGTCAGGAGGGGCTCTGGGCCACGAGGGGAGCCCCACGAGCGGGATGAGTGTCCTTATAACAGACCCCAGGGGCACTCTCACCCCTTCCCGGGTGAGGACAATTCAGAATTCAGTCCTCACCAGAGCCTAGCCATGGGGCACCTGACCTCGGGACTCCAGCCTCCAGGACTGAGAGGTGACGTCTGTGTGTCTGTCACAGCAGCAGAGCTGAGACGGGAGTGACCGCAGCCACGTCTGTGGTGGCCGCTCTTGGCCGTCCCCTTTCAGCAGCTGAGACCAGGCCCAGGGAGCAGGCGAACTCAACCCTCCGAAGGTGCCCTGTCACTTCCCGCAGGGACCGCGTGCCATCCTTGAGACAGGGGCCCAGGACGTGGAGAACCAACTTTCCCGAGAGACTGGGGGGTTAACTGGCTTCGCTCACCCCTGCCCCCACCACCAGCCCCTCTGGGTGACCCTGGGGATACTTCTCAGGGGCCCAGAGGCCCCACAAGTCCAGGAGCACGTGTGGGTCCCACGCAGCGTGGTGCACCTGCCGGGGGAACAAGTGGCCAGGCCTGGGGGGCAGATGGAGAATGCGGGGCCCCACTCTGACCTGAGCTCCCACCCCAGCGTGCCTGCAGACCCCGCCGCAACTCTGGCATCACATTCATGGAGCACCTCAGCTTTCAGACATTCAAACTCTCGCCCACGCCTCGCTTTTCAAGAACTAAAAGATAAACTCCTTGTCTTGCCGTTGGAGGATGACCGTGAATCACACAGGCTGGCAGAGAGTGCTGTCCTGTGACTCGACAGCAAAGGGGTCCGCAGAGGGGCCGGCTGGCTCTGTCTCCTTCTGGACAGTGGTTTTCTAAACCTGCGCTGTCAAGAACAGACGTGCTCACAGGGTTATGTGCTGTCGTGCCAGAGTCTGCCCGCCCAGCACAGGAAAGGTGACCGGAAGCACGTGGGCATAAGCGGCCAGGGCTGGACCAGCTCTCATCTCAGCCCCGAAGGAGGGGGTGGGGGCGTGGGGGCATGTCCTTCCAAGCCCCACAGTTAGGTGGGTGCGGAGGAGGGGCTCCAACGGCATCCAGAGCCCCAAGCTCAGTTAGGTGAGAAGAAACATCATGCGTGTGAATAAATGTGCCTATGTTTAGAAAACAAGAGTCCACTCCAGGACGCAGACCGCATCAGCTTGTGGGTTTTTTACAGAATGAATTTCCCTGTTTTCCAAAATAACCAGGGAAGCTCCAGAGGTTTCACAGCTCAATCTGGCTCCGGGCACCAGGAAAGCGGAGCCCCCGCCTCCACAGCTGCCCGGCCCAGTCCTCTTCACTGGCTTTCTGGGGTCTGGCGGGCAGGAGCCCAGGGTTGCAAGTCCTGCAGAGGAACTGTGCTCTCTCCTTAATCCCCATGCTGCAGTGCAAGTTTTAGGGAAGTTTTCAACTCTTATCTCCTCAACTGTTATCTCCTCAAATATAGCTCTTGCACAACAAAGGAAACTATAAGGAAGGTGAAAAGACGGCCCTCAGAATGGGAGAAAATAATAGCAAATGAAGCAACTGACAAAGGATTACTCTCCAAAATGTACAAGCAGCTCATGCAGCTCAATACCAGAAAAATGAATAACCCAATCAAAAAATGAGCAGAAGCCCTAAACAGACACTTCTCCAAAGAAGACATACAGATGGCTAATAAACATGAGAAGATGTTTAGCATCGCTCATTATTAGAGACATGCAAATCAAAACTGCAATGAGATTTCATCTCACACCGGCCAGAATGGCCATCATCAAAAAGTTTACAAATAATAAATGCTGGAGAGGGTGTGGAGAAAAGGGAACCTTCCTACATTGTTGGTGGGAATGCAAACTGATACAATCACTATAGAGAACAGCATGGACAGTCCTTAAAAAACTTGGAATAAAACTACCATACAATTCAGCAATCCCACTACTGGGCATATACCAAGAGGAAACCAGAATTGAAAAAGACTCGTGCACCCCAATATTCATTGCAGCACTATTTACAACAGCTAGGTCATGGAAACAATCTAGATGTCCATCAGCAGATGAATGAAAAAGGAAGTTGTGGTGCATATGTACAATGGAATATTACTCAGCTATAAAAAGGAATGCATCTGAGACAGTTCTAATTAAGTGGATGAATCTAGAGCCTATTAAACAGAGTGAAGTAAGTCAGAAAGGGAAAGACAAATACCACATATTAATGCATGTATGTGGAATCTAGAAATACTGTACTAGTGATTCTATGTGCAGGGAGCAAAGGAGACACAAATATAAAGAACAGACTTGGACTCAGTGGAAGAAGGAGAGGGTGAGATGATTCGAGAGAATAGCATTGAAACACGTACATTACCATATGTAAAATAGATGACCAGTTTGAGTTTGATGCATGAAGCAGGGCACCCAAAGCCGGTGCTCTGGGACAACTTGGAGGGGTGGGGGGTGGTTCAGGATGGAGGGGACACATGTATGCCTATGACTGATTCATATTGATGTATGGCTTCCCAGGTGGCCCAGGGGGTAAAGAACCTGCCTGCAATGCAGGAGATGCCAGAGATATAGGCTTGATCCCTGGGTTGGGAAGATCCTGTGGAGGAGGGCATGGCAGCCCACTCCAATATTCTTGCCTGGAGAATCCCATGGACAGAGGAGCCTGGCAGGCCTTAGTCCACGGGGTCGCAAAGAATTGGACACAACTGAAGAGACTGAGCACATGGCAAAAATCACAATATTGTAATTATCCTCCAATTAAACTAAATCTCTGAATTTAAAAAGAGAAGAGGGGGGGACACAACCAAAAGTAGCTCTTTGGGAAGAAAAAGGAAAGGAGATTTTATTTACACGTGTTTTGGTTCCACATGCTCTTGATGGTAGAAGAGGTCAACTATTCGGGTTTCTCACTTAATTTCAACAGTCTGAAGGGAAGTGTACAGTGGCAAGCCCAGGGCTCAAGAAACGTTTTGAAAAAGCAGACAAACCAAAAAGAAAAAAAAACAGTGCTATAAAGTCAAGTAGTTATTCCATGAGGAACTGCATGGTGTCAAGATAAGCAGGACACAGGGACTTGCCTCATGGTCCAGGGGTTAAGAGTCTGCCTTTCAATGGGTGGAGACCAAGACCCCACAAGCTGTGGGGCAAATAAACCCGCCCACCATTTAGGCAGGAGGAGATACCACCCTGCAGGGTAAAGTAATTGGAGAGTCATTCCCTGTGGACTGGAACTCCAAAATGAGGATAGCAGGACAATTAAGACAGGAGGCTGGGCCCTGCCCAGACCATATATATCTCATTCTAGAAGTCAGGAGACCTCCCCAACCACATATGCACATAAAGGCTCCTTGGAGGTCAAAGGGGGAGTTATGTCAAGGGATGTTCTCTACCCATATGCCTTATAAAATCCATCTTGGCTAAGGGATGCATGCAAACACATGGGAGGATCTTGAGATACATCAAATGCGGACTGTGAACCAAGGAAATCAAAATGATTGGCCGAAGGAAACCTAGAAGAAATGCCCCATAAAGGTAATTCAAACTGCCACCAGGACACAAGTCGAGACTCTCTCTGAGTCCGCCCATGTGTCTATCCACATATACTGTACTTATTCCCCTTAATAAACACTTGCTTCACGGACTTTCCATCTTTGTGGGAATTCTTTTCTGCAAAGCCAAAGGGCCAGAGGCCTGGTCACTGACCACTGGTCTGGTGGCCAGGATCTGGGGCTCTCACTGACACAACTTGGCCTCTCTCTGGCTGGGGAACCCAAGCCCCACTACAAGCCATCGCAGGCCGAGGCCACATCACCACCACTAGAGAGCCCTTCACCACAGTGAAACAGCCCACATGACGCAACGAAGATGCCACATGCTGCAACTCACAGACAAATAGATAAGAGGATGATCAGAGCACATTCTTCCCTTGCGAAAGGACTGGTTTCTTCCCCTAAGAATTCCAGACGAGCTCTAGGAAGATCAGCTCCTGTCAGCCACTCACCTCACCCTCTCTGCTGCTCCTCCTCCAGCTCCTGCTTATCTACAATAACACCAAGTCAGGCACTCCAGGTTGAAGGGGCAGACTGTCCTCAGGGCAGCTCCAGCCAAGAACAGGCCGGATCTGGAGGAGTGGCCAGCTTGGCTGTCACAGTGTCTGATGCATGCGCATAGGATGAATTTGTAAATAAATTTACAAAGAAGCCTCCAAGTACAGAACTTGCACGTCACCCAACCTGGAGCCCATTGGTCACCACCAGTGACTCCAGCGGTCGTTTCCACCACAGTCCTGCCTGACTCACCACCCACAGGCAGGGTTGATTGGGCAATGGGTGGGGGGAGGTCTCTGCCCAGGTGCTTGGGGCCTTCTATGGCCGAGTCAGTCTCCACCCCTGTGCAGGGACACAGCCCAGCACTGAAGGTCCCAGTGCGGCTGGAGGAAGCGGCCAAAGAGATGACTCTGAGCAAACGCTTGGAGAAGGGAGACCCCGGGGCCCGGTCATGAAGCGGCTGCAGGTGAGCTGGGTCAGCGGCCCCCAGGAGTCCCCTCCACCCCCTCCCAGCACCTGTCCCCTCAGGGGCCCTTGGCTCAACCTATGGAACCACCGGTGGTAACCGTGCTGCTCAGAGCACACTCTTCCCTTGCAAAAGGACTAGTTCCTTCCCCTAAAAATTCGAGGCGAGCTTTTGGAACATCAGCTCCTGCCAGCCCCCCACCCCACCCTCTCCGCTGCTCCTCCTCCAGCTCCTCCCCTTGACTCACACCCTCAGCAACTTCCCCGGTCCACAGTTTTCTCTACTCCTTCTTCTTTTCGTTTGTGTTTTATTTTGAGACAACATCAAGCATGCAGAAATGTTGTAAGAACAACACCCAATGTCCTCTGCCCAGAGAACCCCCCTCCACCCCGGGACTTCACCGACTGCCCAGAGCATCCTCTCAGCCAGGCACGGGCTACTGTCCATCCAGATGCCCCTGGTCCTTCTTGACTCAAGATGGGACAAGCTGCTCTGCAGGCTGCCCCTGAGGTCCGGTTTGCTGATGCGTCCTCAGCATGTCCGGTGGGAACATCACAAAACTAAGCAGTGTCCTCACACATCCTGCAGCCTGGCACACGGGGTCGGTTTCTTCCGGGACTGAAGAGGCCATGTTTGGTCACTGGGACAGTGTGCTGGCTTTCCCCACTGCAGGGCTTCCCTCTTTGTAGCTAATTAGTACTTCGTTTTTCAAGACTCAAATATTCCATTTCTTACTTTCACCAATTTTAGTGTCCATTGACATTTCCAGCCTGAATTATTCCTCCAGTGGTTACCAACTGGGCATTTTATAATTCACCTCCGCTCAAAAGTCACCCATCTAGAGGCCTCTTTCCTGGCAGTTTGGTCAGGTGTCATGGTGTCTGTTTAGTTGTTCATTTACTTATATCCATGCAGATTTAGAGAATCCCATCTCATTTGCTGGATTATCATCTGTCACGACACACGTTCATCTTAATGCTGAGACTGTCCCAACCTGGTTAGGGGAGCCCCTCAGGAGGCCTGGGTCCCTGGGGAGCCCCTCAGGAGGCCTGGGTCCCTGGAGAGCCCCTCAGGAGGCCTGGGTCTGGGGGTATGTCCCCTCAGGAGGCCTGAGTCTGGGGGTATGTCTCCTCAGGAGGCCGGGGTCCGGGGGTATGTCCCCTCAGGAGGCCTGGGTCCTGGGGAATGTCCACTCAGGAGGCCCAAGTCCCGGGGGAGCTCCTCAGGAAGCCTGGGTCTGGGGGTATGTCCCCTCAGGAGGCCTGGGTCCCGGGAGGTATGTCCCCTCAGGAGGCCCAGGTCCCAGGGGAGCCCCCTCAGGAGGCCTGGGTCTGGGGGTATGTCCCCTCAGGAGGCCTGGGTCCTGGGGCAGCCCTTCAGGAGGCCTGGGTCCGGGGGTATGTCCCCTCAGGAGGCCTGGGTCCTGGGGCAGCCCTTCAGGAGGCCTGGGTCCGGGGGTATGTCCCCTCAGGAGGCCTGGGTCCGGGGGTATGTCCCCTCAGGAGGCCTGGGTCCTGGGGCAGCCCTTCAGGAGGCCTGGGTCCAGGGGTATGTCCCCTCAGGAGGCCTGGGTCCGGGGGTATGTCCCCTCAGGAGGCCTGGGTCCTGGGGCAGCTCTTCAGGAGGCCTGGGTCCAGGGGTATGTCCCCTCAGGAGGCCTGGGTCCGGGGGTATGTCCCCTCAGGAGGCCTGGGTCCTGGGGCAGCCCTTCAGGAGGCCTGGGTCCGGGGGTATGTCCCCTCAGGAGCCCCAGGTCCCAGGGGAGCCCCCTCAGGAGGCCTGGGTCTGGGGGTATGTCCCCTCAGGAGGCCTGGGTCCAGAGGTATGTCCCCTCAGGAGGCCTGGGTCCGGGGGTATGTCCCCTCAGGAGGCCTGGGTCCTGGGGCAGCCCTTCAGGAGGCCTGGGTCCGGGGGTATGTCCCCTCAGGAGCCCCAGGTCCCAGGGGAGCCCCCTCAGGAGGCCTGGGTCTGGGGGTATGTCCCCTCAGGAGGCCTGGGTCCAGAGGTATGTCCCCTCAGGAGGCCTGGGTCCGGGGGTATGTCCCCTCAGGAGCCCCAGGTCCCAGGGGAGCCCCCTCAGGAGGCCTGGGTCTGGGGGTATGTCCTCTCAGGAGGCCTGGGTCCAGAGGTATGTCCCCTCAGGAGGCCTGGGTCCAGGGGGAACCCCCTCAGAAGGCTGGAGTCCCAGGAGAGGTATGTCCCCTGAGGAGGCCTGGGTCCGGGGGTATGTCCCCTCGTGCTCTGAACACAGCCTGCTGTCCAGCATGGACGGTCCAGGCTCATCTTGTCCGTTCTCTGCTCCTGCTCTGGACAGAGGCCAGAAGGCATGAGTCCCTTTCAGTGATGAACTGCGTCTGGAAACTGAGGTCTGAAGGCCACCTGTGTCCCCTGTTCTGGGGTGGCCCCTTCAGTAGACAGAGCTGGAACACACATACACATGCACACACGTTTAGGCACACGTGTGTGTGTGTGTGTGTGTGTGTGTGTGTATGCGCACAATGTGAGTTCACATCAGGACCTCTGTTACAATTCTGTACCATGGACTCAGTATAGGGTGGACTTATTTTTCATTTGACATTTAGTAGAAATTGCTTTAAAACTGTCTGGGCCTAGATTTTTCTCTGTGGGAAGATTTTAACCACTCATTCAAATAGCCATATGACTATTTGGGTGTTTTATTTCTTCTTCAATTTTAATAAGCTATATTTCTAAGCATTTACTATATTTTCAAATCTACTAGCATAAATTTGTTCATAATAATTTCAAGCCATCTTTTAAATATCTGCAGCATATATCATCATGCTTTATATATAATATGCTATATAATATTCCTTTTACTTCCTAATACTGTTTGCTATTTTTCCTTGATCAGTCTCACCAGATCTTTATTGTTTTATCATTTTTTTTTTTATCATTTTAAAGGAATTCTATTGTATGTTACCTTTCTATTTCACAAATACCTTCTGCTTTATTATTTCCTATGACTGTTTTTTATTTAGTTCACTTTATCAACACTGAATGCTTAGCTAGTTAATTTTCATCCCTTCTTCTTTCACATTAGACCCTCAAGTTGATTTATTTCTAAGAATTGCATTAGCTGCAGCCACACATTTTGATGGATTGAGGAGCCTGGTGGTATTCAGTCCACGGGGTCACAAACAGTCCAACACAACTGAGCACACACACATATTTTGATTTGCAAATATTTCCTCAGTTCTGTCATGTTTTCTACTTTGGTCTATGTTATTTACAAATGTGTTTATTTCCAAATGTAAGGGCTTTCAAGTCATCTTTTCTACAGATTTCCAGCTTAACTGGCTTGAGGGCTCACCATGCATTCTTCATGATTTTGTCTTTTGAAATTTATTGTGACTTGCTTTATTGACCAATATATTTTCAATTTTGGCTTCCCAGGTGGCTCAGTGGGTAAAGAATCTGCCTGCAATGCAGGAGACACAGGTTTGAACCCTAGGTTGGGAAGATCCCCTGGAGGAGGGCATGGCAACCCACTCCAGTGTTCTTGCCTGGAGAATCTCATGGACGGAGGAGCCTGGTGGGCTGCAGTCCATACAGTGGCAAAGAGTTGGACATGACTGAAGTGACTGAGCATGCACGCATATTTTCAATATATTTACAAGTTACATGTGGGCTTGAAAAGATGTGAGTGTTAAGTCTCAGAGTACAGTGTTATGTATGTCCATGATTAACCCTTTTTTGCATTGCTCAAATCTTCTTTAATTGTTACCGATTTTTATTTATCTGATCTATCAAGTACTGAGAGAACTATCTAAAATCTTTCTCTCTGATGATGAATTCATGTATTTTTCCTTATAGTTCTGTCAATATTGGTTTTATATTTTTGAGGTGATGTTATTAAAAGCACAGAAATTTAAAATTATTCTCTTTGCTTGATAAAATAAAATGCTTAATGACTTTTAAATGATACTCTCTCATGATCTCCAGTAATATTTTTCACCCTAAAATCAAGTTTTTGACATTAACATAGCTTTACCAAATGTATTTCAGTTAGTATTTTTCCAATATATCTTTTTCCATCCTTTTACTTTCAACCTTTCTGTGCCTTTTGTAAACAGAGACATTCACTCTAATAATCCTTATCTTTTAGTTGGCCTGTTTAGTCCACTTACATTGTCTGTAACTAATGACACATTTGGAATTTTACGCTTTCTATTTGTTACACTCTTCCACATTTCTTTTTTCTTCTTTCCTGTCTTTTCCTTTTGATTAATTACATTTTCTCATTCTACTTTTTTCTCTCCATTATTTTGAAAGTTAAACCTTTCTGTTGTCTTGATGATTATCCTGAAAATTTTATTATGAATTAGTTACTCAACCTCCAAATTTAATTAATACAAGAAATGTTGAAATCTTTAACTCAAATCTCCCTCTCCAAATTTATATGCTGTCATGGCCAGGGCTTTATTTTTCTCATTTTTTGCCCTTACCATATGCCATTATTACTATTTCACACATCAGTGTTTGCTCTGATTGACACCCTTCTCCATTCCTCCTTGCAGCCCAAACCTTGCCTTCTTTCTGCATTTTAAAGGAGGTACATCCTTTAAAAATGTTTTTTAAAAATTTATCTTTGGGTTCTCAACTGCACTTAGTTTTTAGTCTCTTTGAGTATCCCTTAATTTCCTGCTGACTGAGTGATACATGTTTAAAGGTTCAGATATTTCATCTTGTATTTCACATGTCATCTGCCTGATGGCTACAGTTACTGACATTGTATCTGCTGGAAATGGAAGAGTCTGTTTGCTTGGTGGCAGACCTTCCCCGCTGGACTGTAAGTCCTGGGAGGTGAGGACCACAGCCGCTGCTCTGTTTACCTGCATTAGAGCTTGCTGTTACTGTGAAACTTTCAGTCTGAATTTGGGCCAAGGCCCCACCACAACATGTTCCAACTGTTGGCCCCAGATGACCTTGGCAAGGCTTCAGATAGGATGTCAGAGGTGAGAGATGTTTGAGGCTGGAAGTAGGACTTCCTTGGAGGGTGATGCTGTTGGTTCCACCCCCTCAACCTGCACCAGAAGAGGGCTGGAGGCCCCTGCCCCTGCCAGCGCCCAGCGAGAGGAGCTTTGTGATGGCCCTGCGAGGCCTGCACGTGCCTCCAGGGGCCCGTGGGGTGGGTATCTCTCTATATTCAAGAACTCCAAAGGTGTTTGGGCTGCAAGTGAGAAGCACCATGTGTCAACCAGGCCCGGCCCGTCAAAGACGTATGTCTCCTGTGGAGCAGGTGGGGCCACAATATCCAAACACTTGCTGAGGGTATCTCAGCTCCTCCCGGGAGGATGCCTGTAGGCATGTGGCCGTCTGACACTTGTGTTAAGGAAGGAAGTGCAAGGAAGTGACTAGAGAGGATGGGTGACCCATGTCAGCCACGGAGGCAGACAGACACCCCGGGCATGTGGTCCTCAGAGGCCGGGAAAACACCAAGACCACCTGGGTGCCAGCTCCCGGCAACGCCAGGCAGACTTCTCCCAAACTCACCTCTTCTTCCTGCTGCTGCTCTCACCTGGAAAGGCCAGAAACCATGGCTCTGGGATCACCATCCGGCTCCCCACCCACCCCAACCCTGCCTGCTGGACCCTCAGACTAGGCAGTGAGAAGGCTCACACTTGAAATTCTTTCAGAGATTTATTGTTCGGCTGGACTGATCACACTAGTACCAGTGACGGAAAGACCTTAAATGACCCAGAAGGGACAGGGAAGGTCCGGGACTGCCCCTGGTCCATCCCACAGCAGTGAAATAAAAAGCAACACTCTTCCCTGTGTTGTGGGGGACACAGGTCCTGGAAGGACTCAGGAACCAGGAGAGAGTGAAAGAATGAGGAGCCTGCACACAGCCTGACGTGACCCAGAGCAGCATATCTTTGCTGGAAAGACCCCGGGGGCTGTCCTCCAGAAGCTGTCCGTGCTGTGGGGACGGGGCTCCCACAGGGGAAGAGCTGGAGAGGAGATGCAGCCCCAGCCCAGCCAGAGCCACATCCCAGAGGGGAGGAATTCACGGAGCAGCCCCATGAAGGCAGGGGAGTCTGGTCCTGACCCGGCTCCCAGCATCTCAGAGGCCTTGCACCCCTTGCCACTCAGAGGTGGGAGCGCCCACTTGCAGAACACAGTGGGGAGGGCCCCCTGGAGCCTCCAACCGCTCGTTCTCAGGGACGGGGCCCCAGCTCGCATCCCTCGGAGCCCCGCCTCGCCCCATGGCACAGTGGGGCCAGGCCTCAGGATGTGCTCTGCGGGATCACAGACACTCATTCCCAGCAGAACTCATCAGGGAAGGATGGCTCGTCAGTGAAAGCTGAGAACTGCACAGTTTAGCTCAGCCGCATCCACTGCACTCCCAGGTCACAGGATCCTAAGACTCGGGGAGAATTTCATCTCTGACCTGCAGAGGAGTCCAGTGTCCCGTGTATCCCGGACACATCTCAGGACATGGGGCTTGTGGACCTGCCACCCGGAGCGGGTGAAGCAGACCCACCCAGCTCAGGCGAGCCTGGGGCCAGGGTCCACCTGGAATGGAGCGTGCAGGTGGGCTGCCTGGGCTGAGTGGATAGTGAGCGGGGGCGGGTCCTCACAGCTCAGGGATCTCTGGATCGTCCCTGGAGGCCGAACCTGTGTTTTCCCCTCCTGGGTCTGTCTGCTGAGTGTCCCCTCCCTCTGCTCATCCCACCCACAGCCCTGCCTGCATGCCACCGGCCACGCTAAGGTGACTGGGGATCCTAGGTCTTGCCACCAGCCAGGCTAGGGTGACCGGGGGTCCTGGGTCACTCCACCAGCTGGGCTAGGATGACCGGGGTCTTGCCTACACGCCACTGGCCAGGCTAGGGTGACCAGGGTCCTGGGTCATGCCACCGGCCAGGCTAGGATGATGGGGGGTCCTGCCTGCATGCCACCAGCCAGGCTAGGGTGACAGGGGGTCCTGGGTCATGCCACCGGCCAGGGTAGGGGGGCTAGGGGTCCTGGGTCATGCCACCGGCCAGGCTAGGGTGACTGGGGTCCTTGGTCATCTGCATGCTGGTCCCCATTCTAGGCCCCTGAAGCCCAGGTCCAGTGAGTCTCCTGCCTGGGTCAATGCTGCAGCGTCGTCTGCTGGGCCTGAGAAGGGGGCACCTGGGACCTCACGTCCTGGGCCACATGTCCTAGCGGGAACCTGGCTCCCGCCCCCCTCAGGGTCCTTCACATTCTCCACCCACCCTGCCTCCCTTTTCTGTGATCAGTCCCCCGTTTCCCTTCTTGCAAACAGTGAAACTTGCAAGAGTGGAAAATCCCTCTTTTGGGTACAAGCAAAGGGTTTATAACTAAGAAGCACCAGCCCGCAGTCTACTCAGATCCAAGTTAACTAATTAAATAAGTTCACTGCCTTTTAAAAATTCATGAAAGTTGACACAAACACGACACTACAAGCAAATTTGCAGGCCATTATTACTCTTGGAGGCTGGAACTTTCCAGTTCATGTCCTTCCCAAAGGTGACTTTTTATGGAAGCTTTAATGAAATTATCCGTTTCTGAGTCAGGAAGCAGAGATTAAGATCCAATTTTTATAGCTCGACTTTTTTTCTAACTATGTAGAGGGAATGAATTCAGGAAAATGTTTAGAATTTCCCCTAAAATGTACAGCCTGAGGAAGATCACAAACTTGGGAATCCTTGGGAGAAAAGGGTGATAGGGAAGTCAAGTTCATTACCTCCCCCAGCTGTGACCAGCAGGGCCACCCACTGGCAGCGTGAGGGCTCCACAGACCTGATGGGGCATCCCCCTGCCTTGGGGCAGGGAGAGGGATCGGGCACAGTGCAGGAGAAGCACTCTGCTCCTGGTTAAGAGGAACCATGCATTCAGGCGGACACCGGGCCGATACCTGAACTCCTGCAAACAACAGAACCAAAGTCTTTACAAGGCCACCAACCCTGGCCTGGCTGGACACAGCTGTACCCGAGGAAGTGACCAGTCCCCTATCAGTGTCCTAAAGGCAGATGGAAGCCTCTGTGGGAGGTAGGTGAACAGAAAACCCTCCTGAGCAGCCCCACACCTGGCCCAGCTGTCCACATGGGTCACTGAGGCAGCCCCGGGCATGGGGAACCCTGGGGACAGGTATGGGGTCCCTGGAATGGGGGGTGGGGACCCCATAAAGGGAATGAAGACCCCAAAATGGAGGTGGAGACCCCACAGTGTGGATGGATAACCCCACAGTGGGGAGAGGCCCCGGAGTGGGGATGGAGAGCACACAGTGGGGGATAAAGACCCCACAATGGGGATGGAGACCTCGCAATGGGGACAGAGGCCCCGGAATGGGGATGGAGATTCCCACAGTGGGGATGGAGGCCCCACAGTGAGGATGGAGACCCCACAATGGGGTGGACACCACACAGTGGGGATGGAGACCAGGCATTGGGAGTCAGGGTCTGAGAGTTTCTGAAGATGGGTCCGTGAGCCCCCAGCACCCCCAGGCCTTCGGAGAGGTCCTGTTATCCCTTCATGGAACTCTCTCCTTCGTGAGCACAGATGGGGCTGGAGAACTGGCAACACCAGCAGGGCCTGCGGCTCCAAGACAAGGGCCCTGGACTCCACACCAAGGCCACACCAGTGCTGAATGACTGCTTTTGCTGTTTCACACATTTGCATTTTTCCTACCTAAAGATCTGATGCATTTTCAGTTAGACTTGGAAACCTGGACAGTAAAACCCTCTCAGGGATAAAGGTTTGTCTACAGCCATACCACCCTGAACGCGCCCGATCTGTTCTGACCTCAGAAGCTAAGCAGGGTCAGGCCTGGTTAGTACTTGGATGAGAGAGAAAAGCTTTAGCGAGTCTGTGCGTCAGCCCCAGTGGGGGCTTGGTCAGGTCCGCGGTGCCCCCACGGCAGGGCCCTGGGGCCTGGTTAGTGCCTGGATGGCCGAGAAAAGCTTTAGCGAGTCTGTGCATCAGCCCCAGTGGGGGCTCGGTTGGGTGTGCGATGCCCCCACGGCAGGGCCCTGGGGACGGTGCGTTCATGGGCCCTCCTTCGGAGAGGTGCAGGGCCCCTGTGGGACGGAGCCCTGGGAGGCACTCAGGACAGAGCCCTCCCCGGAAGGCACTCAGGAGCGGCCGACAGACACCTGAAGGCCTGACCCCAAAGCAGAAAGCTGGCTGCAGCCCCTGAGGACTCAGCACCCAGGAACCGTGGAGTCCACGGTGGCCAGGAACCACGTGCCCTGGGCCCCACACCGCAGGTCCCGGCAGCTGGAGGTACTGATGTTTAATTTAGAAGTAGTGTCACTGGAAGGCTTCCCCAGGGGCTCAGCAGTAAGGAATCTGCTTGAAATGCAGGAGCCACAGGAGATGTGGGTCAATGCCTGGGTTGGAAGATCCCCTGGAGGATGGCACGGCAACCCACTCCAGTATTCTTGCCTGGAGAATCCCATGGATGGAGGAGCCTGGTGGGCTGCAGTCCATGGGGTCACAAAGAGTCGGACACGACTGAAGTGACTTAGCATGCACGCATGTCACATGAAGCCCCTGTGGAGCTGTCGCTTTCAACTTCCGCTTGGAATGGAGGAGCTGGGAAAGTGACCCACTTCACACAAAGAACCACATAACCCCTTGAGTTTCCCCATTTTCCTGCACCCATCAGAGATCCAAGGCCCAGGTAACCATAACCCGAGATCCAGGGAAATACAGGTGCTTTAAGGAGGGATAGGAGATTGTGGGCATGGGAGGGACTCAGACAGAACTCAGGCCCAGTTCTGCAAGTGGGCCAGTGGGACATGCAGGAGAACGCAGGACTCCTGGTGGCTGCAAGAAGTGTGAATCTGGGGACCCGTGGGGGCCTCGGGGCTGACCACAGGGAGGAGGCGCCGGCAGGGCAGGGCGCCAGTTAATGGGGGAGGGGCCCAGACCACAGCTGGGGAGGGTGGGGCCTTCTCAGTGCAGGACTGAAGTAGCAAGGGTCCCTTAGACGGCTCCATGACGGGGCTGCCTCTATGCGGCCTACAGACCACACCACCCCCCTCGCCTCCTCCTGGAAGCCCTCCAGCCAGCACAACTCTCCCGGTGACCCCCCAAATTCCTGTCCCCATGGCACCCACCATTCTCTGCTGCCCTCCAAGCCTACTTTTCCAAAAATGCTTCATAAGCTTGTGCCTCCAGCCATGGTGGGGCGGGGGGATCTGGGTGATTTACTGGAGGACGAACCTGGGCTGGTGCTGGGCAAATCCCAGCCCAAGCTGTCAAAACTCTGCCCATGTCCTCACCCTATGATTTCCCTGAGCCCGCGTGTATGTGTGTGGGGGGTGGACACATGTGGGCGTCACAAGGAGCAAGGACCTCCCCGCCCCCAGTACCAAGCCTGGGTCAGCAGACACAGCCCTGAGTGCTCAGCCTCCCCTGGGGACAGAGGTCCTTTCCACGAGGGACAGCTCGGCTCACTGGGGTCAGTACCACTCAGTGTGCCGTGCGCACCCCTAACAGGGGTCCAGCCCCAGAGCGGAGCCGGACACAGGGGAGGGACCATGGGGCCCCGGGAGTGGGACCCAGACCCTGTCAGCACCCTCACACAGAGGGGGCTCCAGGGCCAGCCGCGGCGGGAGGACTGGGGTTCCCGCTCCAGGAGACAAAGGGAAGGCCGGGAGGGCCCGGTGCCAGGCTGGTCGGCGCTGGCCCAGCTGGAGGGTGCAGTGAGCGAGTCCCTGGGGGAGTCAAGGTTGAAAGCAGCCTAAGTCCTCAGGAAAAGTTCCCTCCCAGGCCGAGAAAGCCAGCAAGGCACAGTGGCTGCCACACCTCAGGCACGTTGGAAGCACGCACATCCCCAGCCCCGTAGCGGGGCTGGCACTGTATGGCCCGGGTCCCCGTGGTTCCGGGCCGCAGCCTCAGAGGCTGGCCCTCCTAACCAAAGCCCAAGGTGGGTTTCGGCCACAGGAGGCTGTGCACGCGTTGACTCCCAGAGCCTTGAGCAGAGTGTGAGCCTGTGGTCAGCTGCTGTCCGCCACCCCCTGGTGTCCACACGTGCCTACTGTAAACACTCATCTTACCTCTGCCCGAAGACACAGAATAAATGCACAGTTTTGTAAGAAGCTCAGACTTGGCTGAGGGCTGATGGCCGAAGGCTGAAGTAGGCCGGTGAAAACCACATTTCTTCCCCAGTAGCTCAGCCAGGCCACGCGAAGCATAAGGCTTGCCCAGGGGCACCAGACACGAGCAAGTACCCAGCGCGTTGCAAGGGCCTGACGGACACACCAGCTGCCCTGCGCCGAGGGGGGCCGCACCTGGCCCAGCACAGCATCCCGAGGCAGGTGAGCCAAACAGGGGAGAGCCGGCCCCAGGTCCCTCCCCACCAGAGCTGCTCTGGTCGGTCGCACTCAGCACTCTGCCTCTAAAGGGTTCCAGACAAGAAGCGAAAACAGGCCCATCCCAGGGAAGCCAGGTGGGCCCTGGCGAGGCCCGGGGGACAGAGGTGATAAAGCCAGGTGGGCCCAGGCCAGGCCCGGGCGGACAGAGGTGAGGGTCTTACCTTGGAAGAAGCTCTTCACCCTGAGGTAGCTGACACTGAGGCGCAGGACGGAAAGCTTGTCGAGCTTAGAGATGATGTCGGGCGGCAGCGGCAGCAGGCTGGCCAGGTGGTCCAGCTCGGCATTGAGGCGGTCACGGTGCCGCTTGGAAGGGTTCGACTTCTCGGCGCCCACAGCAGGCCTCCTGTGAGGGGAAGACCACAGTCAGGCTGGGACTCCCAGGTGGAAAGCGTCCCAGGCAGTGACCTCAGGAGAAGCACTTGGCTACAAAAAGCAGCCGCCAGCAAACACGTGCCTCACGGGATGAAAAGGCACCAGTTCCTGGAGATGCACAAGCTAGACTGTAGCCATGCCAGCCACATGAGCTACGCCAGGCACAGAGGCCACGCCAGGCACAGAGGCCACGCTGGGCACACCAGCTATGCCAGCCACAGAGGCCACGCCAGCCACCGAGGTCACACCGGGCACATCAGCTACGCCAGCCACAGAGGCCATGCCAGCCACAGAGGCCATGCTGGGCACATCAGCTACGCCAGCCACAGAGGCCACTCCAGCCACAGAGGCCATGCTGGGCACACCAGCTATGCCAGCCACAGAGGCCACGCTGGGCACATCAGCTATGCCAGCCACAGAGGTCACACTGGGCACATCAGCTATGCCAGCCACAGAGGTCACACTGGGCACATCAGCTATGCCAGCCACAGAGGTCACACTGGGCACATCAGCTACGCCAGCCACAGAGGCCATGCCAGCCACAGAGGCCATGCTGGGCACATCAGCTATGCCAGCCACAGAGGCCACGCCAGCCACAGAGGCCACGCTGGGCACACCAGCTATGCCAGCCACAGAGGCCACACCAGCCACAGAGGTCACACCGGGCACATCAGCTACGCCAGCCACAGAGGCCATGCCAGCCACAGAGGCCATGCTGGGCACATCAGCTACGCCAGCCACAGAGGCCACTCCAGCCACAGAGGCCATGCTGGGCACACCAGCTATGCCAGCCACAGAGGCCACGCCAGCCACAGAGGTCACGCCGGGCACATCAGCTACGCCAGCCACAGAGGCCATGCTGGGCACATCAGCTATGCCAGCCACAGAGGTCACACTGGGCACATCAGCTATGCCAGCCACAGAGGCCACGCTGGGCACAGAGGTCACGCCGGGCACATCAGCTATGTCAGCCACAGAGGTCACGCTGGGCACATCAGCTACGCCAGCCACAGAGGCCACACCAGCCACAGAGGCCACGCTGGGCACATCAGCTATGCCAGCCACAGAGGCCACGCCAGCCACAGAGGTCACGCCGGGCACATCAGCTATGCCAGCCACAGAGGTCATGCTGGACACATTAGCTACGCCAGCCACAGAGGCCACACCAGCCACAGAGGCCACGCTGGGCACATCAGCTATGCCAGCCACAGAGGCCACGCCAGCCACAGAGGCCACACCGGGCACAGAGGCCACACTGGGCACATCAGCTACACCAGCCACAGAGGCCATGCTGGGCACACCAGTTGCACCAGCCACAGACGCCCCGCCAGCTAAATTGGCCACACTGGCCGCACCAACCGTGCCAGCCACTGGTCGCAGCTCTGGAGGGAGGCCCAGAGATGGGGAAGAGCCAGCAGGAGGGCCCTGTGGCCTCTTTGTGCTCACCCCCTCTGCAGTAGCAGCGGGCACCAGCCCTGTGCACACAGCTCAGCTCTCTCGGGAGCTCCTCTGGGTCCTGCCCTTGAGGCCTGCGTGGCCCCTCTGGGCCCGTGTGTCCCTACTCAGCAGGGCTGGAAGGTGCTAACAAGGCCAAGGTGAGCAAGGCGGCCTGGGCACCATGGTGCCCTCCACCCTCCCCTCCACTCAGGAGTGGAAGGCCAGGGCCCTGCCACAGGCCTGCTCCCCCTCCTACTAAGGCTACTAACACTCCTACTAAGCTCCCTCCAAGGGAGCGGCCCAGGCTGGACGTCCTGCCCACCGCGGCCACCCTCACGGGCCCTCTTACCCACCCCTGGACCTACCCCCTCCGCGCAGAAACATCTCCTTAACCTCCTTCCTAGAAAGCGAGGCTAGGCCAGTTGGGCAGGGGCCGCCTCCCCTGGGCCAGCACTCCACAGGTCGGGAGCAGCCTTCTGGGGCTCCGGGCTCCTGGGTCCAGAAGGTCCTGTGTCTCTACCGCACGCTCACTTGTAAGTACATGGAAACCTGCCCCACACAGTCCTTTCGGTCAGAAACCCCCGGGCACCCCCCACCCACACGGCCGTGAGGGGCCAAGGCCATACAAAACCACACAAGAGCAGAAGCTCCACCGTGGCTGCTTCTTTCTCTTGACTGAGCTGTAATTCACGTAACATAAAGCTGCTTCAAAGTGAAATCGTGCTGGCATTTAGGACATTCACAGAGCTGTCAACCTCCATCAAGCTCCAAAACATTTTTTCACCCCCAGGTAACACTTCTACCAAGTGGCTTCTCTCATCTCTCAGCCCCCAGTGGCCACAATCATTGTCTGTCTCTCTGGATTTGTTTGTTGAGACATTTCTATAGATGGAGTCAGACTTCTCACAGCTGGCATCCTTCACTGACCATCACACAGTCAAGCTTCGTCCATCAGGCAGCCTCTGTGGAACTTCACTACTTCTCAGGGCTGAGTCATGTTCCATGGCCCTGTGATTCTATGTTTAACTTTTTGAGGAGTTGCCAAACTGTCTTCCACACCAGCCATACTTCACAGCCTCACCAATACTTGCTATTGTCCTTTTTAAAATAACATTCTCATACGTGTGATGGTATAACAGTGTGATCACTCAGCTAGAGCCAGACATCCTGGAGTGTGAAGTCAATCGGGCTTTGGGAAGCATCACCATGAGCAAAGCTAACGGAGGTGATGGAATTCCAGCTGAGCTATTTCAAATCCTAAAAGATGATGCTGTTAAAGTGCTGCACTTAAAATGCCAGCACATTTGGAAAACTCAGCAGTGGCCACAGGACTGGAAAAGGTCAGTTTCATTCCAGTCCCAAAGAAGGGGAAAGCCAAAGAATGTTCAAGCTACCCGCACAATTGCACTGATTTCACATGCTAGCAAGGTCATGCTCAAAATCCTCCAAGCTAGGCTTCAACAGTATGTGAACCAAGAAATTCCAGATGTACAACTTGGTTTAGAAAAGGCAGAGGAACCAGAGATCAAACTGCCAACATCTGCTGGATCATAGAAAAAGGCAAGAGAGTTCCAGAAAAACACTTACTTCTGCTTCATGGGCTACGCTAAAGCCTTTGATTGTATGGAAACTGTGGAAAATTCTTTGAGAGAAGGGAATACCAGACCATCTTACCTGCCTCCTAAGAAACCTGTATGCAGGTCAAGAAGCAACAGTTAGAACCAGACATAGAACAACAGATTGGTTTCAAATTGGGAAAGGGGGACATCAAGGCTGTATATTGTCACCCTGTTTATTTAACTTACATGCAGAGTACATCATGCAAAATGCTGGGCTGGATGAAGCATAAGCTGGAATCAAGATTGCCGGGAGAGATATCAATAACCTCAGATATGCAGATGACACCACCCTTATGGCAGAAAGTGAAGAGGAACTGAAGAGCCTCTTGATGAAAGTGAAAGAGGAGAGTGAAAAAGCTGGCTTAAAACTCAACATTCAAAAATCTAAGATCATGGCATCTGGTCCCATCACTTCATGGCAAACAGATGGGGAAACAATGGAAACAGTGGCTGACTTTATTTTTGGGGGCTCCAAAATCACTGAATATTAAAAAGCATAGACATTACTTTGCCGACAAAGGTCCGTCTAGTCAAGGCTATGGTTTTTCCCGTAGTCACATATGGATGTGAGAGTCGGACCATAAAGAAAACTGAGCACCAAGAACTGATGCTTTTGAACTGTGGTGTTGGAGAAGACTTGAGAGTCCCTTGGACTGCAAGGAGATCAAACCAGTCCATCCTAAAGGAAATCAGTACTGAATATTCATTGGAAGGACTGATGCTAAAGCTGAAACTCCAATACTTTGGCCACTTGATGGGAAGAACTGACTCATTTGAAAAGACCCTGATGCTGGGAAAGATTGAAGGCAGGAGGAGAAGGCAACAACAGAAGATGAGATGGTTGGATGGCATCGCTGACTCAATGGACATGAGTTTGAACAAGCTCTGGGAGTTGGTGATGGACAGGAAGGCCTGGCATGCAGCTGTCCGTGGGGTCACAGAGAGTCGGACACGACTGAGCAACTGAACTGACTGAATGAATGAATGGCCAATAATGTTGGGCATCTTCTCACATGCTTGTTGGCCATCTCTGTATCTCCTTTGGAGAAATGTCTACTCGAGCCTTTTGCCCAATTTTAAATTGGGTTGTTTGCTCTTGCTGCTGCTGCTAAGTCGCTTCAGTCGTGTCCAACTCTGTGCAACCCCATAGACGGCAGCCCACCAGGTTCCCCTGTCCCTGGGATTCTCCAGGCAAGAACACTGGAGTGGGTTGCCATTTCCTTTGCTCTTGAGTTGTAGGAAGTCTTTATATATTCGGGATACTAGATCCTTAACAGATACACACATTTTCTCCCATTCTCTGGTTATCTAGTGACCCTCTTTGGTTTCTTTTCTTTTTTCTTCCTTAATGAGGTGCCTACACCAACATCGGTCATCTGCTAACAAAATCCAGAGCCAGGAGGTGTGGGGAGATGGAGCAGCCTCGTGTGGACTGGATGTGCCAACCAGAGGGTAGCCTCGCCCAGAAGGAGAGAACTCAAGGCCTCCCCAGAAAGCAGAGCAGCACTGAGGGCAGATGCGGGGCCAGAGGAGTGCAGAGACCTCACTGTGGGAAGATCTGTGGGGAGCAGGCCCCCACCCACACCTGGGATGGGCTGAGTGGTGACTGTCCCCACCCCCACCCCATGAAGTGCCGGGGGACACTACTGACTGAAGACAAGGGGGCTGGGAAGGCTCTGTCCTTCCAGCTTTCTCAAATCGACCACCCGGCTGCCCCTCGAATGCAGCCCAACACACCTCCCCAGGCCTTGGTTCCAGGGGCTGGGGCAGAGACCCTCGCCCCCACCAGGTGGGTGAGGGGCCACTGGAGGGAAGCGTCCTCTGAGCTGACCTCAGGCTCGGGCTCAGGGCCATGGGGGAAAGCCCCAACTCTGCAGGGTGGAGACTCGGCAGGAGGTGAGGGACCCAAAAGCCAGAAACCTAAAACACCCGGGACAAGTCCAACAGGAGAAACCCTGACACCTTAACAGTGCTGAGGAAAGAGACACAAACAATGGAAAGTCAGCCAGTAAGGCTGGGTACTGTTAAGACGGTGTTACCCCCAAACTGACTTGTGGAATCGATGGAGCCTCGACGGAAATCTCAGCAGGACTTTTTGCAGAAACGACAAGCAGTCTAGACTTTATGTGGATGTGCTGGGGATCGTCAGTCAGAGGGCAGAGTTGGAGGACTTACCTGACTGACCATAATCCTCTCGGAGTTAAGTGTTCCATTTTGGTTTGGTTTCAGACAAAGATGGAAAAAGATCAATGGAGCAGAAGAGAGGATCCAGAAACAGACCCACATACTTTTGGTCAATTCACTTGACAAAGACACTAACGAAATTCAATAGGAAAAGAAACTCTTTTCAACAAATGGTGCTAATCAACTGGACAGCCAAGAAAACAAGTAAACATCAATCCTTACCTCACACAATACCAAAATTAGATCAAAACAGACTGTAGGCCTAAGTCTAAAATGTACCATAAAACTTTACAAGAAAATACATTAGAAAATCTTGGAGACCCTGGAAGGAGTCCTGGGACTCTCGGGGCACACATTAAAAATACTGTGAAAGAAAAAAATGGTAAATTTATTTTTTTCAAAGAATTTAAAATGACTTTTGAAAGTCACCATTAAGAAAATTAAAAGGGGAGCCATAGATTAATTGGCTAAAAATATTCACAAGAGCCTATATACAGAATACTTAAAGAAGTTTCACAATTCAACAAGAAGACAAACAGCCCAATAAGAAGACAGATGAGTTATTTAGACAAACTCTTAACGGGAGAAGCTCTGTGGACAGCAAATAAGCACAGGAAAGGCCATAAGCACCGTTCCTCACTGGAGAAATGCAACGTAAAGTCACGGTGAGCCTCCACCACAGCCGGTCGGGGAGCTGAGACCAGGACAGACACCCAGGTGCTGTGAGGAGGCGGATGAGCCCCACGCCCTGCCACCGGCAGCATGGACAGCAAAGCTGCTCAGAAAATCATCTGTCTGGTGGATTCTCAGAAAGTGGAGCCCTCCTCGACTGCACACGGACCCACAATCCCACCCAAGAGAAATGAAGGCACACACCTGAAGACTCAAACATAAATGTTCACAGCAGCTTTGCTGGTGACACCCCAACCTGGGACCCACCCAACTGTCACCGGAGATGAGTAACCACACGTGGTTCATCCACATGAGGGGCACACAAGTGTGGAGGAAGCTGCATCATCACGACAGGGGACTGAAGCCCCCACGTGGAGAAGGTCCCCTTCGTGGAAAGTCCCAGGAAGTGCAGACCCGCCTGCAGGACGGGGGTGCAGGCAAGGTCGCCTGTGAGGCCATGGAGGAATGGCAGGCAGAGGAGCCTCAGATGCGACAGAGCCTCGCTAACCTCAGTTTCAGGAAGGCCTTCTCGAACCACCCCGAGTCCCCACACGGATCAGACCGCGTGCAGCGAGCGCTCTCAGCCCAGGGCGCTCAGGTCACAGCCAGTCACAAGAAAACAGAAGCGGAGACAAGGGGGCGCCCCCAAGAGCACGGGGACTGTCACCGCCACAGTTACCCCACAGCGGGGGGCGGGGACATGGTCAGCCCTCACCGCGGTGGGCTGGGGGTGGGGACCCGGTCACCCCTCATGGTGAGGAGCGGGGGCCTGAAGGGGACGGGGGGGGGGGCCCGGTTGCCCCTAGAGGCCGGGGGCAGGGACCCTGCAGCCCGCCCTGCTTGCTCAGCGTGGGCCCAGCCCTGGGCCTTGGGGGAGCACGTTCTCACCTGGGCTTCTAGCAGGTTCCACCTTGCAGTCCATCTATGGCAGGCTCCAGACTTTCTTTGCCCACCCACAGCCCACAGCCTCCGGGAGAGGGCAGGGCTGCAGCTGGCACATGGGGCTAACACCCCAGTACACGTCCCAGCAGCCTCCCCAGCCTTTGCAGCCCACAGACATGGGTGCCCAGAGAGGCCGGCAGGGCCATGTCCACAGGCACAGCTGGGTGAGTGTGTTTAGGGGTCCTTCACCTTCCCTGAAATCACAGATCTGAATGCCCAATACCATGACAAATCGGGGAGAACACTGCTCATCTAACAGAAATCCTGGGAACCAACAGCAGCCACAGGGAAGAAGAAACAGATTCAGAACACACACCTTTCACCAGGAAAGACTCTAAAGGCTCAGAACTTCCAAATGTATATTCAAGATCTTCTAGGAAAATTCTCATAAACTTGACGCAGGGAAGACCTTTCTAAATGTGACATAAAATTAGCCACAAAGGAAAAGATTAATAAACTCAACTACATGAAAATTAAGTGCTTTTGCATGGCAAAGAATACCACAAGTGAAATAAAAACTGGCGGAAAGTATGTGAAACATGTTCAAGAATCTGTATCCCCAGTGTACAAAAAGCTCTCACAAATCACGAAGCACAAAAACATAAACAATCCGATAGAAAAGGGAGCGAAAGCTGTCAACACAGACAGTCACAGAAAAGGAGACAGTGTGCCTGCCAGGCTCGAGTCTGAGAAAAGCACCCACATTCCCCAAAACCAAGGAGCACGGTGCACCTGGCAGGGCTCAGCTCCGCACCGGCCCGTGTGGTGACACCTGTGAAATCACAAACGCCACACTCCTGGCCTGAGCAACGCCACTTGTAGGAACACACGTGCCTGTTGGGTCTGGCCTTGAATCACCTGCTTGCAAGCTGACGAGCTGCTGCTGGCCACCAATCCTGGCCGAGGCGCCAGCTCCCCAGCTCAGCAGGAAACTCACTGCTCACAGCACAGCAGGGTGCGCCCCTCTGTCTGCATCACTGACTCGCGCCCCCAAGTCCACAAGGGTGACACAGATGTGGCCAGGCAGGGGCTGCAGTGTGGGCTTTGTGTCAAAGCTGAGGAGTCCACCACTCCCAGCGTGAACACTCAATGAGCCTGCTCAGCCCACGAGGAAAAGCCAGCACGCGGCCAGGGCAGCCATCTCTGCAAAGACGGGAGAGAGTTCGACGCGAGGCCTGAAGTCACAGCAGACACCCGTGAGAGCCACAGCAGGCCTGGCGGAGCGCTGGGGCCCACACCCCGTGGTGCGTCCTGAACTGCTGGACAAGGAACGCTCGAGGAACACCGTCGCAGGCTCACTGCCAGGTGTGCAAACACGGCTGGCCCCTCGTGCACAGAGGCGGGGAGCTGCCCCGATAAACACTGTTGTGGCTGGTTTGGCTGCTCTCAGCCCCCAGGTGTGGACACGCCCCCCTGGATCCTGGTGGACACGCCCCCATCCCCAGATCCCAGGGCACACAGCTGTGTCTCCAGGTCCTTTCTTTTCCTATCTAAGAAGACAAGTGTTCTCACCAGAGCAGAGGAGCTCAGGACGTTGCCCGGCCTCTCCCTGGGTACATAACTCTGCCGTCCCCCCGCCCGCCCCCCACAGACTAGGCCGCACACTTGTCCCCAGCCCCATCCCAAGGTCACAGAAGGAACACAGTTGACTCAGGTGACAGCCACTTTCGAAAGTCCAGCCTCACCAGTCTTGCAGCCCGTCCTTGGGGCTGGAGGGGTCCCCATTCCTGTCAACCTCTCACGGGTCCTGCAGCCCCCAGGGGCTGGAGGGCGGCCTGGGTCACAGAAACCTGGACACCCACACAGACACAACTGCAGGTGCACACACATACACACACCGACAGAGCTGTTACACACAGGAAGCGACACTGCACACGCACACACACACACACACAGCCCTGCACGGTGGACGCATCACAGAACCTGGCCCCAGGCTCTGAGGGCCGCTCTCTGCAGCCGGCCGGCCACTTGCAAGACTGCAGGGTGCCCGCATGGAGGCTCCGAGCCCCACCGGGCAGCCACAGACAGGGCTGGTGGGGGCCACGCCTGGGCTACCCCCCAACTCAGCCTCCTGGAGGCTGGGAGGATGAGCCTCGGTCTCCTCTCACTTGGGGTGAAGCCCAAGGGCACTGGGGTGTGTCCAGCTGGAAACAGTCTCACCCGGGCAGGGAGGTACCCCTCGGCCAGACTTCAGCTGCAATCAGGGCTGGGAAAGTGGCCCAGGGTCCTGCCCCCACGCCCCACAGCCAAGACCCCAAGATCCTGAGGGTGCCTGGCCCTCGGGAAGGCCTGACAGAACCCTTGCCTCACTCCTTTCTTCCTAAAATTCACTTTTTCTAATGAAAACACAAGGCCTCCCCTCCGTCAGCAGCCGTCAGCAAAGACATGATACTTTACTGTTTCTGCACGGGCTTCCTGCGTTTCCTCCCGGCGTACAGGCACTCCCCCGGTGGGATCATCGTCTCAGGCCCTAAAAGAGAGGGAGCATCGAGTCAGTCACACTGAACGGAGCTGGGTGTCCACACAATGCCCCAAGCCCTGAGGCAGCGGCCAGGGCGTGGCCGACCAGCGAGGCGCGCGAGGGCACAACGCCAGGGTGTGAACCATGGCCCCCGGGCCCAGGCCCCGAGCGTGCGAGCAGGCTCCTGCCGCGCCCCTTCTCCACGGGTGGCCCCTGGGCCCCCAGGGTGGCCCGAGGACCCAGTCCTGTCACCGCACTCCTGAGAGAACAGCCCTGTGCTGGAAAAGCTCCCGGCAGGTAGACCCCCTGAAGCGACTAGAAACAGGAGTCGCTGCTCCAGCAGGACACCGGGCCGCAGGCACAGAGGGCTGAGCGCTGGGTCAGGACTCTGGGCAGGCGCCCCCCGCCCCCGCTGCCTGTGGCCCATCTGTCCCCTCCCAGCAGCCCACCTCCCCCAAGGTCTGCACCTCTGGGCACACGGGCTTCCTCTTTTCTATGTAAAATCTCTCTCGACGCCACACCGGGCATCTGCTTTGGCCACCAACTCAGAGCTGCACTGAGCCCGCTGACCACGCCTGGTGGCCGCCACCGGCAGTGTGGACACGAACGCCGGCTGAGGGAGCAGCCCCGTGACTGTGGTCCGAGGCTGGGCAGCCTGCCCGTCACCTCAGGACACACGTCAGAACCTCGGTTTCCCGTGCAGTGGGGCTGAGCCTCACGGACGCCCTGCAGACCAATGACCCTTGGCGTCAGGCTCCGCGCCAGCAGACGTGGAGAGGAGGCCAGCAGCCCTGCCCGGCCTCGAGTGTCCAACCCGGAAGAGGAAGCAGATTCAAACTCACAACTTCCACCCTTTCCTCTACGTTCAGCAAGTGATGTGACAATGCCGGAAACATGTCATGAATCCACTCTAAGCATAAGAAACACACTTTGACTACTGGCAAAAGTAGGTAAAGTGAACGGATCAAAAAAGATACACCAATCCAAAGTCCAGCTGGAGTAGCCATGTGAGTGGCTGAGTGAGCGTCAGACAAAGCTGACTTCAGACAAAGGAGTCGCCAGCACAGACAGGGATGCCGCACAAGGATGAATGGCCCGTCTCTCTCAATAACAATGCACCACCCAGAGCTTCAAAATGCATGAAGCAGAAACTAAAAAAAAATGAGAAGATAATTCACCAGTGACTTCAACATTCCTCTCTCACTAATCGATCGTTGCTGTTCAGTCACTAAGTCGTGTCTGACTCTACGACCCCATGGACTGCAGCACGCCAGGCCTCCCTGTCCATCACCAACTCCCAGAGTTTACTCAAACTCCTGTCCATTGAGTTGGTGATGTCATCCAACCATCTCATCCTCTGTCGGGCCCTTCTCCTCCTGCCTTCAATCTTCTCAGTAATCAATATAGCAAATAAACAGAAAATCAAAAAAGTTGTGGAATATCCAAACAACAGACATAGACTAATTGAAGGATATATAGACCATTTCACCCAAAAACAGCAGAGTCCACACTCTCTGTAGTTGGAACATTCAAGACAGACCATATTCTGAAATGTAAAGTCATCCTTAACAGACTTAAAAGAATAAAAATCATACAAGGTATGTTCTCTAATAATAATGGAATTAAACTAGAAACATATATGGAAAATTCCCAACTATCTGGTATGCAAATAGCCACAGGTAAAAGAGAAAGTCTCAAAGAAATTTAGAAGTATTTTGAATTGAATGAAAAAAACAACACATCAGACTTTATGGAGTACAGCTGAGAAGTTCTTTGATGGAAATGTACCATTAAATGTTTATAGTAGGAAAAAATTAAAGGTTCGAGGTAAGTAACCTAAGCTTCCACTTTAAGTAACTACAAGAAAACAAATCCAAATCAAGCAGAAAGGTGGAAATATCAATAAAACTTATGTTTCTCGTGTTTGTTTGTTTTGGGGTTTTTTTTTGACCTGGAGGCATGTGGGATCTTAGCTTCCCAACCACAGATCAAACCTGCACTCCCTGCATCGGAAGGCAATGTCCTACCCACTGGATTGCCAGAGAAGTCCCTCAGTGAAGCTTAAAACAGAAAAACAGAGAAAAATAAACAAAGCCAAGAGCTGGTTCTTTGAAAAGACCAACAAAATTGATAAACCTCTTGCCAGGCTGATCAAAAAATAGAGAAAAGACAAATTACCAACATCATGAATGAAAGAAGGTGAAACAGAGGAGGACCCTATGGTCCTTGCCTCCTACCAATTCCTCTATCTGTCTTTTGTCTGCAGAAAACTTTAGTCGAAGAATAAGTTTAATCAGAGAAGTGAGAAATGCAGAAACAAAGGAAAACAGTCAGAGACTAAATAATAATGCAGTCATTAAGCACAGTCAAGGACCTTTAGCTCTTTCTCAAAGGCTATATATAATATTCTGAGCCATATCCTGTGAGCTGTCTTATAGACACTAAAACACTAGATGGAGAATTTAAACTACATGATGACCAGACGGTACCCATGAACTGGCCTCAAAGAAATGGTAACAAACTGACCCTGGAGCTGAAAATTAACTGTACCTAAAACAACCAAGATGATGTTGGTCAGACCACTGATGAAGATGGTGAAGACCACCAATTTGAAGACGACTGTCAGAGCTGACTGTGCTGTTTCTGCTGTTTCTGCATGTAGAAACCCCACCCCCCCCCACCACCACCACCATCACTTCTGTCTATAAAAGCTCTTGCCCTGCTGGTTGCCAGTAGGGGGTGGGAGTCAGCCTTTGGACAGACATCTGCCATCCTCTCTCTGTTCCAGCTGCCAGCATCTGAAATAAAGTAAACTTTCCACCAACCTGGCCTGTTTACTGACTTTTGGGCAGCAAGTAGCCAGACCCCACATACCTTTTGGTAACAGATTTTGCAGTGAGCAGCCGGACCCCACCTCACTCTTTTGGTAACAAAGGGACATCACTACAGATACCACAACCATCAGAAGGAAAACAAGAGAACACAGCCTAGAACTTAGCTGTGTGCCCTGCAAGTTCACGTGTTAAAGCCCTGGTCCCACATCTGACTGTCCTGGAGATGGGTCTGCAAGGAGGCGATTAGGGTTAAATGGGGTCTTCCAGGTGGAACCCTGCACTGCCAGAACTGTTGGCCTCACAAGAAGAGGGAAAGAGAGGACAACACTCTGCACTGCGTGCGAGCTAAGAAGCCCCTTCTCACCAGAAGTCAGGTCAGCAGGCACCTTGATCTTGGACTTCACAGCCGCTGGAACTGTGAGAAATAAATCTTCATTATTCACAGGTATTGTTTAAGCCACTGGGTCTGTGTGTTTTGTTATGGCAGTCCAGGGAGATTAAGGGGCGTCCCTGGTGGCTCAGACGGTAAAGAATCTGACTGTAATGCAGGAGACCCGATTCAATCCCTGGGTCGGGAAGATCCCCTAGAGAAGGGAATGGCAACCCGCTCTTGGAGAATTCCATGGACAGAGAAGCCTGGCGGGCTACAGTCCATGGGGTTGCACGGAGTCGGACACGACTGAGCAATTAACACTGTCACTAAGGAGACTAAGACAAACACTCCCCCCACAGATTCAACAGTTTAGATGAAATGGACCAGTTTCCTGAACGACATAAACTACCAAACTCACTCAAGAAAAATAACCTGCTTAGCCTGTATCTACTCCTACGACAAACAAAAGCAAAAGCCCAGGTGGAGTCACTGGTGAAGTCTACCAATTTAAGGAAGAAACCATACAATTCTCTGCAAAAATCTAAAAATCAAATTTAAAACTGACAAATAATTTATTTAAGTTCAGCATTCCCTGATACCAAAACCAAAGATGTTTTGAGGAAACTATAGACAAAAATCATCCCTCATGAACACAGGCACAAAAATCTTCAATTAAATGTTAGCAAATGGGAACCAGAAATATATAAAGAGCACAACATATCACAAGTGAGGTTTGCTCAAGGAATTCAAGAAATTGAGTATAATTCACTTTATTTATGAACAAAAGAAAAAAATACATGGTCACCTCAACATATATAAAATGCATGAGGCCAAATCCATGTAGAATGATTTTTAAAACTCTCATTAAACTAGGAATAGAAGGAACTTAATTAACCTGATAAAGTGTTAGTCACTCACGTGTGTCCAACTCTTTGACCCCATGAACTGTAACTCGCCAGGCTCCTCTGTCCATGGAATTCTCCAGGCAAGAACACTGGAGTGGGTTGCCATTCCCTTCTCCAGGAGATCTTCCCAACCCAGGACTCGAACCCAGGTCTTCTGCATTGTAGGTGGATTCTTTACCAGCTGAGCCATCAGAGAAGCCCAACCTGATAAAAGGCATCTACGAAAAGATGTACAGCTGACATCACACCCGAGAGTGGAAGACTGAATACATCCCCAGAGACCACGAAGACAAAGACGTCTTCTGTCATCATGCCCCTTAACGTTCACAGACAACATGATGGTACACACAGGAAATAACAAAATTTGGCTACGACAAATCTCTTATAATAACTGAGTTCAGCGAGGTCACAGAGAAAAAGGACAATATAGAAAAGTCAACTGTATTTCCATACACTAGCAATGAACAACTGAATACAGATATTTAAAAAAACCATACCATTTACAATAGCATCAAAATAAAAATTAAATATTTAGATATTTCAAGAGGCTTAAAATGTGTAACTGGGGCCCTAAAGAATAGGAGGACAAAGGAGGTGACAGAAGTAAGTAATAATAGCAGAAATTTGTCCAAACAATGAAAATTACAAACCTACAGATTCAAGAAGTCAATGTATTCCAAGCATAAGAAAGAGGAAAAAAACTATACAATGCACATCAAAATCAAATCACTCATAACTAGCAATAAAGAGGATAATCTTAGAAGCTGCCAGAGACCACGGTGTTGGGCACAAAAAAATACAGGTAAGTGTGACCACAGACGCCTCCTGAGAAACACGGATGCGGAGGACACAGTGAGCCGCATCCTTAAAGCACTGAAGAAAAAGGCATGAAAGTAGAATTCCTGACACTGTGGAAATCACTGCGGAAAATTAAGGCTAAATAAAGACTTTTTCAGACATGAAAAAGCTGAAAGCATTCGTTGCCAGCTGACCCACACTATAAGAAATGTGAAAGAGTGTCTTCAGGCCAAAGGAAAATGATACCAGATGGAAACGTGGATCCACAAATGAACAGAAAGCACAGGAAGTGGTAACTGCACGGGTAAAAATGCGGGACCCTTCTTACCATTTAAATATCTGTAAAAGATAATTGACTGTTTAAAACAATGACAACAGTGTGTTGTGGGGTTTACGACCTATGCAGATAAACAAGGCACCTACAGCACAGAGGCCAGGAGGGGGACATGGTGGCGCCCGGCAGCGGTGGGACTCAGGGGACAGTCCCTGGGGACCCCGTGTGCCAGGCACCTGCCTGCTCCCAGGGCTGGGCCCTCCCGGCACCTCTCCTCCGCAGTGAGCGCCGTGGGACACCCTTCACCACCAGGGGCTCCCGGCTCCCACACGCCCCACCACCTGTGTGCTCCTGCCCTCCCGCGCCGGGGGCCGAGAAACGGGGCGACCACCCCCACTCTCCTGGAGCCTGAGCCCCCACACCCACGTGAGGCCTCTGGGCACCTCCCGCAGTCCTGAGGACCCTTTTGAGCTCTCTTTTCACTGTTGCTGATACTTCTTTATATTAACTAAAGTCTCTCAATTTTAAAAAATTAAGTTAAAAAACACATAAAAAACTGATTTTTAAAGTCTACACATTTTAGAGATACATATACGCTAACACCTGTGAAAGAATGACATGTCAGCGATTGTTTCTATTAATCTGGGGAGTAGGGTGGGGTTTATGCTGCTTGATGAATAAATTGGGCTCATTATAAAACTCTCCACTTTTGTAGAAGGTTTGAAAACTTTCATAATAAAAGGGCTTTAAAGGAGTTGAAGAGAGATGTGGCATAAGAATAAACATGTGTGGTCTATGGATTTTCAACAACGAGGCCGTTCGATGGGGAAGAAGGGCCCCCTCACCAAAAGATGCTGGACAACTGGACATGCACTCACTGAAGGGTGGGGGACCCAGCTGCCAGCAACAAAAACCAGCCAGTTAGTTAAAGACCTGAGGGTACGAGCTAAAACTGTAAAACTCTTGAAGGAAACATAATGCTATGTTTCTTTCAGTCTTAAATTTGGCAATGGATTCTTCACCAAAAGCACAAGTAAGAAAATAAAAATGAGATAAATCGAACTTCATCAAGATTTAAAACGTGGACTTCAAAGGACACTATCAAGAAAGTGAAGAGACACTCACACAGAGAATATTAAGTATAAATCACATATCTGATAAAGTCTAGTATCCAGGCTATAAAAAGAACTCTTAAAACTCGACAACAAAAAGACAAACAACCTAATTAAAAATGAGCAAGGGACCTGAATAGATATTTCTCCCTCAAAAAGCATACAAATGGTCAACAGGTACATAAAAAGATGCTCAACATCATGAGTCACTAGGGAAATACAAATCAAACCCACAATGAGATACCACTCCACACCCACGATGACGGCTATAATTTTTTTAAAAAGGAAAATGACAAATGTTGGTGAGGATGTAGGGAAAATGGGTCCCGAGTGCCTTGCTGGTGGGAATAGAAAATGGCACAGCTCCTGTAGAAAGCATTTCAGAATTTCCTCGAAAAATGAAACACAGAGTCACTATACTATACCAGCAATTCCACTCCTAGCCCAAGAGAACTGAAAACATACGTTCAAACAAAATCTGGCACACAAATACTCAGAGCATCGTTATTCACCATAGCCAAAAAGCTGAAACAACCCAAATGCCCATCAGTTGATGAACAGATAAACAAAACGTGGTCCATCCACACTGTGGACTACACTCAGCCATAAGAAGAAGTGAAGCCCTAATGTCCCTGCAACACGGATGGAGCTTGGAAACACGATGCTACAGGCCGGAAGGCAGGCCCCAAAGGGTACACATTGATTCCATGTAGAGGAAACGTCCAGAAAGGAGATGAGTGCCAGGGGCCGGAGGGAAAAAGAAGGGGGAGTGACTGCTTGAAGGATATGGCGTTTCCATTTGGGATGAAGAAAATGTTTTGGAATCAGAAGTGGTAGTTGCACAGCTTTGGCAATATACTCAATAAATACCACAGTACTGTAAATTCTTTAATGGTCAATTTTATGTAATTGGATGTTACCATACTAAAAAACAAAGAACACAAATTTCTATATAAATAGAAATAAAATGTCTGGAGTGGCAAAGAGGACCCAGTGGTGGCAGTGCTAGTGGGGTGTTCCCGGCAGGGGTGGGGTGGGCTGGGCTGGGATGTTCCCGGCAGGGCTGGGGTGGTTTCTGGGCAGGGGGGCAGCTGCAGGGCTTGGGGGGCAACAGCTGGCTTTGAGGCTGCGGGGTGACAAGTCCGAGGAAACAAGAGCTCTGGAGACGGGCTGGGGCGGGTGAGTGGGGCCTGGTGGCCGCAGGCTGGAGCAGGGATAGGTGGGCAGATGCCTGGGAAGGGTCCAGCCTTCTCAGCTCACCTGGAGCCACGGCCACCAGGCCTGCCCTTCTCTGGAAAGCCAGGTCAGAGCCTCGGGGGCTGGAATCCAGAGGGTGAAGTCGTGCATCTGAATTGCAAAGCGGCTTAATGCCGGCAGGAGAGGACTGAGCCGCACCCAGACCCGGCCCAGCCTCAGGGGACACCAGGCAGGGACGCTCCCCCACACCCGAGAGGGGCCGGGCACTCAGAGACCCACTGAACCCCGTCAAGACCCAAAGTGGGGGGGAGGGCTGACCTGCACCAGCCCCAGGAGACCCCTCCCCATCACCACTATTCCCTAAACGAGCCCAAGGCTCGGACCAGGGGTGGCGTGGAGTGGGGGTGACAGGGAAGATGAGCCGGGGGGACACATCGAGGGGGTGGTGCTGACCCTTTACTTCCCTCCGTACAAACCCCCTCCAGCAGCAGGACCTGAGATGGATCCAGGCTCCCCGGAGCAGCCCTTCCCCAGCGTGCACACAGCCAGCACACAAAGTCCCAGGATGGTAAGGCCCTAAAAACACAAGTTACGGCAAAAAGCACCAGAGCAAACAAGCACACGCCAGGCACCCCGTCAGGGGCGGGAGAGGCACCCCGGGATGCCGCTGTTCCCTGGGAGAGCCTCATCGTGCCCTAGGAATCCTCAACACGGGCTCCATTTTCCTGACCACTTGCACACTCTCCTCAAACAGATGCAGACCTGGCAGGCCTGGATCATCCTCCCCAGAAACGCACCACTGAGCAGTGCGGGGCTGGCCTCCCGGAGCTCTGAGCCGACTGCGCTGCTCGGAGAAATCTGGGCTTTCCTAAGACCCTTTCATGGTAAAAATGATAGTTGTCCACTTCAGAAAATACACATAAGCAAAAAACAAAAATAAAAGAGCCTCCCACACCACAGAGCAGTGCCCATGGCTCCCGCCCAGCATGTGTGCCCCTGCCCACGCAGCTGCCCCACTCTGGGGCCAAATCAAGAGGGGGACAAAGCCCAAGGTCCAAGTCCAAGCTCTGCCCTGGACCACCCCGAAGTCCTCACCAGCACACAGACCACAGGAGCGGTCTGCTGGCCCCGGCGGCTGGAGCCAGCACAGGCCGCACCCCCCCGGGGTGGGCAGAAAGCTGCTCACCTGCCCACGAGTGGGTCCCGAGACCACCAGGATGGGGCTTGGGCCCAAGAGGCTGCAGAAGTCAGGCTGGAGGCCCTGATGGCGGACGCTGGGCGGAGACCAGCCAGGCTCAGGAGCCCGCCTCCGCCAGAGGCCCCTGGAGACGGCCCGGGTGGGCCAGGCCGCTGACCAGGCCGGGAGAGGTCCAGTCACGACTGTCGAGTACCCGGAGCGAGAGGGCAAGTGCCCAGGGCATGCTCTCATGCCTCCCGACTGCGCCCAGCCCCTCGAGGGTCAGAGCCTGCGGCTGGGTCACACACAGGCCCCACGTGAGTCGCGGGGCAGCCACAGCTGGAGACCCGCTGGACGCTTCCAAGGGGGCAGCCTCCGGCTCCAGCCCCTCAGACCAACCGGGAGAGACACAGGAACCCCAGGGCTAACCTCCCAAGGCCTCTGGCCTCTGACCTCTGACTGGTCACCTGCCCTGTGGGCAGCCCAGTGCCTCTCACAAAGTGCCCACAAGCTGGGGATTTTCCACCACTCAAAGTAAAACTTTAGGGAGAAAAATTTTCTTGGTGCCACTAACTGAAGCCCAGTGAATTCCTGGAACACATGCCTTCAGCCTTCTCGAGTGTGAGAACCAAGACTGGCACTCCCTGCCCAGAAGGAGGGGGCTGAGCTGCGCACCCCCAGCTCTGGGGCCCCCCACCCTCACCAGCTGCCCTGGGGAGGGCTCAGGGGTTCGGTTCCAAGTCTCCCCCCACAACCCCTAGCATCTGCCCGAAACATTTCCGAGGGAAACTGGGCCAAGAGCTAAGGGCAATCGGCCCAACTCTTCCAAAGCTGGGGGAGGGGGCTGTCTGACGCTCCCAGGTCGGAAACTGAGTGACCACAAGCAATGGAAGTGCACTGGAGTCCCTCGAAAGTTCTTGTTTTATTTTTAGGTGAGGAGCTGCCGGTTGGACTCCCGGGCCTGGAGACGTGAGGATGGGGTGAGTGGAGGGGGACCCTTGGGGAGATGGCTCTGCGCGCGGGTCTCCACCACGGAGACGGAGCCGCGGAGCGCGCCCGGGGCACTTACCCGGCCGGCGGGGCGCGGAGGCTCGGGCGCGCCCGCGGGAGGCGTCCGCCGGGACCGGGAGCTGTGTTGGCACGGCTGCCGGCGCTCGCATCTCAGGGACCAGGCGGCGGCTGCGGCCGCGAAAGGACAGCTCCACCCCGGCACGCGAGCCGCCCCGCCCCGAGACGACCGAGCCCCGGCGGCGGCAGGGGGCGCGCGCGTGCACCCCGCGCGGTCCTGGTCCCCAGGTCGGCTCGTGCATCCCCGCCCGGTGAGGTCCTGCCTTGCGCCCCTGTCTCTGTGGTCCTCTGAATCAGTGCACCCCGGTGAGGTCCTGCCCTGCGCCCCTCTCTCCCCGTGGTCCCCGGGTCCGAGTGAGCCACGGTGGGCTCGTGCCCCGCGTCTCTCGCGTCCTCGTGGAATCCTCAACGCTCTGTCGCCTCCAGGCTGCTCTGTGCCCCTCGAGGTCCCCATGCTCCCCGCGGGGAGCTCCGGACTCTGTTCCTCGCTTCCAGTCGCGGCCCCCTTCCGCCCGCCAGCTGAGGCCGGTGCGCCCCTAACCTCGGTGCGGAGGTGCAGGGTCCGAACTCCCCTAGCCGCTGGGTCCCGGCATCTGGATCAGAGCGCTTAACGTGAGGGTGGCATGTCCTGCTCTACCTGCTTCGGTGGGGTTATTGCTAAAACCAAAGGGTCTTACAGTTTAACATATTAATATAGTACTTTTAACCTTGCACCTTCCAGGAGGAAGTCTTGATCCGGACTTTTCTGATTCACAGGCGCTAAGGCCTCCAGCCGACCCTTCCCATCTTTCCTGCTGCTCCTTCCCTCTCTTCCAACCGGACCCTCCCACCCTGCCTCCATCTTGGTGGACATGTCCAGACTTTGGAAGGCCCACTTCCCCTCACTGGGTTGGAGCTGCATATCTGGCCCAGAGCCTCCCAGACACCCATGAACCTCACCTCACACCCTAGGCTCTCCACAAAGTCTGAAGGGTCTCAGGAGACCTGGCCCAGGGGCCTCCTTGTGTTGCCGGGGCAATCCAGACCCTCCCGGGTCCCCAGGGAACCTCACACTGTGTTCATGCAAGCCCCAGCAACCCCCACCCCCCACAGCCAGCCCTGATCCCACCCCCACCCAGAGCCCCAGGCCCATCCTGACCTCACAGACAACAGGCCCTTGGCACTTGCTCCTGCTCCAGGAAATCTCTTCTGCAGATACTGGCAGGGCTGGCACTCTGATCCTCTGTCCTCAGAGAGAATATCCACCCCAGATCCAACCCTGCTGTCTATCTCCTCTACCTTTCACAGGGCTTATTCTTGCGTGAAATCACACAGATGTTTTTTTTTGCTCCAGTGTCAAATAGGCAAACTCACCAGGTCTATTCACTTCTACCTGAGGAAAAGCAGAGTCCCCAATGCAGAACAGGGACTCAAAGTGTCAGCTTTTATTATTCTTATTGTATATTACCTTTTGACATTGAGCAACATGCAGCTATGTGGCTGTATTTTTTAAGTAGTTAAAATCAGCTGCTGTATCTTGATCCGATTTTTGTAAAGTGCATTATGCACAGAAAAAATCTGGGTGCATAACTCAGATTACAGGTGAACTTTCATTTCTTTTTCCTTGTTAAAAGTTCCACAATTTCTGATTATTTTGCAGAAGCATGGAGTACTTTTGAACTACTTTCATTGTTTTCCCTTTTTGTTAAAAAGAAAGAGTAAGCATGTGTAAGACGTTGGGAGGATACATCTTGGATGGCAGGGGTAATGGGGTCCCCTCTGTGAAGGCCAGGCCTATAGGGGGCCCTCAGAGCAGGACGGAGGGTGGAGACCCCTGGGTGGGTGCCCGGAGGACGCGGAGCTTTGTAGACAGAGCCCTGCACCCACTGTGTCCCCTTCGAGCCTGCTGCCCGGGCATCATTCCTACCCACCCACCAGCCCCTTGGGGAGCCCGCCTGAGTGAGATGCCTCAGTGCTTCTTGCTGCCTCTTCCCGGGGCGCCCCGTGCAGAAGCAAGTGTCCGCGGCCCGCCCTCCACGCCCCGCCCCCAGCCACCCCGCCTTCAGCCAGTAGGCTGCGCCTGCCCCAGAGCCCACAGCCTCTGCAGACCTGGAGGCCGTCACTGGGACTGGACGCAAACAGGGCACCCTTCTTCGGTGCCCCCTCTGAAGTCCCAGGGACTCAGGGTGACCCCCTTAGTGAGAGTCCCTGGGTGCCGTTCCCACCAGGATGAAGGTGACTCCGGGCCTCCCCGGCAGTGTTCTCAGGAGGTCAACGGGACACAGTCCACACAGATAGTGCGACGCATGACAGTTTGTGGGCGCCCTGTTTTATTCACCATCATGACCACTCTGTGGAGAAGGAAATGGTAACCCACTCCAATGTTCTCGCCTGGAGAATCCCATGGACAGAGGAGTCTGGCAGGCTGCAGTCCGTGGGGTCGCAGAGAGTCAGATACGACTGAGACTGAGCATCGTGACCACCCTGCCCACTGCCCCCCACACTGTTTCCCTCTGGGGCTGCGACTCAGGTGGGGTTCTCTTCAGAACCTGCCCTCCCTCTGCACTCGGGAACCCCAACTGTAAACAGGCTCCAGGTTGCTGAGTCTGCCCCCTCTCCCCGCCCTCCTTGCCCCGGCAACGAAGGTCCAACCAGCCGGGGACAAATTCCTCTTGCCTGGATAATTTGTCCTAGGGTGAGAGAGCAGCCACCACCTGGCAGGGAAGAGGCTTGGAAAAGAGACCATCCCTGGTGCCTTCGCTGCTCACGGGGTGTCCGCATCCGCGCTCCAGCCTTGCCATCCTGGGAGGCGGGTGACGTGACCGCTATGCGAGCCTGACTGCCATCTCTGCTGTGCCCACCTGCTCTCCCCCAGGGTTCACCGGCCTGCTCCAAGCCCTCACCCTGCCCCCAGGCAGCCAAGGCCTCCTCAGGGTCAGACAGGGGTATGTGGTCACTCTGCAGGTGCCCAGCCAGGAGCCAGGCCACACGGGCCCAGGGGACAGCGCGCTGCCCAAGCAACCCTCGTTCAGGGCGGCGCTTTCTCTGTCCCCGCGCGAGGGGGGACCCGGAGTGCCTCAGTGCCCCCCACCGCCTGAGGGCCATCCCTGAGTGTGCCTCCCTGAGTGTGTCCCGGGTCCACTGCACAGCCAGGCAGGGCTTCCTGCCCCAGGACACAGAGCGGACGAGGGACTGTGCCCTCCGGCCTGGTGGGGATCAGGATCCCCAGGAGCCCTGCTTGTGAACAGGGTGCAGCCAAGCCCCTCAGGCTCTGCCCTCCCCTCCTCTTGCTCCAGGGGCTTCGCAGGCACTGTTCCTTCTGAGTGGAATGCTGTCTGGCGTTTCCTTCAGCTTCAGGCAGAGGCCACCCCTACCTCCCTCACTCCCCACGTTTGGGTTTTTTGTTGGTGGGGCAGGCAGCAGGAACTTTCATCTATTAACTTCATCCCTAACCCTAACCTGCTACAGCCTCACAGCCCAGAAGCAGCCACTGTGGGGGCAGAAGGGTGGGGGAAGGGGAGGGAGAGGGAAGGGGGGAGGGGGAGGAGGGAAGGAGGAGGGGCGGGGCGGGGGAGGAGGGAAGGACGGGCAGCTCACTACAGCTACTTCCTTTCTTGCACAACCCGGTCCCCATGAACAATGACTCACTTGGTTTTCTTTGAACCTGCCTTGTCCCCCACATCCTTTGGTGTCCGAGAAGCTAGCCTTCCGCAGCCCATGAGTCAGGCCGCCTCTGCCCCGCCTCTGCCCCGCCGGGCCCCCCTTGGGGCTCTGTCTACGGGACCGGCCCCTTCTCCATCTGGGCTGTGGAGCACCCTGCAGGAGCGTCCCAGCTCGAGGCACGTGGGGACCTTCTCAGAAACTGTCCTGCTGGGCCGAGGGCGGCGCCCCCAGCGTCCCCTGCTCCTGTCTGCGCCCCTGCTCCCCTGCGGTCCTCCCGAGTGCACCTTAGCTCTGGAAAGGCCCTTTTCTGTTCTGAATTTCTATTCCCCACAGTTTGCTCTTTTCTCTAGCTTTTTCCCTTCCAGATGTTCTACTTCCATTCTGTATCATTTCTTTGAATAGAAGTGGTTCTTTTCTGATGGATGCGATGTCTTCGGTCATCTCTGAGACCTTGGACGGCAGGAGTTCTGAGCTGTTTCCTCAGGTCCTTGCTCTGCCCTCTTACAGATGCCAAGTGAACCATCCCGCGCTTCTACCGAGGGAGGCACTGCTCGAGGTGGGCAGAGCGCTGGGCCTGCTGGGCAGTGCATACCTGTGGGCACATCTCAGGGGGTGGGTCCTGCTCAAGCGTGGAAGGGCTCCCTGTTCAGGGAACCCTCAGTGCCCCCCTTCCCCTGCCCCTGCCCTCCTGAGCCTCCCCAGGCTCTCAGGAGACTGTCAGCTTTTCCCTGGAATTTGCCCTTCCTGGGTTCTTGGGGCAGACATTTACCTCTGTGTTTCTGTGCATTGTTTGAAGACAATTTCAATGAGACCTCATTACTGGAAGCTAGTCTGAACCTATATGAACCAGGTGAGGGCCCAGCACAGCTGGCCTGGAGGGGGACCTGGTGGGAAGAGTGGCTGGGTCCGATGGGCACCCTGTGCACCCACCTCTGCATGAACAGACGAGGGCCAGAGCATCCTTCCGCCAAACCCCAGCCTAAGCACCACTGACCACATGACCTCGGCCAAATTATGGGTCCTCTCTGAGCCTTGCCTTTCTCATCTATAAAACAGATAAGTATAGACCAACGAAACAGAGAGCCCAGAAAAAAACCCTCACACTATGGTCAGGGATGCTTGACAAGGGTGATGGCTGCTTTTTAATACACTGTCTAGGTTTGTCACAACTTTCCTGCCAAGAAGCAAGTGTCTTCTAATTTCATGGCTGCAGTCACCATCCACAGTGATTTTAGAGCCAAGAAGAAGAAATCTGATCATTGCTCCCACCTTTTCCCCTTCTATTTGTCATGAAGTGATGGGACCAGATGCCATGATCTTACCTTTTTTAATATTGAGTTTTGAGTTGGCTTTTTCACAGATCATTAGGGAAATGCAAATAAAAACCACAAATAAGATACAATCTCACACTTATTAGGATGGCTACTGTCAAAACATTCTTTAGTTGCTACAGTTCAGTTCAGTTCAGTTGCTCAGTCAGGCCCTCTCTTTGCGACCCCGTGGACTGCAGCCACCAGGCTTCCCTGTCCATCACCAACTCCCAGAGTTTACTCAATCTCATGTCCATTGAGTCGGTGATGCCATCAACCATCTCATCCTCTGTCGTCCCCTTCTTCTGCTGCCTTCAATCTTTTCCAGCATCAGGGTCTTTTCCAATGAGTCAGTTCTTCGCACCAGGTGGCCAAAGTATTGGAGTATCAGCTTCAGCATCAGTCCTTCCAATGAATATTCAGGACTGATCTCCTTTAGGATGGACTGGTTGGATCTCCTTACAGTTCAAGGGACTCTCAAGAGTCTTCTCCAACACCACAGTTCAAAAGCATCAATTCTTTGGTGCTCAGCTTTCTTCACAGTCCAACTCTCACATCCATACACGACCACTGGAAAAACCATAGCCTTAACTAGACAGACATTTGTTGGCAAAGTAATGTCTCTGCTTTTTAATATGCTGTCTAGGTTGGTCATAGCTTTTATTCCAAGGACCAAGTGTCTTTTAATTTCATGGCTGCAGTCACCATCTGCAGTGATTTTGGAGCCCAAAAAATAAAATCTGCCACTGTTTCCACTGTTTTCCCACCTATTTCCAATGAAGTGATGGGACCAGAGGCCATGATCTTAGTTTTCTGAATGTTGAGTTTTTAGCCAGCTTTTTCACTCTCCTCTTTCACTTTCATTAAGAGGCTCTTCAGTTCCTCTTCACTTTCTGCCATAAGGGTGATGTCATCTGCATATCTGAGGTTATTGATATTTCTCCCAGCAATCTTGATTCCAGCTTGTGCTTCATCCAGCCTGGCATTTCCCATGATGTACTCTGCATATAAGTTGAATAAGCAGGGTGACAATATACAGCCTTGACATACTCCTTACCCTATTTGGAATCAGTCTGTTGTTCCATGTCCAGTTCTAACTATTGCTTCTTGACTTGCATACAGGTTTCTCAGGAGGCAGGTAAGGTGGTCTAGTATTCCCAGCTCTTGAAGAATTTTTCAGTTTGTTGTAATCCACAGAGTCAAAGGTTTTGGCATAGTCAATAAAGCAGAAGTAGATGTTTTTCTGGAACTCTCTTGCTTTTTTGATGATCCAATGGATGTGGGCAATTTGATCTCTGGTTCCTCTGCCTTTTCTAAACCCAGCTTGAACATCTGGAAGTTCACGGTTCATGTACTGTTGAAGACTGGCTTGCAGAATTTTGAGCCATGCTTTACTAGCGTGTGAAATGAGTGCAATTGTGTGGTAGTTTGAGTATTCTTTGGCATTGCCTTTCTTTGGGATTGGAATGAAAACTGACCTTTTCCGGTCCTGTGGCCACTGCTGAGCTTTCCAAATTTGCTGGCATATTGAGTGTAGCACTTTCACGGCATCATCTTTTAGGATTTGAAATAGCTCCACTGGAATTCCATCACCTCCACTAGCTTTGTTCATAGTGATGCTTCCTAAGGCCCACTTGACTTCACATTCCAGGATGTCTGGTTCTGGGTAAGTGATCACACCATCATGATTATCTGGGTGGTGAAGATCTTTTTTGTACAGTTCTTCTGTTTATTCTTGCCACCTCTTCTTAATATCTTCTGCTTCTGTTAGGTCCATAGAATATCTGTCCTTTATTGTGCCCATCTTTGCATGAAAAGTTCCCTTTGTGTCTCTAATTTTCTTGAAGAGATTTCTAGTCTTCCCCATTCTATTGTTTTCCTCTATTTCTTTGCATTGATCACTAAGGAAGGCTTTCTTATCTCTCCTTGCTATTCTTTGGAATGCAGCACTCAAATAGGTATATCTTTCCTTTTCTCCTTTGCCTTTAGCTTCTCTTCTTTTCATAGCTGTTTGTAAGGCCTCCTCAGACAGCCATTTTGCTTTTGTGTGTTTCTTTTTCTTGGGGATGGTCTTGATCACTGCCTTCTATACAATGTCACAAACCTCTGTCCATAGTTCTTCAGACACTCTGTCTATCAGGTCTAATCCCTTGAATCTATTTGTCACTTCCAATGTATAGTCATAAGGGATTTGATTTAGGTCATACCTGAATGGTCTAGTGGTTTTCCCTACTTTCTTCAATTTAAGTCTGAATTTGGCAATAAGGAGTTCATGAGCTGAGCCATAGTCAGCTCTCGGTCTTGTTTTTACTGACTGTATAGAGCTTCTCCATCTTTGAAGAAAACGCTTAGTCGTGTCAAACTCTTTATGACCCCATGAACTGCAGCACACCAAGCTTCCCTGTCCTTCATTATCTCCTGAAGTTTGCTTAAACTCATGTTCATCGAGTCAGTGATGCCATCCAATCATGTCATCCTCTGTCACCCCCTTCTCCTTCTGCCTTCAATTTCTCCCAGCATCAGGGCCTTTCCCAATGAGTTGGCTCTTTGCATCAGGTGGCCAAAGTATTGAAGCTTCAGCATCAATCCTTCCAATGAATATTCAGGGTTGATTTCCTTTATGAATGACATCACAGTAATTGAAGTAGATGCCCCAACCACTAATGCCAAAGAAGCTGAATTGAACAGTTCTATGAAGACCTACATACAAGACCTTATAGAACTAACACCAAAAACCAGTCAAAACATAAAAGTTGGCAAAACATAAATGTTGCAAGATATGGAGAAAGTGGAGCTCTTGGCCACTGTGGGTGGGAATGTAAAATGGAAAACAGTCAAGTGGAAAACAGGATGGAAGTCCCTCAAAAAATTAAACATAGATCTACCATATAATCCACCACCTCGGGGGATAGAACTGAAATAACTGAAAGCATGGTCTCCAGGAGGAACCTGTCCACCCAGGTTCACAGCAGCATGTTCACGACAGCCAAGAGCTGGAAGCAGCTCAAGTGTCCATCAGCAAATGAGGAATGATCACACTGTGGTCCATTCATACAACAGGTGATTATTCAGCCTTAAAAAGGAAGGAGATTCTAAGACAGGCTCCAGCATGGGTGAGCTTTGAGGACCTGGTGCTCATCGACATGCAGGAGTCCCAGGAGGACAGACCCTGCAGGACTCGCTCACACAGGGGCCCAGAGGAGTCGGGCTCCTGGGACAGGGGGTGGTGGGCGGGGGTGGGGAGTTGGTGTTCACGGGGACAGCGCCCCAGCTTCACGGGACGGAGAGTCACAGGGAAGGTAGTGTGAGACTGCACAACACTGCGTGCACTTCATACCGGTGAGCTGCGCACTTAAAGCTGGTTAAAATGGTAAACTTTCTGTTATGTATATTTTAACCATCATACAACAGGTAAGAATCTCTGCCTTTACCCATTTTCCCAAGAGGTACGTTCAGACTCACACAGGCTGGCTTCCTGGAGCCTCCAGCCTGGACACCGATGAAATCTTCACGTGCGCCCTGGCAAACTTTCACATTCACAGTCACCCTTACAATTGCCCGTAAGGGGAGAGCAGCCACATCGCACACTGCTCCTCACATCAGCTCCGCCTGCAGCCCCCGAACCCCCACCCTGGGCCCCTGCCTGCTCCCCCTTTGACCAGGCTCACCTGGATTGCGCAGGTGACTCCCCCAGCTGGCTGTGGTGACGAGTGGTGACTAGGGTGGTGGCTGGACGACCACCTTCTTCATGGAGAACTGGGCTTGTAAGCTAGGTGAGAACGGCGGCATCTCGGGCACATCCGTCATGTTCCTGGGAGTCAGACACGGAGCTGGGTCATCAGCTCATGACACCTGTGGGGAAGGAGCGCGAGAGAAGGCAGCCAGGGGCGGGGCCGAGTGACCAGGCATGAGGCAGCAGATGGCCTGGCCTCCTGCAAGGCCAGTCCCAAGCCTCACCTCCCCTCCCCTCCCCCCCAACCCCTCCCCCCCACCCCTCCCCCCTACCGAGGCTGGGCCGGCCTCCCTGCAGCCCTTCCTCTGCCCCATCCCCGAACCGACTCTCAGGGGCCCTGGGCCGGCCTGAGCGTGGAGCATCCTGACAAAGAAAAAGCCCCAGAGCTGTTTCCACCCTCACGACCGGTGCCCTGATCCCTCGGGTTTCTCTGTTGCTTCTGGAAATTCCACGCCTGCAGTCAGAGCTCGGGTCTGGGTGAGACCCAGGGTCAGGCGGTCTTCCAAGTGGCACAGCACCGCCCCCGTGTGGCCGACTGGTGCTGAGACCAGTCAGGTGTGGCCCTGGAGGGAAGGGGTCCCCATCTTCCGGCGCGCCTGCCTGGGCGGCCTGGGCGGGGCTTGGGGACCCCCCAGCCCTTAACTCACCTGCCTCTCCCGCGGCAGCAGCGCTCCCAGCCCGCACACCCCTACCTGTACGTGCACTGGTACAAACCCAAGAGTCCACTGAGGGTCCGTGCAGAGTATATACCAGGCCACCCACCTGTGTGCCTGAAGTGCCTATAAGTACCCCTACTACCCGCCTGTGTGTGTCTACCACTGGCTCGTGTACCTGCACCAACTCTGTGTACTGTGCCACCTGAGCACATCTGTATCACATCAGACCTCTTTGCAATTCTGCAACTTCCCTCTCCCTCACTTCCTTGAATCAGGGGACATCCCCAGTCACATGTGCACAGGTCCCTGACTGCGGCTGGCCCACACTGAGAGCAGGCAACTCAATGTCTGCTCTGTCTGGGCACAGGCCCCAGGGATCTCCAGAAATTGAAGGCAGACCATGCACTGGGCAGGTTCCTCAGTGAAGCTGGGAATTGCTGTCACCCCAGACCAGCTTCAGCGATCCCGGATCCTGGGGTCCAGGGGGAATCCAGGGCCTAAGGTACTGCAGGGGTCGGGGCGGGAGGGTGGGGTGGGGGGGACAGAGAATGGTGAGCGGCCCACATCACAGGGGCCCAAAGTGCAAATGCTGGATGCCTGCCCTCCCTCTAAGCTTGCTATCTGTGCAAGCCAGAGCTCATGGGACAAACAAGCATGGCACCTCCCAGGGGAGAGGGACCATGCTGTCCACACTTCCACCGACTGGGGACCAATTATCCACACCTGGGGAAACGCCAGGGGAAGTGGGCCCCACTGTCTACACTTCCGTCTACTTGGGAACCTCCAGGGGAGGAGGGACCCACTGTCTACATCTCCGTCTACTGGGGAACCTCCAGGGGAGGAGGGACCCACTGTCTACACCTCCGTCTACTGGGGAACCTCCAGGGGAAGTGGACCCACTGCCTATACTTCTTGTCTACTGGGGAACCTCCAGGGGAGGAGGCACCCACTGTCTACACCTGTCTACTGGGGAACCTCCAGGGGAAGTGGGCGCACTGTCTACACTTCCATCTACTGGGGAACTTCCAGGGTAAGTGGGCCAGTGTCTACACCTCCATCTACTGTGGAATCCAGGGGAAGTGGGCCCCACTATCTACACCTCCATCTACTGGGAACCTCCAGGGGAAGTGGGCCCACTGTCTATACCTGCATCTACTGGGGAACCTCTAGGGGAAGTGGGTCCACTGTCGACACCTCTGCTACTGGGGAACCTCCAGAGGGGAAGTGGGTCACATTGTCTATACCTCCATCCAGTGGGAGACAGGGAGATAGACTAGGGGCAGTTATGGCTGAGGCAGTGGGTACCAGGTACAAGATGAGTCAAGCTGCACACCCGGATGTCCCGGGCCTCAAGAGTCAGGAATTTGGGAACCGACCTCTGGAGTACAACTTGTGAATGTGGGCTGGTGTCCTCAGAAGTGTTTCGAAGTGTAGAGATCCATGAAGGGTAAAGGCGTGGAATCCTCAGAGAACCCCTTGGACCTTTGACCATGAGCTCACAAGGCCAGTTGGAGCCCCACAGATTCTTTATCTCAACCCCAGGTACTGTGCTCAGTGATGTTCCTTGTAATCAGACACTGCAGATAAAACTCACAGCTCCCCAGGCTTCTATCTGCCACCAGCACAGGTCCCCCAAAATGGACCCCCAGTTTCTGATGCCCCAGATCCATTTATGGGTCACTGACACCCACCCAGAAGCCCAGCCCAAATCTCACAGCCCCAGCCCCAAATCCTGGTTTAGGGAGGCACCTTTAAAGGGCGAGGGCACAGGGGCCTGAAGCGAATCTGCGGGGGCTGGTGCAGGGACCCGGGCCGGCTGGACGCTGAGCACACAGGGCAGGGCCGGCTGCACCCCTGCTCCACATTCATGTGTGAAAAACTCTGATCAAGTCCATCAGAGGGCAGAGGTACACCATTAGTAAGTGAAAGAAAGACCACTCCTTTCCAAATTAAACTTGGATTTGTATTTCCAAAGTTTTACCAAATGTAAACCAACTCCTGTCACAGAGGATGGACAAATCTTGGGACTCCCATGACCAGGGCCAGGGGACACCCCAGGTTGCTGGACCCCTCGGAGCTCCAGGTGAGTGCAGCTGAGACAGACGGGCACAAGGATACGTGTGCTTTATTGCTTACGCTGCACATTCAAGTGAATACAGTAAACCCCCTTTAAAAAGTAAGGCACGTGAGTGGCCTTCTGTGCAAGTTCCATATTATTTAAAGTTCCTATTGGCTAATAAAGTATTTCCACTCTAGAACTAGAGCTATCTAAAAAAGCACATGATAAGTTTTTTGCAAGCAGAATACCTGAAACATTATTATGTTACCTCATGGCACAATTAAACAGCCTCATATCAAATGTCTGTATCTAAGGAAAGATAACTACTGTTACAAGTGGGAAATGTTAACCAGCTTATCCACATATATACAGTTGGGTCCCCAGATAGTAGTTACACAAAATTTAAAGAAAGAACAGTATCTAACTGCATTGATGTCTGTTTCATTAAAGCTAAGAGATTTGGCATTTTCAGTCTTTTCTTTCCCATAAGTCACGCTGGTATTTGCAGAAAGGCAGGGTCATACGATGCTGAAGACCATGGACAGATACTGTTCATATGACACTTGGATCCAGCCGTCCTGGTCTGTATCGTAGCGTCTGAATATATCTGTCAACCTCTGAGGAAAAACAGCATGTATTTAGACCTGACACTTACCAAACAGAAGGAACACAATGTATTGGTAAACAGACATTCAGGAACCCAATTTCAGAAGAGTTCCTGTCTCCACATCCCACACCCCCAGCACAGGGAGGCAAGGCAGGTGTCCCTGACAACCCGCAGGGCAGGCCGGTCCGCCCAGGAGATGGGGGTCGGGCAGGACAGCGGGCAATGGGGGGAACCAGTGTATAGGCCACAGCCCCGGGTCCTGGTAGGGCCTCTGGCCCCAGAACAAGGTTTCCCCACACTGGGTGATGTGCCTGGGTCCTCCTTTCCCACCCTAAGACCATTCTCCCAGGACCCTCCCTAAAGGCTCCCCTCTGTTCTGGCGACAGGCTTCTCAGGACTAAAGGAAACCAGCCCCCACTGGGCCCCAAGAATCTGCCCGCCCCGGGGGGGAGCCTGGCCGCAGAACCAGAGGGTGGGGTCTTCTGTGCCAGCCCAGTCCCTTGTCCCGATGCCCACCCTCCCCATCCCCTCCTGGCTGACCAGCCCCCAGGGCTCCCCCTCAGTCTGCTCACAAGTCCAGCCACCAAACCACAGGGACTGGGGCGGCCAGGTCAGCGCCGCCTGAGTGACAGAAGCTGGAAACCACCACAGGTTCAGAAGAACCCAGACAGGAGAAGACAGCGCCCAGTCTCATTGAGACCTTGGCAGCTGCCTGTCCACCTGCCCCAGGACGGAGCAAGGCTGCAGCCTGGCCTGTGAGCTGAGCCTCCCGCACCCGTCTCCAGTTCCGGCCCTCTCTGTCCCAAGCTGGGCAGATCGATGGCCAACAATCAACAGGCTGACCCAGGTGACGGTCCACGTGGGGGTGAGCTGGAGCTTCCTGTGTGGCCAGCGCTGGTGTGATACAGACCACAGAAACCACAGCAGCAGTCCCCTCTGCTGGGAGACACGCGTGGTTTCCCTTTATTTACACGTGAAGATTTCTACCACTTTTCACATTGTTTCATAAAAACAACTTTCAAAAAGGCTTTTTCTTTCTCAAAAGAGGCAGATGAAAGAAAACACCTCTGAGGGCTTCTGAGGACTTTCTGCAGGTGGCCTGCAGCTGAGCCTTTCCTTTCTGACCCCCATCTCTGTGCAGAGTTTGGGCTCCTTCTCTAAGGGGCGGGGGCAGGGACACCAGGCCTGGACAGCGGGCAGCCCACAGTCTGTGCTCAGTCTACAGGCAGAGAGGACTCAGCCCCTGTTATTCCAGGGGCTGAAAGCGACACAGGATGACCTCTGCTCATGCAGACGTAAGGATCAGCTGGTTACTTAGGGGACATAACCTCAAATGAAAATCCCAACCCACAGATCCTGGTGAAATTTCTATATCACACCTATTCCTAACACATTCTGACAGCACAGAAGCGAAAGCGTTGGCCGCTCGGTCATATCTGACGCCTTGCGACCCCAGGACTGCAGCTCGCCAGGCTCCTCTGGCCACAGGATTCTCTAGACAAGAAAACTGGCATGGGTTGCCATGCCCTCCTCCAGGGGATCTTCCCAACACAGGGATCGAACCTAGGTCTCCAGCATTGCAGGCAGATTCTTTACTGTCTGAGCCACCAGAGAAGCCCTGTAATCTCACCTCACCAGACCCTGAGAGGGAGACACCTGGCATTCCAATGAGCCACCGAAGCACAGGGCCTGGCCGGCCCAGATTCCCCAGGAAAGAAATCAGGACAGCAGGTCAGGGAGAGAAACCTCAGTCATTCAACTATCGCTGTGAAAAGGAGAGCCCTGAGAATGTCCCCCAGGTTACCAGTCACACTGATAACCTCATGCCCTGCACACCTCTCTGCAAGGGTGTCTTTCAGGGCCGGGTTCTACTGAAATACTTCTGGAAAACACATTTGCTTCCCATAAACGGAACTGTGTCAGAATTATGAGCTAATGGAGTATTATATGGACTTGGCTATGAGGTGGTAACTGCTGACTCGAAATAATGGGCACATGGGTTGTCTTCATTATTATTATTATTGAGACTTCTCACAATAAAGACTCTGAGAGACATAAGGGTTTACACCAATTCACTGCGTTTTCTAAAGCTGAAATCTAAGGAACTTGGCCCCCACCTGGAGACAGGAGCAGGGCCTGTGTGGGAACAGCCAGGCGGGTCAGGTGCTGCTGCCTCCACCCTCAGAGGGCGTGCCCGCCCTTGGCTCCTCCTGGGTGAGCCAAGGGACCGCAGGAGGAGCCAGCTCGGAGAGGCCTGCGAGGCGGTGGGCACTGCAATCATCAGCCCACCAGGCACTGCTCCCGACTCCTGCTGGGGCGCGAGCCTCACGTGAGGGCGCAGAGCAAGCCTCACGATAAAATCTTCTCCAATACTCAGGAAGAAACACAACACAACACAACACCAGGTATTCATGTAAACCGCCCACTGGATCCCTTCCAAATGCACGGCTCTCAGGGTTTCCAGGGGAGGAGGGACACGCCGTCTACACCTCCATTTAACAGAACTAGTTACTTCTCCAAAAAGCACACTCACTTCTGTAGGTTCCAGAGGCAGTCTTATGCGTCTGACTCGCTTCAACTGCCGAAGCACGGGGATTCAGGTGCCCACTGCCCACCACCCCGGGCCTTCTGGTGGTGGTACCTGCAGCACGATGCAGCCCTGGATGAAGTCGTCGAAGGCGATCTGCCCCCGGCCTTGTCGGTCGAACTTCCGAATGAGGATGTCATGAAACTGGTCAGAGAGCCGGTACCCTGCAGGGGGGAGGGCAGAGTCAACCCCATGCCCGCCCCGGAAGCCAGTCTCCCCCCACCCCCCACAACGGGGGCCCCCCAGTCAGGCCCGGGGGCAAGCACATAGCAAAGCGCCAAGAGCTCCACAGAGTCTCTGCACTGTGCCCTCAGCCCCACGGAGGCGCCCTCCGGGAGGGACCACGGAATCACTCGTTCACACCAACTCCAGCGCTACAGTTGCCCTGCAGGGGCTTCTGAAATATCAACCTTCTTAAAAGCCCCTACTGGTAAACTTTACTTCATTCTTAACCTAGTGGTGAAGCTGTCAATAACTCAGCTGTCCTGGATTATTCGCTGCTAGAGAATGCTTTGCAAAATAAAACCTCACTAAGGCTCCCAAAGAGACAAAGTGTAAACTTAAGGACAGGAAGTTAACTGACGGCCCCTCTGCCGCATCAGCCTTTCCCTGACATCAGGACGTCAAGGCTGCGAGGATGCGGCAGCTGCACTCAGACGGAGCTCCGGAGGGCCATCCCGGTGACTCGACTCTCCCTCCAGTGCCTGAGCCGCCTGGCCTCCAGCAGGGATACCCTGGCTCTCTCAGCCCTTCCCTCCCCACCCCCCAGTCTCACCACCTGTGTGACCGTGGCTTCCTTACTTATTCAGGAGACAACATCCAGGTGCAAAATATTTTTACCACTTTTCAGTCTCGCTGGAATCTTTGCAAGGATAGGTACACCTATTATCTGAGTGAATGTCACAGTTAATTACCTATATAAGCACTTCATCACTTTACTGAAAAAGTCAAATGTGCACACACGTGACAGTACCTTTCAGAGTGGTCAGCGAGCTCCTCACATCCCGTGAACTAATCCAGGCCCCCGGCCCTGCAGCTGAGCAGCAGACAGGACCCTCCTACACCTGGCACAGCCTGTGGCCAGACAGAGGCCAGGCTGGAGTGTGTGCTTGGGACTTGGCGCAGGGCAGCGCTTGTCCAGCCCTCGCTGTTCCACGGGCTCCCACCCAGGCTGGGGAAGGATGGCGAGACGGTGACAGGGACACAGCATTACGGAGACTGGGGCTTGCGGAACCAGACAGGTGCCACTGGGTCCACTGAACCGCTGGGCCCACTCCGCCCTCCAAATCCCAGATGTGGGCCCACCTCAGCAGCCTGTTCTAGGCCAGTGAGGCAGGCGGAAACCCTGCCGGCCACCTCACTGCGTGTCATGCACGTCCTCCTAGAATGCCCCCTACCCCAAGGCTGCACTTCCAGTGGAGGGAACAATCCCTTCTTCCCTAAGAGCTAGCGAGGTGGCCTGGTGCCTCCACTGACCACCCAGTGCCCACTTGCAGCACCAGGAAGAAAAGCGGATGCCAGTCAGAAACTATGGCAGAGGACAGACGCAGCCAATGGCACAGACAGGGGTGGGGGCTGCCATGGCCCTGTTAGGGCCGTAACTTGGTCAACCTGACCGTAAAGATGCCGTTGACCTGGTCAGGGCAGCTGATGGCCTGGGCTCTGGGATGCAGAGTGGGCGCGTGTGTGGCAGGGCTTGGACTCCGCTGCATTAAAAGGGGCAGAGCAGGTGCAACACAAGATGGAAAGCAGCCAACGAGGGCGACGAGTAATTGGAGGCTCACTGCCCCTGCATGATGTCCCCACAAACCATGCTGGAATCAGGCTGCCAGGGGCTGGGTACAGGGCTGGGGCGGGAGTGCTGGAGGGGCGCTTGTGGTGGGGAGCCTGCCTTTGTCAGGGACAGCAGGACTGTTTGTCCCCCACGAGTGGAGTGTGTGGCCTTGCCTTACATACATCTTACTTTCCAGTCTCTGTACCTGGCATGCAAAACATGCTATTTAGTCACTTAGTCGTGTCTGACTTTTTGCGACCCCATGGACTGCAGCACGCCAGGCCTCCCTGTCCATCACCAACTCCAGGAGTTTGCTCAAACCGTCCATCGAGTCAGTGATGCCATCCAGCCATCTCATCCTCTGTCGTCCTCTTCTCCTCCTGCCCTCAATCTTTCCCAGTATCAGGGTCTTTTCAAATAAGTCAGCTCTTTGCATCAGGTGGCCAAAGTATTGGAGTTTCAGTTTCAACATCAGTCCTTTCAATGAAGACTCAGGACTGATTTCCTTCAGGATGACTGGTTGGATCTCCCTGCAGTTCAACGGACTCTCAAACGCCTTCTCCAACACCACAGTTCAAAAGCACCAATTCTTGGGAACTTAGCTTTCTTTATGGTCCAACTCTCACATCCATGCGTGACTACTGGAAAAACCAGAGCTTTAACCAGACGGACCTTTGTTGGTAAAGTGCTGTCTCTGCTTTTTAATACACTGTCTAGGTTGCTCATTGCTTTTCTTCCAAAGAGCAAGTGGCTTTTAATTTCATGGCTGCAGTCACCATCTAGAGTGATTTTGGAGCCCAAGAAAATAAAGTCTGCCACTGTTTCCACAGTTTCCCCATCTACTTGCCCTGAAGTGATGGGACCAGATGCCATGATCTTAGGTTTTTGAATGTTGAGTTTTAAGTCAGGTTTTTTACTCTCCTCTTTCACCGTTGTCAAGAGGCTCTTTTATTCCTATTATGGAGCACCTAATAGGAATAAAAGCCTAAAAGATGAACAGATGGACCATCAAATCCAGCAGGTGGGCCATTCAGGGTCACATAGCCCTGCCAGGGCTGGCCTGAGACCCCATGTAGGGGGGTGAGAGGTCAGAGGGCACCTTAGGGTTTCAGCCGCCCTGACTCCCTCACGCGTCTGCTGAGCAGCTCCAGCTTGACTGACAGACACTTGGTCTTAAAAACCAAAGAGGAAATTTCACTACCAGGGCAAAGTTTCTAATAGTTACTAACAAGTAACCGGCAAAAGGCTGACAAGTCACCTTGGGTGGGAGATGAGGAGCCAGAGGAGTCCTGAGAAATGGAGGACCAAGGGCAGGAAGGAAACCTGCGGAATAACTGAAGAAATGCTGCAACAGAGTATGTCCTTCCTCCAGGAAAAGCTGCAAGTCAGGAAGGCTCTTGGCTCTGCCCCGCACTGTGGAGCCTATCAGCATCTGACCTCCTGGGTCTGACCAGGACTCGCAGGCCCGAGAGCCAGAGACCGGCTGGTCAACCTTGGTTTCCAACCCGAGTCCAGGACATGACGGGTGCTGGCACTAAGAAAAAGTGGGTTCCAGGCCTGACAAGGTTAGAAACACTGTGGTCGGTGCTGAGAGCACCAGCCTGGAAATTAATTCAGAGGGTCCAGGTTCCAGTCGGCCAGGCCTCCAGCTCCCTCCTGCCCAGGACTGCTCTGTGGGGGACACCCCTAACGCTCAGCCCCCCACCTACGGGCACAGCAAGGTCAGCTGCATTCCAAGTTCCAATCCAGAGAACCCGGGGCCAATGTCCTGCCCAAATCCTGACCTGCTCCTGGTGGGCTCATGAAACAAACTTCTGTGGGGTCCCACAGTCTCTAAAGCAAGACAGAGACAAAGAGGAGAAGACAGCCGCAAAGGACAAACACAGAGCAAGAGGGGTGGGGGAGAAGCACAGCGATAACCACAAGGACCAAAATGTACTTTGTCACTGAAACCAGAAATAGCCAGAATAAAGTACACTGGACTCTTAACAGAAGGGCCCAGCGAACACAGGGCCGGGGGATTCACGCCCATCAAACCAGAATTCTGGTGCAATGACTGCGTCCCTCCTCATGAACCCCAAGCTCCCCGCAGGCCCAGGTGAACCCCGGGACCAGGCTTGCTGACCGCTCTGGAAGGCACCATGGGAGCACCGCTCACAGCACAGCAAGCACGCAGGCTGTACACACTTGAGAATGAGGGCTTCCGTGCTCACGCTTGTGCTCCATGCAACCCACGGACTCGTCTTTTGTGGGCATTTTATCATCGGTCCGTGTATTCTCATGTCAGGGAACAGAAGCTGCTTTATATATGTAAGCTGTTTTATCTTGACTCATTCACTTTAAACTTTTTGAAAGCCACATTCTCAGCGTGACTGCGACACCACTTCACAAAAGAAAACTGCATAGCCCTTATCTCATTTTGGATGGAAAACCGCATAAAAGCCCCCAAGTCAAATATAAGCCTGCATGATAAAGAAACATCAAAAATGTAAAACTGCGATGTAAACAAAATTTCACATAGGCTACTTTCAAATCATTAAGCTGAACAAAGCAACAAGATACACGTTATGGCCCTTGGCTCCAAAATGAAATAGCTATGCAGTCAAGACAAGTGTTTTACCGAAACCTGAGAGGGCTTGCTTGAGCTCGTTCTTGTCGATCATGCCCGAGTTGTCCCTGTCGTACGTGCGGAAGACGTTCTGCCAGTCCGTGATGTACTTCCAGACACCAGTGAACTCACTGAAGTTCACGCCGGCCTTGTTCTCTCTGTCAAACATGGCTGAAGCGAAAGGGCACGGCTCAGCAGGAACCAGGGCAGAGGGGCACCCACAGCTCTGCAGGCTGGGCTCCCCCAGGACCAGCCCAGAACTCGGCCAGCAGGTCCCCAAGGGCTGTGGTAACACCAGCCCTACAGCAGCCAGGTGGGCGTGAGGTGGCTGTGAAGAGGGATGTGCAAGCCGAACACCCTGGTAGATCCACAATAAGAATGATTTACATAGAGGGATGTTCCTCAGAAGCTGGGCATGCCCGCTCTTGGGAAGGAACCAGGGTGCAGAGGGGTCAAGGAGCCCACCCCAACCCTCCAGGCTCAGGTCTGGTTCCTGGAGCTGCCCATCCATCCCCCAGAGGATTCGCGTCTCCAAGGGGGAGCTCCTTAGAGGGCTCGGTCAGGGAGGCCCGTGCCAATGAGAAAAAGACTACCGGCTTTTGGGTTTTCTTTTTTTTTAAGCAAGATCCACCTTTCATTTTTAAAAAAATCAACCTCATTTCAGGTCCAAATAAGAACTTGTAACTACATTTACATATAACTGCATGCAAAATGGACAGAGAGGCATGTATGAAATCTCAGTCTGAGACACTGGTAACAAAACGTAGTGCGCCATCTGCCTCTTCAGGAAACTGAAGTGCTCCTGGGGTGCATAGAAGTCACTCCAGCGGAGTGACTCGTCACGTGAGAACTCAGCTGCTTCCTCCAGTCACAGCCGCGCAACCCAGGGGGAACGGAAGCATGTGCGGGAATGAGGGCGGGGCACACAGCGGACGCTGAGTGAAGGCTCAGGGATGGTGGTGCAGGCGGGACATCCGGAAGACAATCAGCCAGGAGCACAGGCCCGACGGGGTTGCCCATACTTACATATGATCGATCTGACAGTCACTGGATTAAACGGAGTCCAGGTGCCTGAAACAAACAGCAGGAATTAAAACAGAGCAGAATCTCTGAATCCCCAGTTTGTAACCCAAAAAGCCAGAGAAAGTAGCTTTCAACATCAAGACCTGAGAGCCACAAGACCTCAGTGGGGAGGCTGCCCCCAGACGACGGGTCCTGTCTACGCTGCCCAAGAGTCACTCCGGTCCAGCCACACGTTCACAGCTGCTCATGAAGACCTGCACCTGGCAGCTCGCCCCTCCTCACTTTATAACTAGAAACGGCTATTTTACCACTCACTGAACTTCCTAGACCCACAGCACCAGGTGAGCTGAGAAGAGGGTGCTCAGCCCTGCTAGGAGTGTCACAACTGCACTTCAGAAAACCCCACCCCCAGGGGCACCACCACTCCAGGACCAGCGTTGCCCATGCGCCCACAGCGGCTGCACACACGGTGAGTGAACCTGCCCAGGAGCTCTGGAAACTGCAGCGTGAAGACAGGCTTACGAGCTCCTCCTAAAGCAACAGGCTGGGCAACACACTGTCTTCTCTGAAACTGTGAATAGAATGCATCATTCCATGATCAATTTCAGAACAGTAATGGGATCTTACCAAACATCTGTTATGAAGGGAACTGTTCACTCTGACAGATTTAGTAATTTAGAACCCTTCATAAGCTGTGATGATGGAATGTTCACCAGGTACCTGGAGCCCGAGGGACCAAATGCAGCTGCTGGACTCTTCCTGCCTCCCACAGCCTCCCTCTGATGCTGGCTGTGCCCACACCAGGAGTCCACAGGGACCGCCCACCAGGGGCCCGTGCGCGGCCGCAGCATTCTGCAGACTCTTGAAGAGGAGGCTGTGCCCACTGCTCATCCCGATTGTGAGGAGGGCATCCTGGTCACATCGGCAAATGAATTTTAAACAGAAGTGACTTGAGTAAAACAGTTAAATGATGCTGCAAACACAGGCACTTTGCAAGATAAAGGCCAGGCCCCTGTGGAGGCACATGTTGGTGGATCGGAGCTCCAGCTGACAGAGCTGGAGGATGGGAAACTGGGGACAGTAGAGCCCACCCTGGGCTGAGCCGGGCACGGAGACAGGAGACCCGCAGGCTGGCCAGCTCAGGAGGCAGAGGCAGGTTCCTGGTCCTTTAACTGGCCCTTCCTGCCACCCAAACCGGGCCGACTCGCCACAGAAACCAAGGGGTCACAACAACATCCAACAGTGAATAGACTCTCTGTTGCATGCCGGGTCCTGTGGCCTCAGACTAAACATCAAAGCTTGACAGCCCCTAGTGACGCTGCACTTAATGCTTCAGTAATGCTAGATATCAAATACACCAGAGGGTCGGCCTGAAAACCTACAACCTCCTGTAAGAAAATGCACTGCGACGCGGAGAAGCAGACCTAACAGCCTGCTCGGTGCCCAGGACACACTGGGCAGGAAGAGTCCCTTCGGTGCCAGTGACCCTCACGCAGCTTTCAGGGCCAACCCCAATTTCAAACATTCCTACCCGCTTTCCTCGGTAACCAACGCGTCTAGGAATGTCACAGCCAAGCCTGCAAAAGATTTCCTGTCAGACTTCTACTTAGAAACATATGGTCTCTGTTCCTATAAGTCTTGCCTCAGTCTCATCTGAAAGAACCAAAGAAAACAGAAACACACACAGTATTTCCATGTACACTGAGGACACATAACTCTTTTCACCCATAATTCGAACACGAAAGGGCCATAGCTCCATGGCGGTGGGTGAGGGGCAGCGGGGGTCACACCAGAAGCTCAAGATGTTTTCCTGCAACCCTCAAGAATACAGATGATTTTAACAAATTTATATCGGACTCTTTCTCAAAGGAGAAAAATGCCACTCTGCTCTGTGATAATATATTCTTCTTGCTCTCCAGAGTTTTCTTTCTAGAAATTGCATCCTGTTAGCACAGACGTGGATTTCAGTGAGAGGTTAGTGGGAGGAATCGTCATGGCATCCAGCAGCAACACTGAATCAGCGGACAATCCGGACCTTTCACAGCACCACCGGCCGTCCCCCTTCCACTTCACTGCAGCAGAGCCGGCCGCTCAGCCCTTCTGGGGGAGGCAGGAGCCACGCAGGCAGGCTGGGCGCACCCTGCAGGCTCACGTGGACTCTGCCAGGACCCTGGTGCTTCTTCAGGGTCAGGAATTCTGTATCCCACCAGTCACCTTCACCTACAGCCTCAAAGAGGCACTACTGCCGGGTCTCTAGGAGAGCTGAAGTCCATTTTGATAAAAAACACCTCAAAAAGAATGTATTATATGACCTATTATTTAAAGTCCAACTAGGGATTCCCAGGTGGCTCATTGTAAGGAATCCACCTGCCAGTGCAGAAGACACAGGTTCGATCCCCCACCCAGGAAGACCCCTTGAGGCACGGAGCAACTAAGTGCGCGCTCCACGGCTACTGTGCCTGCGCGCGCCTGCGCGCCAGAGCCGGTGCTCCCGACAGGAGGCGCCGCAGTGAGCAGCTCGGCTCGGTAACTAGAGCGACCCCACCCACTGCAACCACGAAGAATCCTCTGCAGCAACGGAGACCCGGCACAGCCATAAATAAACAAAGTCCAGTTTGAAAAATGCTTTCTCGAAGTATACCAATGTTCTGTTACTGCAAACCTACAGAAGTGCAAAAAAGGGGCTCAAGCAAATTTAATTTCCAATAATTCGAAGTAACAATGTGGAAGTAAAAATTTTTTTAAAAAGTACCTAACTGAAGATAGTTTGTGACACGCTATTTTAGATGGCAAGACAGTCCTGCGTCTCTTCGCACCTCTTAACCACACCTCCCTGAGAGCAGCTGTGGGAAAGCTCCCCCAGCAAAGACGACATAAGGACTCAGTGTGCCGGGCCCACGAGGACTTCCTCAGGGCAGTTTCAGCTGATTCCAGCAGTGCCTCAGAGGCGCAGAGCTAACAGAAGAGGGAAGCCATGCTCTTTCGTGCTTTCAGCTTTTCCACCAGTAATAAACTAATTTCCTGAAATAATATTCTAGTCCTAATAGGAAAACAGGCTTTCCAGGTGGCATTAATGGTAAAGAACCTGCCTGTCAATGCAAGAGACCTAAGAGACGCAGGTTCAATTCCTAGGTTGGGAAGATCCCCTGGAGAAGGAAATGGCAACCCTCTCCAGTATTCTTGCCTGGAGAATCCCATGGACGGAGGAGCCTGGCAGGCTGCTGTCCATGGGGTCACAAAGAGTCGGACCCGACTGAAGCAACTTAGCAATATGAAAACAGAGGTCCATTCCGGGGAGAAAACTGAAAGTCAAAATAACTCCAATCTTAACAACTCTGGGAATTCGAGGAGCAGGAAGAGAACTGACTCTGTCCATCCTCAGTGACTGAGGCTGGGAAACATGATACAACGGAAAACTAGAGACCAACTTGAACTTCCTCCAGGACGCTGAGGCCCAGTAGCCAGGGACAGCTGCAGATACAACTCCAGCAGAAAGAGAGGAGGAAACAGGCAGCACCCAAGGAAAGGGAGGGGCCGTGGGTGCAGAGACAGGAGCGCCCAGACCAGGAGGAATGGCGGGCATCCTGGAAGGAGGAGCAGAGCCCGCTCGTTGGAGTGAGAGCCACAGTGGGCCTGTGCCTTCAGGGGGCCAACAGGAGGAGGCAGGTGGGATGGTGCCAGGTGTGGGGGGAGCGCCTAGCTATGTGGGCACACATCCTGATTCCAGTGTGCGACCTACCTCTACTCTGGGGCTGAGAAAGGATGAGTGATCAGTACCCATTCATAACCAGACTTCCTGCAGAAAAAGCCTAATAGAATTTACAAAGATATTCACAGCACAGCAAAAACAAAGCAAACTCTCATTATGCAGGATGGGAGGACAAAAGCCTAAGAGAGTAAGGGGTCCCCGACTATCAGTAAAATTTACCTCTTAAAATTCTCAGCTTGCGGCACTGGTGAGCTAGAAATTCAAAAATTTTAGCAGCTAATTTGAAGAGGAAAATGTGATTGGTTAAAAAAATCACAGTTTATAAGATACACACAAAGCAGGTAGAAGAGCTGTCACAAGTTGCTCCACACAAAACCCAGCACACCCCCAGGGAGGAGAGGAGGAGCCACGGCCGGTGGGGGGAGGGAGTCCCTACCTCCCTCTGGGCTAGGTGACTACCAGTAAGTTCTTACCCAGCCCCAACAGAAGCTGAGGAATCCCTCAGGGCAAATCAAGAAAAGTGACTCCACAGGGTCACCTTGAGATGGTCCTGATACACACTTAGTGGTTGGGTTAAAACACGTTCCCTCTCCAGCAGGCTCCTGGTTCAAGGCTGTGTTCTGACAGAGCCATTTGCTTTAACAACCAGCTGAACTGGAGGCAGTACTGACATCCTCAAGAGGCAGTATTACCTGTATGATCCTGTAAATACCAACCGTTGACCAACAGCAACAGAGGAGTACCCACAGTGGGGGCACACCTCCCTTCCAGTCCAAGTGCAGGCCTGGGAGGCACCGTCCACCTCCCACAACACCAGCCTGCTCTCGCTGGTAAGGGTGAGCCTTTCAGCATCGTCATTATCTCTTAAAATCAATCCCTCTTCGAGTTTAAATGGCACCCCTCTGGAAGACACCACAAACTAAGGACCAGAAAAAGACAGTGGTATCTGATGGATCAAAAGAAGGGAAACACAGTCAGGTATTTACTGAAATAAGGTCTCTACTTCAAGTCAGGTAATTACTGAAGTAAGGTCTCCACGTCAATGGATTAATCACGCTGAGGCCAGCAAAAAGGTGACTCTAAGATGTGCCCCCAGAACCGGCACAAAGAGCTGGGATCCTCTCGCCCCCGTCTGGATGACTAGCATTCACTGACTGAAAAGCCTGAGCCCCGAGATCCGGCTGCACGGCCACCAGCATCCCCAGTTGCTTCCCCGTCAGTGAGACCTTGGTGCCCCTCCCCGGAAGTCACAAGATGCAGTTACCAGAGAAATTCAACAGCCTTCAATAAACGGGAGGACCATCGGCTGTACAAAGCCAGGTTCCTGAAGCCCACACCTCAGCCTCCAACTCTCAGGCTTTCCCTGTGACCTCCATGCAGCTCCCCCCGAGCTCAGCAAGGACTCGGAGAAGCACTGACAGGACACCCAAGAAAGCACTCGACAAAACAAACCTGGAAGCCCTCCACCACAAGCCAGGGATTAAGTCTTAATGATACGGAAAATAAATCCAGGAAAGAAGTTATTTACTATGGGTGGTCAGGCCCGCAGTTCACAAGTCCAGATGGCCGGGTGCACTCACCATTGGACAGTGCTTGCTGAAGCTCGTTGTCGGATATCACACCGCTCCTGTCCTTATCAACCCTACAAAATTAAGATTAGTTAAACTGGCGATTCAAAGTGCAGGAAAAGCAATACAGGGCCAGAACCAAGGTTTACCTCTCCTGTCAATCCTAAATTAATTTCCCTGCTTCTTTCCCTTTGGCTGCTAGATTATCGCACTCCCACAGTCCCCTGGGGAATAAGCAAGCCTGTCTCCTTCACTGTCTGAGGAACTCCCCTGCTGAAGGCCAAGCTGCTTCTCCGTTTCTCTCAAGCCTTTCTCCCACAGCCTGTCTGAATTCCACCCAGATCTTGTCCTTTTCACAAACAGGAAAAGGTTCTCTTAGACAACTAAGTCACTCCCTGACCTTGAATCACTCTAGCATGGTGCGCCGATTCGCTGGAAGGACGACCGGGTACCGAAGACACTGCGGTGACGGTCCCCTGCGCACAGCCAGGGCCTGGCTTCCCGCCTGGTGTCAGGCAGCCGCGGCGAGCCCGCGTTTCTGCTCCCCTAACTGAACAAGCGTCCCCGGGAGACCCTCGTCCCAGAGCAAAGGCCCCACTCTCGGGGGAGGAGGACGGAGGCCGAGCCTCCGGACGGCCGCTCTGCGCTCCGGGAAGTGCCCGGGGGCGGAGAGGAGGTCAAAGCTGGGGGGACGGAGCAGGCCGGGGGACCAGGGCGCCAGGAGGGAGGCCGGACTGCGGCCCGAGGGGGTCAGGGCTCCAGGAGGGAGGCCGGACTGCAGGCCGAGGGCGCCAGGAGGGAGGCTGGACTGCAGGCCACGCGGCCAGGGCGCCAGGAGGAGGCCGGACTGCGGGCCGAGGGGCAGGACGGGGAAGGCCCGGGGCTGACACCGAGGGAAGGGGAGGCCTGCCCACGCCCGCCCGCCCGGTCGGCCGCACCTCTGGAAGACGTTCCACAGGAAGCTCTGGTCTGGTAGCGCGGCGCCCGCGGCAGGGCCGGCGCCGGGGCCCGGGCGGTACGGGTAGGCGGCCATGGGCCGAGGAGCGGCGGGGAGAGGTACTGCTAAGGCGCGGCTGGGAAGCGGGCGGTGGCAGGTGGCTCCACTTCCGCCTCGGCGGGGGCGGGGCCGAGCGCGCCACTTCCAGGGGCACGGTCACGGGAGCGAGCGCGACCAATCCCGTCGCTGCCCGGTTGCCAAGCAACGCCCCCGCGTCCGGCCAGCGTGTCAGGGTCCAGCGTGCAGCTCGGAGCTGGTGGCCGAGGCCACGCGGCCTCCAGGGTCACGGACGCGCGTGGGAGCTGCTTCTCCCACGGCACAGAGTGAACGTGAAGGGCGGGGGCAGTTCCTTCTAGCATGGACCGTCCTTGCACCAAATGAAGGCCATGGAAGGACGGTGATGGAGCGGAAGAACGCGCCAGAGATTCCTGTGCTTTCCTGGACTTCTCTCCCGGCCCTGCCTGCGCTTCTCTGCGTTCCTTCCCCACAGCCACTTTCTTCTCGGTACCACACGACGTCCCCTCCGGTGTCTGACAGGGCCTGGAACTCCCCAGCTCGGTCTGCACGTACGTGACCAGGCCCTGATGTCCCCTGCTGACCATGGTGAGCGGCCAGCGTGTCCCTCCGGCCAGTTGAAGACGCCACCGCCTCCGTCTGGACTTCGACTGAGCCGGAGCGCCCTCCGCGCAGGGAAGCCCAGCTTCAGGGCGCTCCCGCCGCCTTCCAGGCTCTCAAGAGTGTTGAGCTGCTGATGCAATCTCACTGACTTGGTTCATCTTCCTCCCCTGCTTAGTTTGTGGAAGGGCCGAGCACCAAGGAAGCCCCTGACACTTCCTTTCCTGAAGGGATTTCATTATTCAGCACTCCAAAGCTCTGCAGAAGACCCTGGTTCGATTCCTGGGTCCAGAAGAGCCACTGGAGAAGGGATAGGCTACCCACTCCAGTATTCTTGGGCTTCCCTGGTGTCTCAGCTGGTAAAGAATCCGCCTGCAGTGCGGGAGACCTGATTCCTGGGTTGGGAAGATCCACTAGAGAAGGGATAGGCTACCCACTTCAGTATACCTGGGCATCCCTTGTAGTTCAGCTAGTAAAGAATCTGCCTGTAATGAGGGAGTCCTGGGTTTGATCCCTGGGTTGGGAAGATCCCCTGGAGAAGGGAAAGGCTACCCACGCCAGTATTCTGGCCTGGAGAATTCCATGGACTGTATAGCCCATGGGGTCACAAAGAGTCAGACAGGACTGAGCGACTTTCACTTTCATTTTCCAGGGCTCTGTATCTGACCTGTTGTTATTCTCCAGTTGTATTGTCCTCAGCCCCTTTTAACCACCAGACCATATGCTGGAGAGTTCTTTAAACTCTTCAAAGAGATTAAGGTATTCTGACTTGGGCACTCACACAGATTACAAACTCAGCAATGTGGCTTTTTTCATGACTTAATGAATTCAAGTGCTTTCTAGTTTTATCTTCCTAAAGCATTCACATCACTTGCTGACTAATCTTTTCTACAGTTTCCCACAGCTCTTTGATCGGTAGTTTCTGAAATTTGTTTATTCTCTCTCCCACCTCTGGCTCATTTTTCTCTGCTGCTGCTGCTAAGTCGCTTCAGTCGTGTCCGACTCTGTTCAACCCCATAGACGGCAGCCCACCAGGCTCCCCTATCCCTGGGATCCTCCAGGCAAGAACACTGGAGTGGGTTGCCATTTCCTTCTCCAACGCATCAAAGTGAAAAGTGCAAGTGAAGTTGCTCAGTCATGTCTGACTCATAGCGACCCCACGGACTGCAGCCTACCAGGCTCCTCCGTCCATGGGATTTTCCAGGCAAGAGTACTGGAGTGGGCCACCATTGCCTTCTGAGCATTTTTCTCTAGAACACTACAAAATTAATAACTGATTTTGCACCCAGTTTGTAAGTTTTCCAGCACAGAGTATACAGGGCAACTTCTGCAAGGAACTCCTCAGCAACTCTAGCTGGCCTTGGTCTCCCTCTCCCGAAAGTGACACAGCCTCCACCAACCCTTGGTTGAGTCTCCAGCCTGGATTGCCACAGCCAACACCAACTGTGGGGCCCAGAATTACTTCATTCTACTTTATGTTTAGTTCTAGGGGTTGGAAATGATTCATTCAAGGGAAGAATCAATTACTGAATCAACCCTAGTGTTTAAATATTGCTGTGTGTAATCCTTACACCAGAACCTCATGGCAAGGTACCAAAGTTCACATGCTGGCCTAAAATCTGTCAACTAAGAAAAGATGCACAACATGAGAGTTGTGAGTTTAGTTTTATCTGGGGCAAAATGAAGGAAACAGCCCAGGAAACAACACCTCAGATAGTTCTGAGAAACACCTCCAAAGAGGTATGGGTGGGGGGATCAACATATGTGATTTTGGTGAAGGGGGAGTTCATACAATCAAGCACTTATCTTACAAAAAGTGTTCTGCTAGTCACCAGAAGCTAACTTTACCATGAAGGGATTTAGTGCTTCTCTAGACATGAGATGTGGACTTTCCCGATAGCTCAGTTGTAAAGAATCCACCTACAATACAGGAGAGCCTCGTTCGGTTCCTGGGTTGAGAAGATCCACTGGAGAAGGGATAGGCTACCCACTCCAGTATCCTTGGGCTTCCCTTGTGGCTTATCTGGTAAAGAATTTGCCTACAATTCGGGAGACTGGGTTCAATCCCTGGGTTGGGAATATCCCCTGGAGAAGGGAAAGGCTACCCACTCCATGATTCTGGCCTAGAGAATTCCATGGACTGTATAGTCCTTGGGGTCGCAAAGAGTCAGACATGACTGAGTGACTTTCACTTTCAGACACGAGATGCAAGGATTGGGATCATAAAATCAGTTCCTGAAAATATCTATCTAAAGACCTGTTCCACCAGTTTTCCTGGAGCACAGTGTGCCTCAGCCTCCACCCTGGACTCCTTTCAGGGTATGTCAAAGGTCAGCAGCAGCACAGGATTCGAGCCCAGCTGGGGCAGGCAAGTAGACGCTCTTACCTTGCCTAGTCACTCAGTCATGACTGACTCTGCAACCCCACGGACTGCAGCGCGCTGGGCCTCCCTCTCCTTCACCATCTCCTGAAGTTTGCTCAAACTCATCTCCATTGAATCAGTGATGCCATCCAACCTTCTCATCCTCTGCCACCCCCTTCTCCTGCCCTCAATCTTTCCCAGGATCAGGGTCCTTTCCAATGAGTTGACTCTTTGTATCAGGTGGCCAAAGGATTGAAGCTTCAGCTTCAGCATCAGTCCTTCTAATAGTCAAGAAGCAACAGTTAAAACTGGATATGAAACGGACTGGTTCAAAATTGGGAAAGGAGTGCATCAAGTTTGTATATTGTCACCTGGCTAATTTAACTTATACACAGAGTACATCATGTGAAATGTTCGGCTGAATGAATCACAAGCTGAAATCAAGATTGCCAGAAGAAATACCAACCTCAGATATGCAGATAATACCACTCCAATGGCAGAAAGTGAAGAGGAACTAAAAAGCCTCTTGATGAGGGTGAAAAGAGGAGAATGAAAAAGCTGGCTCAAAATTGAACATCCAAAAAATTAAGATCATGGCATCTGGTCCCATCCCTTCATGGCAAATATAAGAGGAGTTCTTGGGCTCCAAAATCACTGCGCATGGTGACTGCAGTCATGAAATTAAAAGATGCTTGATCCTTGGAAGGAAAGCTATGACAAACCTAGACAGCATATTAAAAAGCAGAGACATTACTTTGCCAGCAAAGCTCTGTATAGTCAAAGTTATGGTTTTCCCAGTAGTCATGTATGGGTGTGAGACTTGGAACATTAAGGAAAGCTGGCGGCCAAGAATTGATGCTTTTGAATTGTGGTGCCAGATGAGACTTTTGACAGTCCCTTGGGCTGCAAGGAGATTAAGCCAGTCAATCCTAAAGGAAATAAGTCCTGAATATTCATTGGAAGGACTGATGCTGAAGCTGAAGCTCCAATAGTTTGGCCACATGATGCGAAGAGTCGACTCACTGAAAAAGACCCTGTTGCTGTGAAGACTGAAGGCAAAAGAAGAGGGTGGCAGAAGATGAGATGGTCAGGTAGCATTACCAACTTAATGGTAATGAATTTGAGCAAATTCCAAAAGACAGTGAAAGATAGGGAAGCCTGGCGTGCTGTAGCCCAGGGGGGCGGCAGAGTTGGACGTGAATTAGCGACTGAACAACCAGATTGTCATAGCTTTCCTTCCAAGGAGCAAGCGTCTTTTAACTTCATGGCTGCAGGCACTGACTGCAGTGATTATGGAGCCCAAGAAAATAAAATCTGCCATTGTTTTCACTTTTTTCCCATCTATTTGCCATGAAGGGATGGGACCAGATGCCATGATCTTAAGTCTTTGAATACTGAGTTTTAAGCCAGCTTTTTCACTCTCCTGTTACACCATCATTAAGAGGCTTTTTAGTTCCTCTTCACTTTTGGTCATTGGAGTGGTACCACCTGCACATCTGAGGTTGATATTTATCCTGGCAGTCTTGATTTCAGCTTGTGAATTATCCACATTTCACACAGTGTACTCTGCATATAAGTTAAATATGTAGGGTGACAATAATATAGCCTTGGTATACTTCTTTCCCGATCTTGAACCAGTCCATTCCATGTCCAGTTCTGACAGTTGCTGCTTGACTTGCATACAGGTTTCTCAGGAGGCAGGTCAGGTGGTCTGGTGTTCTCATCTCATTAAGAGTTTTCCTGGATGGTGAAGGACAGGGAGGCCTGGTGGGCTACAGGCCATGGTCACAAAGAGTCAGACATGACTGAGCGACTGAACTGATACAAAGGCTTTTGTGTAGTCAATGATGAAGAGTTTTTTTTTTTTTTTTTTTTAATTCCCTTGCTTTTTCTATGATCCAACTGATGTTGGCAATTTGATCTCTGGTTCCTCTGCCTTTGCTAAATCCAGCTCGTATATCTGGAATTTCTCAATTCATGTACTGTTGAAGCCTGGCTTGAAGAATTTTGAGTATTACTTTACTAACATGTGAAATGAGTGCAATTGTATGGTAGTTTGAATATTCTTTGGCAATGCCTTTCTTTGGAACTGGAGTGAAAACCTTTTCCAGTCCCATGGCCAGTCTTAAAGGGGAGATTAATTTAGGAATTGAAGATTTAAATACCACCCCCCGCCCACCCAATGTATACCCCTTCGTTAGTTAGTTCAGTCACTCAGTCATGTCTCTTTGTGACCCCATGAATCGCAGCACGCCGGGCCTCCCTGTCAATCACCAACTCCCGGAGTTTACTCAAACTCATGTCCATTGAGTCGGTGATGCCATCCAGCCATCTCATCCTCTGTTGCCCCCTTCTCCTCCTGCCCTCAATCCCTCCCGGCATCAGGGTCTTTTCCAATGAGTCAACTCTTCGCATGAGGTGGCCCAAGTATTGGAGTTTCAGCTTCAGCATCAGTCCTTCCAATGAACACCCAGGACTGGTCTCCTTGCAGTCCAAGGGACTCTCAAGAGTCTTCTCCAACACCATAGTTCAAAAGCATCAATTTTTCGGTGCTCAGCTTTCCTCACAGTCCAACTCTCACATCCATACATGACCACTGGAAAAACCACAGCCTTGACTAGACGGACCTTTGTTGGCAAAGTAATGTCTCTGCTTTTTAATATGCTATCTAGGTTGGTCATAACTTTCCGTATGTACAAATGAGTCTAGGACTCATCAGAGACTAGCCTGGCACTTTCACCTCAGCCCTGATGGCTAAGACTGCAGCTCTAGAGATAATGGGAGTGGTCCCTGGGCTGGGTTCCAGGGCAGGACTCAGCCTGCAAGTCCTAGCCAGATGGCTGCCATCCATTTGGTGGGGCGTGGGGTGGTGGTGGGGTGGTGTCTTGTTGCCTGGAGTCCTGACACCACCTTACACAGATGAACAGCAACAGTGACGACCACCCTCTGCTAACAGAAAGAGGCTGACCATCTACCCCTGGCTCTGCTGAAGAAGTACAAGTCGCTCAGTCGTATCCAACTCTTTGTGACCCCATGGACTACAACGTCCATGAAATTCTCTGGGCCAGAAGTCATTAAAGTATTGATATGCTTGCCACTATCTCCTTGCCCATCTTGGGATTCAATTCCCTCCTAACTAGGTCTGTTCTAAGCTTTCCATTTAGATGGTGATTCTGGGTGGTGCAGAGAGATGAACTGAAAGACAACACTCCCCTAATTATTGGGCCAGTCTTTCCTTTGGTCTGATTTCTCTAATTGGAAAATGCCTGTTATCCCTAGAATTTTTCTGAACATTGGTTCTAAACAGAGTGCTAGCACTAACACTTTTAAACCCACGCCTTGTTCATCTTTGGGCACAGTAAGCCCTCAATAAACATGAAACATGTTTCACGGGCAACCAAGGCAATGCACCCTTGTCCTGTCCTTGTACACATGTGTGTGCACACCTAAGATCTTGTATCATCTACCTTACCAGCTTCCCCTGGAAGCCACTCTGGCTCATTCAGTTCAGTAGCTGTCGTGTCTGACTCTCTGTGGCCCTATGCACGCCAGGTTCCCCTGTCCATCATGAACTCTCGGAGTTTACTCAAACTAGTGTCCACTGAGCTGGTGGTGCCATCTATCTCGTCCTCTGTCCCCTTCTCCTCCCGCCTTCTGGCTCATTACTTGTCTTTATTTGCTTATCAGGACCACTATGGCTCCTGCACACTGGAGACCCTTCCTTCTCTCTGCCTTTCCCAGCCTGGCATGGAATTCCAGGACACAGGCTTACTGTGCCTGCCCTTCCCCCCTTCCTTTCCAACCAGTATTCTTGCCAGAATCCAGTATGAAAGTCAGTGACCTTCCAGTTTTGTTTTTAACTCTGGCTTTTTACTGAGTAGCAGTCAATGTATTGAACAGAGGTTTAGTATAGGTTTAGATCTACACTGGTGTTGGCCCCCAGAATTTCCTGCAGTGATGGAACTGCCTTTATCTGCCATCCAGCGTGGCAGCAACTAGGCACATGTGGTCCTGGAGCACTCGAAACACACCAAGATGACTGGGGAATAAAATCTTAATTTTAGTGACCTTAAACATAAACAGCTATTGCAGGTCTGAATCTTTTATGGTATATCTTTTTTTGATCCATATTAGAAATTATCTACACCTCTCTGGGCAGTATTCTATTTTCTTGTTATCTTGACTCTTCTTTTTTTTTTCTTTTACTTCTCTGGTTTGTCAATTTGCTTAACATTTTCAGTATGAAATATTCTGTCCTGCATTTCCTTAACTAAAGGAATTTCACAGAGACTTACATTTCCAGATTACCCACTCCCCAGTGGTTTTCTTGGTCTCAGAATACTCATGAAAACAGGTTTGTTTTTGGTTCAGAATTAGTGGCAGTGACATCAAGAAACCACCCTCATCCTTTGCAACCATCAGCCTTCCTGTTACCCTCTCATGCCTCAGGGGTACCCATGCCAGCTTTAAATTCCTTGTCCTAACACTTCAATGTTACTCGATGCCCATGTTAACACTTTCACCCAGCTTACAAAATGCCCTAGCACATACTTCTTCATAGTACCCACTGGCTTGGGCAAAGTAGTCTGAGGTTGTCATGCAGTCTTTCCACACGTTCTTTCCTCCTAAAAATTAACTCCTTCATATTTGTTGGACCACATCATTCAACACAGGCGGTTTTTGAAGTGTGGTCCTTGGTCATGTTAGGAATACAAATTCTCAGGCCCAATCCCAGGACCTACTGAGCCAGAAGTTCTGAGCAATCTCTAACCTAGAAGAACAATCTGAAATGAAGGAACCCGACTGCCTCGGACTGGATTCTACAGAACCCAACCCTGAGACAAGACCTTGTGGGGCGGCTCCAAGCAGCACCTGCACGGCGGGAGGAAGATCCATTTATGCCCACGTCACCTTCGTGCAGTGTTTGGTCATTTAAATTATTCAGGACACATGTTCAGGTATTAAACCATTAGCCTGCTAAGATCTAGCAGGTAATGTCTGTTGTCTTCATTTGCTGTCAAGCACCAAAACTCATGCCTTACACACACACACCACAGCAAAATCTCTGGACTTTGATGCAACAGAATAGAAAGGTAGTTATGTTTTATATTTCAGGTCAGTAAGTATGCCTCAAGTCAAACAGTACAATATTGCGGGTGAACCTGGACATAAACACAAGTCTGTAACTTGTGTCATCTAGTTTTATTATTTCAGGAGGAGGAGGCAGGGATGAAGGCAGGCTGAACACTTCCTGGCTGGTGATCACTGGCAAGTTACTGGTCTCTGGTAGGAATTTCTATCAGATGGCCTCCTCAGTCCGTCAAGGACACAATCGAGAAGGTGGTTACGACCTGAACCCAGGCGTGAGCTATTATACATAATTACAGGAGAGGGGATGCCTCAGTCTCCTCAGTAGGAGCGGATGGCTGGGGGAACAGTGGCGCAGTCAGTCTCGTTCAAAGTTCTGTCGATTACAGGTCTGTATTCCAGGGAAACCTAAAAAAAAGAAGAGCCGGTGATGAGCAGAGAAATGTACACACAACACTCTTGTGCTTTTGAAAAATCGTAAAAGCAGGTGTGCAGACACATTCAGGAACTTAAAAACAAAGGTATTTACTGGAATATTCTTCAGTAACGAACTTGAGATTATGTAAGTTCACATATGGAATACAACAATTAAAATAACACTGTATCAAATTCTCAACGCTTCAAATTCAAACTTAAACTGAAAACGCTCCAAAAGCAGGTAAAACTTTGTCATTTGTGATACACTGTCATCACTTAATTGTGTAAATCATGTATTTGCAGTTTCTCCTACTTTTAAGTGAAAGTTCATATGCACACGATACTTGAGGTAACTACTTCAAAATGGTAAGCGGGAGGTCCCTCTGAACCATCTGCCCCTGCTGGGTTCCTTTCCAGGCAGAAGCCTGACTGACAGTGTGTTTTCAGTGATGTCTCTCATCTGTCAGTAGTCAACTGAAATCCACGCTGTTCCTCACAGTTCAGCGAACGCTGACCTGTGTCACCCGAGGGCCAGGCCATGTGCCCGTGTGGATAGGTGGAACCCGTTCCCCACGCACCTTCCCAGTCTTGATGTCAACGTAGGAGAGCGTGTGCTTCCTCCAGTGCTGCTCAAACGGCTTCTTCTGCTGCCCCTGGATGGGCTTGGAGTAATCGTACTCATCAACCCTCTCCTAAGGCCACAGAAAGTAAGTTTATTTCAGAAAATGCCATCAACAAATACCCTATACAGCCCGACAACCAGAAAGCATGGCAAACTCGTTATTCCCACTGAAACTAAGTGTGCAGACCTGACCCAGAAGAGCACAGGGCAAGAACTCGCACCACACGCAGATAAAATGAACAAGATCTGGGATCCCTTGGCCAATGGCCAGTCCTCTAGACACATCCGTGGGCCTTTACCGATAAACCGCCAACCCCTCACCTTGGGCTGGCCTGGTCAAGGACCCCTACCCGCCCCTGTCCATCCCATCCCCCACAGCGCTGATGAGGTCAGGCCCTTGAGCCACAGGCCTGGGAGCAGGCCTGCAGCACAGCACGGCTCAGAACTCCACTTCTCCATTTTCTCTCCACAATCAGTGGATAGGTACTGGAATTTAACTGGTCTTTTACGTACTTGAGATTATCAAATACCTTCCCTGTCTTTCTGCTCTGTACTCTTTCAGACTTCAACTTTCTCTTTCAGCCTTTTAAATTTAATGTTCTAATCTTAGCCATTTAAGTTTTCCAAAACTTTTAAAGAGAAGCTGAATGCTATTAAGGAATACCCTGCATGTGGTAACAGATAAGACGCACAAAACCTCTTCAAATAAAACCCCACACATCCACCCACTTGCAGCTTCTGCTGAGCAAGGCCAGACCTCTTGCCTGGGGCAATGGACACCTCCCTGACTGCTGCACCTGTACCCCAAGGAGGGGCGAGCCCCGCCAACCTCAACCCACTCCAGGTGAGGGGGTTCTGCCTGTCTTCAGTGACATCTCAGCCACAGGAACCAACCAGCTTCCGGGAAAGGTTTCTGTCCCAGGCACACAGGACGAGCGTGCTCACAAATGTCCTCTTCTAAGTACCTGGCAAATCTAACGCAGCTCCAACCAGTGTCTAGTGGATCAAAATCCAGTTCTTCCTGCTCAGCCTCTAGCTGAGCCATCCAAACACAAAAGACTGCCTGTCTGTCGCTCAGGTCCAGTAAATGTGCCCAATCCTAACCTGACTGCCGCCCCAAAAACCTCCTTCCAGGAAAATCTAACTACTACGTGCTGGATGCACTTTTCTGCAGAATCTGGCAGGTGAGCTTGGCGTAAAAATCAGTTCATTCAAAGAACAGTGAGCTGAGATGAGGCTCCACAGCTCTTTCCAGACCAGGGGCAGGCCGGTCACTGAGTCAGTCAGTGAGCAGCGCCGGCTGCACTCGCCTCCACCCCGTCCAGGCCTAGAGGCAGCAGCAGACACTGAGCGGAAGGCGGAAAGCACTGGAGCACCAAAAACACGAAGACACAGGTGTGGAGGCGATCAGGAGAGTAAGGCGCCCTCCTCACAGCTTTGCGGGAAACGCATGGAGACTGCCCTGGAGGGAGTGCGGGCCGCAGGGGGCTGACGGGTCACGGGGAGCCCAGCCCGGGCCGCGGGAGCCCAGGGAGAAGGCACACCTTGAAGTCCTCCCTGGCGTGGGCGCCACGTGACTCCTTCCGGGCCTCCGCTCCGTAGATGGTCTGCAGAGCACAAAGCATCAGGTTCTGCAGCTCCAGGGTCTCCACCAGGTCAGTGTTCCAGACCATTCCTGGGCACACAAAGCAGCCCTCAGGCGACAGGGCCCACTGAGCAAGGACTGTGCACCCCGTGACAGCGGGCGGGCGCGGCACACTCACCCCTGTCGAATGTCTTCAGATGCTGCAGGTCTCCATAGAGGCCGCTGATCTTCTCGCAGCCTTCCTGCAGCACACTCCCCACGCGGAACACTGCGGCATGGCTCTGCATCGACTGGGATGTGAGACACCTGTAAGCTCTTAATTCACGCGGAGAAGCCATGCCAAGAACTGTTAAACCTCCAGGTTTTCTCTTGGGCATTTTTTTTTAAAAATAAAATACTCAACAGAAAAACTAAAAAATTCAGACTGAGTTTATTACTCTGAATTTTAAAATGAAGTCTGTGAGAACTTAAAAAACCTGCTCTCTAAGCAACTCCTATGTGTACAAGAATACTAACTAGTCAGGATGCTGCTGTACACGCCAGGGCTTACTGATTTTCATCCTGAAACTTGTACCCTGGACTGTCTTTCTCCACGCTTCTGTTCCCTCCTACCTTCCCAATCCACGAGGCCTCCCCGAAGCCCAGACTCACGAAGAGAGAACCACAGTCCTCTGAGAATGGCCACATGCACCTCTTCCCTTTTGCTGGTGTCTGTGTGTATGGCCACAGGAACCATTCGGGCTTCTTTCCAGAAAACGCTCCCACACAGAAATTTCAAGTGGACAGAGCAAAGTCTCCTTCATGGAGCAAGATTCCCCATGTTAAAATAATTGGATTCCTAGCTGTTTTGTTTTTAATTGACCTAAATCTGTGTTACCTGATGGATTAGCCACCAACCACAGGTACCTACATTTTAAAGTGAAATTAAAGAGAAAGCCACGTCCCAGTGCCGGGGAGCTGCTGTTTCTGCCCTGGGCTCCCCCTTCCAGCCTTCGGTATGGAAAGCACACACTTGAATCTTACGCAGACCCGAACATGCCTCTGGGAAACAGCAACCCCACGGCAGGGTTGTCGACGCAGCTGGCCTGCTCACTCCAAAGCTTGTCCAGGTTCCTACCTTCTGCATGTTGAGTCGCAGTTCCGATGTTCTTATGCTTCCATTGGCAAATCTCAATTTGTCAAGATTCATGACAGATTCTTCCCCAGCATTTGGTTTAATCGAGGGAACTTTATCTCCTTAAAAAAAAAAAACAAAAACCACCCCACCAAGTGTGTTATACTCTTTTCAGGGAGTTTGGAAAATGCACACATAATATTCTACCTACTACCCTGTCCCCGAGGAAGCATCTATTGACTTGGGGTCAAAGAGTAAACAAAAAGACTAAATTTCTGGCAAAAAGTCTGTGTCCAATAAGTAATCTTTGCACGAACAGAACAGAAACCGTATCTTAAGATCAAAAATTAGATGTATGCAAATCAATCTTGCATTACTAATCTGCGAAGGAGAAACACCGCACCCTGCAGGAGAGCTGTTCTCACTCTGCCCAATCCTTCTGATTTTCAGACTTAGGGGGTGGGGGGTGGATGGGAGGGACCTGGCTGGGGGTGTCTAACAGCCTCCTGCTGATCCTGGCTCTTTACCCTCTTATGTAAACCTCAAGATTTGCTGTTCTTGCCTTTCTAAAAAGATAAACACTTTTGAGGGTTTTTAAGCTGTTTGGGGATGACAAATATATTTTCTGCAGAAGGTATCGCATGTAGGTGTGATGTGCAGGAGACAAAGGCCTGGAGTCACTCTCTCTCCAACGCTGAGCGCTGCCCGAGCTCCTCCAGGCGGGCAGCTTTGCTCCCTTTTGTTTCAAATGCTTTAAAAAAGTTGTTCTGTAAAACTGAGTTTTTCTCTTAGGTGCACACATCTACAGATTTCAGTAACACATATAGACTGCTGAAACTGCCACGATTTTAACATTTAGCCTAACTTAGTGTGGTTGCTGGTTCTGCCAGGCAGAGCTGCGTGACCCTCGCCACAAGTAGACCCAGGCCCTTAATGACCACCCCACCATCTCCTGCCCCAGTCTCCCTACTCCAGAACCCCACACACAAAATCACATTCATGTGGCCTCTTGGGTCTGGACTGCACCACCTGACATAGACTCATCCATGTTGCTACATGTGTGGGTAGTTTGTTCCTTTTATTGCTGATTTCCAAAAGTTTTAATAGTGTAATCCTTCAGGTGCAAAAGTAAATGGTATTCTTATAAAACTTTCTTCTTCTCAGGTCAAAAGAAAAGGAACCTCGAATTTTCTCCTTTGCTCTGAGAGACTGCTATCGGGCTCCAGCTTCAGCAGTGGGCACCAGAGTTGTTGTCAGACTAGCACGTGGTATCTCTTCCTCAGCAAATTAAGTTACTTTATGTCCACAGGGGAAATCACAGGTAGAAACCCAGCCTCTCTGGAGGGGAGAGCTGTGACCCAGGCTTCTCTTGTTTGCGTCAACTCATCCTTTTCTCCCTTAAAAGATGTAGTTGTATTTTGCTCATTTATACCTACTATTTAAAACATTTCTTTGGAGATAATTCACACCAGGCAAGTAATATCTGATAAACCCCTTCAAACTAACAATTTCCCAGGAGTGACTTCTGAGCAGAACAACTGCAAAAACACCTGACTCAAGTTACTCTTCTAACTCTACCCAGCCTGTGTCTAGTCTCGGGTCTATCACCATAAAAATCTCTGAATTTCTGTTTTTTCACTTCTCTGGGATAAAACCAGGACTCCCCCGCTCCGCCCCCTCTCCACTATATGACCACAAAGCAAAGCCTCTGCAAATAGCTAGGCTCCTGGAAGAAGCATGTACCGGGTCTGCAGGACTCCGCGATGCTCAGAGCGCACGCCCGGCCGAAGACCACCAGGTCCAGGAGTGAGTTTGCACCCAGACGGTTGGCACCATGCACTGAGGCGCAGGCGGCCTCCCCGCAAGCATACAGGCCGGGCACAACCTTGTCCTGGCCATTCACGTGCCTCAGAACCTGGGGAAAGAGACCAAGATTAGCAAGCACGGTCTGCCCAGCTCCCTTTCCCCTCAGCAAGGATAGAGAATGGAGAAGAGACTGGACACCCCCTCCCCCCGCCCCCGAGACACTGCCCCACCCCCTCCCCGGCCACCTGTGCTGAGGTGTAAGGACGGCAATCTGATGCCCAGGAGACCCTCCCCGCACCTGACGTGCCCCCGCAGCCCCACTCCAGCTGTGGGTGCGGCACAGGGAGGGCAGCAGGCGGGAGAGCACTCAACAGGGAGGTGGAGGGCCGGAGGCGTCAGCGCAGCCCACCTCACCGGACGAGGGGGTGACAGTGACTAAAAGGCTCTCTGTGAGCTGCAAACCATCCGCGAGTTAACTGTGAAGAGCTCACAAATTACTGTTGAAAGCATGCACTCATGTAGGAGAAACTGCAAACGATCTAATATATGACTAAGGAAGAATTAATCAAATGCTAACAGTTGATTAAGGCATGAATGCAAACATTGGAGGAGCACCAAGGCCTCCCGCCCTCCAGCAGAAGCACCCGTCACACCGGACAGCACTTCTGGGAGGGGAGTCCCCTCAGCCTATCACCGGCCCAGCACCTGGAGCGGGGAGCTCCCCAGCCAATCACCCTGTCACACCACACAGCACTTCTGGGGGGTCCCCAGCTGATCACCTGCCCCTTGTAGTTGGTGGGGATGCCGCCCATGTTGTAGTGCACGGTGGGAAGCACAGGGATGGGTTCCTTGGTGACGTCCACGCCCGCAAAGATCATGGCCGTCTCTGAGATGCCGGGCAGGCGCATAGCCAGCTGCTCCGGGGGCAGGTGGTGCAGCTGCAGGTACACGTGGTCCTTCTCGGGGCCACAGCCTCTGGGGGAAGAGAACAGCAAGGCAACAGGTCAAGAACGACATCCAGAAAATGTGAGGTCACAGCATCTTCGTGGTGCGTGAGGCAACACCTGCTTTGATCCAGGAGAAAGCGCCCCCTTCACTAAGGCCACCTTTCTGGGGCATCTCTTCTCGGCAGCCAAGCACCAAAGTGGGCCCCAGGTGCTTGGATGCAGCTGTTAACACGGCGGACACCCCACCCTCACTAGGCTCACACCTGAGTGTCGGGAGGTCACAATCTGCCGTGTTCTGCTGGGTGAATGCATTAGTCCTTTCACGACAAAGAACAACCAGCCTTCTTTCTTGTGCACACATGATGCCTCCAGAGGCCACACCCAGGCATTTAACCAGCATCACCACGGCTGGCACAGTGGCAGGGAGACTTGACACCTCACACCTGACACCTGAGGTCTCACCTCAGCTGAGACCCCACACTGCTTCACAAAGAACAAATCCTACTCATCTTGAGCCCCCAGCCACCCAGGGTTAAGCAACAGGCACTGGAAGCTCACCGTTAAATTCCCCTGGTGGCTCAGACAGTAAAGAATCTGCCTGCTATGCGGGAGACCTGGGTTCAATCCCTGGGTTGGAACCATCTCCTGGAGGAGGGCATGGCAACCCACTCCAGTATTCTTGCCTGGAGAACCCCCATGGACAAAGGAGACTGGCGGGATACAGTCCATGGGGTTGCATCTGACACAACTGAATGACTAAGCACACAAAGCCACCACACTCACAAACACATGAATTGGTCCACAGATCTGAGAAGGAGTCACAGCTAACTGCTAAACTTCTCAAACTACAGATCTCTGGAGACCATAAACTAGCAGACAACTGTCAGAGGCAACTGCACGCGGCCTCCAGGGTGAGCAGCAAGCTGACAGACACAGGAGCCCCCCCAGCCCTTGCTGAAATGCAGACACGAACCCCAGCCACCAGAGGATGGGGGGGCATGACCACACAGACCTTCCCTCGCGGATTTCCAGGGTCATGGACCGGGACACGACATCCCTGGATGCCAGGTCCTTAGCGACGGGGGCATAGCGCTCCATGAACCTCTCACCCCGGCTGTTGACGAGGATGCCCCCCTCTCCACGGCAGCCTTCCGTGATGAGACAGCCAGCGCCGTATATGCCTGCAAAGAACCAATCGACGAAACAGTTACAACCTAACAATCGCTGGGTCTATACTTCAGATGCAAATGCTTTTCCCAAGATACTCTGGGAGAAGGAAAGGGTGTGCAAACAGCACACCTCCCAGGAGAGCAGAAGATAGAGAAAAAGCCAAGGCAGGTGGCGATGCCACAGCATAAAAGTGGCACAGCCCAGCTGCACAGAAGGCCTGGCTGCAGCATCCATGCAGTTCTGCTCAATGCCCCGACCGTGACTGTGCTGCACCCTCTCAACATGGTGAAGTGTACATTTAACAGCTCAGGTTTTAACTGTTCAACACCACGGAGTTGTGTTGACTGATGAAGGTTAGGAAGCCTGGCTGGAAAGCTGGTGTCGGCAGCAACTAGATGACGGACGAGGCTGCAGATCGTGGCAGCCCTCACGGAGGCTGTGCCCACCACGGACACTCCAAGTCTCCCCGGCTTCACAGACAAGCCCGCCAACATGATGCTGGGAGGTGCAGAGCCCAGACCCAAGTCTGGCAGCATGGAGGGGGAGCTGCGCCATATCTCGATCGTCCCTCGACTTCCCTCAAGGTGATGAGGACAAGGACGCCTGGAGCTGGATGCAGTTTGTAGTTTGAAGCCTAACACTTCGATTAGTGCTCTAAAGGGTTACCTTGCTTTTAGAACTAGATGCAAATTCCTGTCTGTCATTTTCAGACTTCCTAGTTTCAATGGCCATTTCTTCCAGTAGTTAATTTCTCATATATTGAAAAGGAAGCAAAAAAAAAAAGAAAAAAACCTCTAACTACAGAGGAAATCAGAAGTCTCAGACATCTTACTGGTTAAAAATAGCAATAAAACTACCACCTAATACACTGCTTTTTCTCATTCACGCCAGGGTCGGAAAGAACACACTCACAGTGTGTGTCTGGTTCTTCAGCACGGGGTGGCTCTGCGGCTGACAGGTCGTCCCTGGCCCCCTCCCCGGCCCCTCCCACGCCCATGCCCGAGTCGCCTCCCTCGGGGTGGCTCTGGCCCGCCTGCCACTCAGTCACTGCGGCAGCCCGAAGTTCATGTGCGCCGCTTCTCCACTCAAACGCCGTCCCTCCGGCCCTACCGCGTGCTGGGCGCTGTGAATGTCAGTGTTAGTTGCTCAGATGTGGCCAACTCTTTGTGACCCTGTGGACTGTAGCCTGCCATGCTCCTCTGTCCGTGAAATTCTCCAGGCAATACTAGACAGTGGTAAAGCAGCAGACCTGCTCTGGCCTCCCAGGGGAGCTAACAGCCTCGTCGAGGAGAGGGGCAGCCAACTGTCACTGCGTCGCATCGCGAGCGCGCTAAGATGAGGTGAAGCTAAGACGCTGGCTTCACCGCCCTGAGGACCCTGGGAAGAAGCTCCTCGGGGAGGCCATGATTCAGGACTGAGATCCGAGAAAGCAAGCACCTGTAACTGCAGAGAAGCCTTCCCATAGTTCCTGATCACCTGAAAGACGAGGAGCCCGACGCGTCCTACCTGTGGGGTGGAACTGCACGAACTCCAGGTCCTGGCAGGGCAGGCCAGCCCTGGTCACCATGGCGGTGCCATCGCCGGTGCTGGTGTGGGCGGACGTGCAGCTGAAGTAGGTGCGCCCATAGCCGCTGGAAAACACAGGTCGGCAGAGAGGCTACAGCACACGTGTCCCCTCGGGGCCGCGCGGGGCAGCACCTCTGGTGCGTCTGCACGAGCTGCCCTGGCCACAGCAACGGAGCCTAGGGACGCCTGTGCTTTAGGGCATGTCTGCGCTGTGTGATTCTCTGAAAGAATGCTCCTTTTACAGTAAAATGTAAAAATGTTTATGGATTCACTTCCTGACAGTATATAAGATGGAATTTTACTCGTTTTCTTCATGTGAATAAACAGCACTTATCTATCCCAGAAACCAGTATAAACACAGCACCCACCAAAGCAGAAGAGATGTTACTCCAGAAAGCATCACATGACCCTCCAGGCCTCGGTCTCATCGAGGGTCCTCCCAGCTGGGAACTGCTGACTCTTTCTGACCATGCCTGAGGTAGGTGCTGGGGCCGCCCCTCAGGCCTGCAGCGGTACAAGCCCAGCAGGTGACCCGAAGCCTGGGCCGCACCCACCGCCCCGCGATGCCTCCATTCTCACTAGAAACAGGAAGTTCCGAAATGCAGCTCGCCTGCAGAGAAGTTGAACATGACAAAGGCAGGCTCTCACCCTGTGGCGATGACGGTGTTTCTGGCCCTGATGCGGTGGATGGACCCGTCTTCTATGCACAGAGCAATCACACCGCGGCACTCCCCGCTCTCCATCAGGAGGTCCAGGGCGAAGTACTCCACAAAGTAGCTGGTGTCATAGCGGAGAGACTGAAAGGGGGAGAAAACGGAAAAAAAGGGATCCTGCATTTGCAGTGGCACTGTAAACCTGACCAGTCAGAGACCGCGATCTGAGGGGAGAGGGATCAGGCAGACTTGAGGGGAACAATGGATTCAAAAAGGAGCCGCAGACTTCAAGCCACAAATGCCAGCTCATTGGTACAAAGAACACAGCCCAGGAGAGGGGGCTGCACGTAGGGCTCATCTCAGCTCCAGACAGCCCTGAGAGGCGCCAGAGGCAGCACCAAGCTCCCCCTGGCCGCCGCCAGGGCTGAGCCACGGACCATGGGGGTCCAACTTGGACCAGGCTGTGCTATGTGGGGCCTGCTGCCACGTGGCCACCGAGTCCAAGTAAAACGAGACGCTCAGCACATTTCCACCACAGCAAAGGGTTCATCTTGGACTGTGCAGCCCGGACTTGGGATCTGACAGCCCTGGAAAAGGATGGGGCACTTGTCAAACCACCAGCCCCCTGCGTGACACACAATTCTGACTTGAAAATCAATGATCTGTGCCCCTCTGCATATCAAGAGTTCAAAAGCAGCACTGTTCAGAATACTGACTACTGGGCCAAAGTTGGCCCTGATTATCCAGTGACCACTGTCCCTCAAGTCATAGGTCAGATTGAACAGTTAAGTATTAAATCAATCAATTTAGGAACTCAGAGGTGGGGAAAAAGCCTCAAAATGCTTGTTCTGTTCTTATACTTTCATGACAGAGGCCAGGGTCAAACCTGGCATGTAATGACCACCATACGTCTCCAAAAACAGACACTTTCAAATTAACAACTAACCAAGTAACTCTGCTGCTTAGAAAGCGACCCCTGGGCTGACAGTGACCTGGCCCAGAGAGGCCTGCTTCCCACCCTGCATGCGCCTGGCCAGGCTGCCCCTCACCGCCTGTGGGCCCAGCGCCTCACCCTTCCGTACAACGTGTGCAGCAGCGAGTGGCCGGTGCGGTCAGCTACGCAGCAGCAGCGGTGGGCCTGCCCGCCCTTCCCGAACTTGAGGCTCTGTCCGCCAAAGGCACGCTGGTAGATCTTCCCATCTTCAGTTCTGCTGAAGGGCATGCCGTAATTCTCCAGCTGAGGAACGTAAAAGGAGACACCTAGAACCTTACAGGACCTGGACACTCACGGCTAACCGACACCAGAACTTCAACACCAATCTGCAGACCAGGACGAACACCCTCTATGAGAACGTCAGCCCCGGGGAGCAGCCCTCCCGTGTTGGCAGTTCACTGCCGCCCGGCCAGTTGGCCTCCGGCTGCCGCCGTGCCCGCAGCCAGCAAGGACGCACCTCCACCACGGAGGCAGGGGCCTGCTCCGTCATGTAGTGGATAGCGTCCTGGTCCCCCAGCCAGTCAGAGCCCTTCACGGTGTCGTAGAAGTGCCACCGCCAGTTGTCCTCCTCCATGTTTCCCAGGGCGGCGTTGATCCCTCCCTGAAACACAGCAGCCCGTGAACCATAGTAGGAGCCCAGCTGCACCGTCAGCCCACCTCCCCACCGCCCCTGACAGAACAGATGCGGATAAAGCCAGCTCCTCGAGTGCCAGTGTCTGTGAGGGATCCCACCGCCTGGCAGACTCCGAAGCAAGTCTCTCCCCCTGCAGAGACAGGGACCGGTTTTAGAGCCACCTAGCCTCAGGCGCCTCACCCTGGAGAAGGGCATGGGGCCTGAGCCCTCGGGGAGTTGTCTGGAGTGTCGGCTGAGGTCCCCCAGGCTGAGGCTTCTTTCCTACCAAGTCTGGCACATAAAGGGGACTCAGAGCTGTCTACTGTTTTATGACAGTGTCCCCAGAAGTGCTTGTGCGCATGGGTTAAAGGCAGGAAGTGCCCATTGCTGAGGCTCAGAGCCACACTCTCCACCCCCGCTGCCCCCCGCCCCCGCCCCCCCCCCACCCCACCGCCAGCCCATCAGTCACCGAGGAGATCGCAGCACAGAGCAAACTTTAGCAGCTGGCCACCACCCCACCCCCAAACTTCAATCTGCTATCTCCTCTTCAGGTAGCGTCTTTCACACACGACACTTTCTCTAACCGCCCTCTCCCCAACTGTTACTCAAGCGTAACTTCTTCAGGAAGACTCTCCTAAGCTCCTTCCCCAGCTGGTGCTGCTCTCCCTCAGCCTCCTGTGTGTTTTGCTACCAAACCGATGCTAGCATAGAGCAAGGAGCCTCGGCCAGACACACACGAGTTAATTCATTCCTTCCTCCCTCCTCCGACTCTAAACCCAAACACATTCCTGATAGCAAAAAGAAATCTTAAGTACCAGGGTAGCAGAATATAGAAAGCTGGTTTAAAAATGAAATGAAAATCAAACTCTCTTCCAAAGGGATTATATAAATTTATATCTTCCCCAGCGATGTAAAAAAATTCCTGTTTCCCCACAGACTTGCCAACAGTTTTGTCAAACTTGGAGTTTTGCTTATCTAGTAAGTAAAAAATTCTCAATAAATAAATAGTGCAAAAATACATAGCCTAGTGCACACACAAATGTTATCCTTCCCCAATTAAATGTTCTTTTCTTGAGAACCAGCATTCAAAAGTCATGCTACCTTTTTCTCATTCTGTTTTATTAATATTGCACTCTACCTGAAAACTGTATTATTTTTGTAATACTACTTAAAATTATCTGCTTATATCTATTCTTCCTTTTAGATGATGAATTAGCCACAGAAGTTTATTACTTATTCTTCAGTTTAAAAAGCACAGTTTTTGAACAAAGTATCTGGACAGCTCGGTGGCTGAAGAACCCTGCTGCTCCAGGTGTGATGGTGACAGGAGCTTCTACTGGTTCCAGAGAGTCACCACATCCTCTGCTGTGCCAACGAGGAAATGTGCCCAAACACTAGAAAAGAGCCACGTGTGACCCTAGGATACTCCCTGCATGTCAGCCGGGCACTACCTACAGTGTGCCTAGAGTGAAAAACCACAACTATAAAGTCACCTAAGTTCCCACCTCACTCACCCCCTTCCCTAAATCCAGAGCAGTACAGGTCACTGCTCTCTGCTGCACATTCGTGCCATCATCAGAGCCCGTCTCCGGCAGACACAGGGCAAGCACACAGCCTGCTCGTTCACGTGGGGCGAGTGCAGGGGAGGTGGTCACACCATGATGGGGGCAGGTACGGGGGCGTGACTGGAGTGGAAACAGGAGGGACGCGTCCCCAAGGGGTGGGCAGTGACAGTGGGCAGAGAGCCCTGGGGACTGAGTGCCAGGAGCAGAGGGGGCGCGGTGCAGGGCAGGGCTCCTTGAGCGGCACCTCGCAGGCACTGTGAGCACGGGAGCGCCTTCTCATACCTGGGCCGCGACAGTGTGGGACCTGGTGGGGAACAACTTCGTGACGCAGGCTGTGTTGAAACCTGCTTCGGAGAGGCCGAACGCGGCCCGCAGGCCTGCCCCCCCCGCACCGACCACCACGGCATCAAACTCATGGTCCACGACTGGGTACTGCGCAGAAATCTGGAAAAGAAAAGTCCCCGTTAATCACTGGTTCAACTAGGCTGGACACTGAGGCTGTGGTCACGGTGAAGGACTTCAACACACAGGAGTTGCTGCCACCGCCGGAGGGCCTCCATCGTGCCGGGCTGCACACCAGCCGCGGCGACAATGGCAGACTCGGTGGGCACATCCTCAAGTCAAAAGGGTGCTCCCATCACGGCAGAGCACCGATCCACGGAGCCGGGACACCCACCATCAGCTGAAAGGCTGGAAACTCACAGCATGGGACCATAGACGCAGAGGAGGGCAACGCCACAGATCAAAACACCGGTTCCAACTATGGTTTCTCTTTACAGTTACCATTTTGTACCTTTTCTTTTTATGCTTACTCCGTATATAAATGGTTAGACAAACCTAAGCTTATAAAGTAGTATGGACCATGCTTTGCAAGTTTCTCATGAAAAGAGTGAAATGTTCATTTAGATAAGCAGAGTCCATTCACCTGGGAGACCACCGAGAACCCAAGTATGTTCCAGGTCCATACTATATTTATGACTGAGAAGGTGCCAACTAGCACTCAGTCACCACTGTGAGCCCACGAAAAGGGCCTCAAAAGCAAATTCCGGTTTCTTCAACAGAGTGAGAAAGGGCCTTGTAGACACAGAGGAGCCCACGTTCAGCTGAGAAGGCATCTGTCACCTCGCATTCCAGTAAACATTGTTCACCTGACATCTGTATTTTGTTATTTTGTTTACTTCACTTGACGTTTCATTTGCTTATACATACACAAGAGTTACAAGCAAAAACATCAGTATCTATATTCATGTCTGTACTATAATTACTAACATATCAAAAATAATTTGGGTACGAATTAAAAAGAGAATTTAAGTAAAAACCTGTGTGTTACTCAAGTACGTAAAAAACTGGTATAGAACACTACTCTGCTAAGTCAAGAAAATCACTTAAAACAAAGAGCCCTGAACTTACCGCATCTGAAACTCTAGCAGACGACCTCTTATTGCCATCAACGGTGAAGTGAAAACTGCGGGCTCCTGTCTGCCATGCTGCCGGCCACTTCTGAAACAAAGAGGGAGGGCTAACTGTCTTCAGAGAACCGGGGACTTCTAATTTCGTAAGTCGCGAACCTTCTCATGGACCCAGGTGCACGCTCTCACCCAGAAACTTTTCCTGGAACCCTCCTCTTAGCTCTGAAGGTTAAGGCAGGGGCTAAGGACCCAGGCCCGGCTTGAGGAAGTGGTAACCAGCAAAGGCCCTTCCACATGAAGCTTGTTTCCAGACAGGACATTCAATGACCCAGAAAATGTAAAAGGCACACTTTCAAATTTCCTGACTTACAGTACTTAGAGGAGAATGGGAAGGACACCTGTGCTGCCTAAGTGGCAGTTCTGCAAACCACCAAGTGCTTTTCCCGGGTCCATCCCAGCCCTCTTCACACTGGCCCCCCACCCTGTACACGGGGCCTGCGGTTCACTGGAAGAGGCACTGACAGTGAGGAGGGGGCAGTGAGGCTGCAGAACAGGCTGTCCCAGGCCCGGGGCTGACCCTTCATGGACACGCGCATCCAGGCCCCGAGACGCTCCTGGTCCTGCGTCGCCCTCTCCACACCTGCAGCGGCTCAGCCATGTCCCTGCCTGTCATACTTCGCCTCCATCCCCCTGCCTGGACACCTGTCCCTGGTCTGTCCCTGGCCAACCTGTACAACTGCAAGCCTCAGCGAAAACGTCCCTTTCTACAACCATTTACCCAAGAAAAGGGTGGCAATGAAATCACAATCCAGCAAGAGAGGCAACATTCTTCATGGACTAAGAAAGGTATGCAATTTAGGGAACAAGTCTTTTAATTCTGCTTACCACATTTTAGCAGACTCTGGTAAAAGACACTTAGAATATTCTGAACAACACTTTTGGGAACTAAATACATTCAGCAATGACAAAAGGGATGTCTTCAATTATTCTTCAATTGGAAGAGATGTTTCAATTTTTTGGAGAAAAGAAACTATGCTTTGGGACAAACACATGTGGATTATAGGGAGAATTTCCAAATACAAAATGAACTGCAAATATGTTGTTTGAAACCAGACAGACTTCTTTAAGATGAGGAACTCTGGCAGGGGTTGGATAACCTGGCTGACCACCAGCGAGGAACGTCAGAGGCAGAAGGTTCCCTCTAACTCAGAAACTGAGTGGTGGTTGATGCAAACATCTGAGTTTATTTTAATAGCTCTACTTAAAAAGTGTAGTTTCTTGCATTTTTAAGTAGATTCGAACTGGTAAGAGTGATATTTTTGAATTTTTCATTGGTAATGTTAAGTGTATTTGATTTTTTTTTTCCAGTACATTTGTTTTTATTGACAAAACTTAAGTTTTTTTTTCCTTCAGATGTGAATTTAAAAGAATACTCTCCAGCTTTATTATACTTTCTTAAATGGTAAATTCATATTTTAACATAAACCAAGTCCCTGAAGGAATTTTAATACAAATGTTCTTGAAGATATCATAAAGTACTGCGACTGAACTGAACAACAAAAATATAGCTAATAGTACCAATAAGAATAGTATACTTTGTGATACCAAGTTAAAATTAAAATAGAAACTGTGAGATTCCCTAAGTATTTATTTCTTCTTTCTGGGATGTTCACATTGAATAAAGACAGACAAACACACAGACCCACATGGTTAGCTTAAAAAGCAGTAGCTACTATAATAAAATCTGTAACAAATTATCACATTATCACCCCATGGAAAACAGTAACACTATTTTTTGTACCTAAATCAGATTTGGGGAGTGATTTTAGAATTTGGAGAGTCCAATTTAATTTTAATCCAATTTCTGTCTTTAGATAAAACTCATTTTATGCCACTTATTAATCTCACAATTTTTGAAGACAAAAATATCAAAATATTGCAACAGAGCAACATGAAAAAGAAAGCAGAAATCTACCTAAGATATTAACAGAGTTAGCATAACAGTACAGGTCACTGAATCAGGAGAATAGAGAGAGCAACAAGTGAGAAGAGCAGAGATACTTATCTCCCCAACTGAGCAAAGTGGAGAGTCCTCATCTAGCACAGCACCCTATGAATCAGGACCAAGAAGCTACTCTGTAAGAACAGGTACAAGCTACACAATTACAGAACTACACAGTAAAGGTTCTGAAAGTGGTTGCATAATCAATGGGAAAACTGAGGATGTGGGTAGTAGGGCAAGTGAACTAAACCCTTCAGTTCAGTTCAGTTGCTCAGTCTGACTCTTTGCGATCCCATGGACTGCAGCACGCCAGGCCTCCCTGTCCATCACCAACTCCCAGAATTACTCAAACTGATGTCCACTGAGTCGGTGATGCCATCCAATCATCTCATCCTCTGTTGTCCCCTTCTCCTCCCACCTTCAATCTCTACCAGCATCAAGGTCTTTCCAAATGAGTCAGTTATTTGCATCAGGTGGCCAAAGTACTGGAGTTTCAGCTTCAGCATCATTCCTTCCAATGAATATTCAGGACTGATTTCCTCCAGAATGGACTGATTGGATCTCCTTGCAGTCCAAGGGACTCTCAAGAGTCTCCTCCAACACCACAGTTCAAAAGCATCGATTTTTGGTGGTCAGCTTTCTTTACAGTCCAACTCTCACATTCATACATGACTACTGGAAAAACCATAGCTTTGACCTTTGTTGGCAAAGTAATGCCTCTGCTTTTTAATAAGCTGTCTAGGTTGATCATCACTTCTCTTCCAAGGAGCAGGCGTCTTTTAATTTCATGGCTGCAGTCACTGCAGTGATTTTGGAGCTCAGAAAAATAAAGTCTGTCACTGTTTCCATTGCTTCCCCATCTACTTGCCATGAAGTAATGGGACCAGATGCCATGATCTTAGTTTTCTGATTGTTGAGCTTTCAGCCAGCTTTTTTCACTCTCCTCTTTCACTTTCATCAAGAGGCTCTTTAGCTCTTCTTCACTTTCTGCCATCAGGGTGGTGTCACCTGCATATCTGAGGTTATTGATATTTCTCCTGGCAATCTTGATTCCAGCTTGTGCTTCATCCAGTCCAGCTTTTCTTATGATGTACTCTGCATATAAGTTAAATAAGCAGGGTGACAATATACAGCCTTGACGTACTCCTTTCCTGATTTGGAACCAATCTGTTGTTCCATGTCCAGTTCTAACTGTTGCTTCTTGACCTGCATACAGACTTCTAAGGAGACAGATCAGGTGGTCTGGTATTCCCATCTCTTTCAGAATTTTCCACAGTATTTTGTGATCTACACAGTCAAAGGCTTTGATGTAGTCAATACAGCAAATATTTCTCTGGAATTCTCTTGCTTTTTCAATGATCCAACAGATGTTGACAATTTGATCTCTGGTTCCTCTCCCTTTTCTAAACCCAGCTTGAACATCTGGAAGTTCACGGTTCATGTACTATTGAAGCCTGGCTTGGAGAATTTTGAGCATTACTTTGCTAGTGTTGTGAGTTGAGTGCAATTGTGTGGTTGTTTGAGCATTCTTTGACATTGCCTTTCTTTGGGAATGGAATGAAAACTGACCTTTTCCAGTCCTGTGGCCACTGCTGAGTTTTCCAAATTTGTTGGCATACTGAGTGCAGCACTTTCACAACATCATCTTCTAGGATTTGAAATAGCTCAAGTGAAATTCCATCACCTCCAATAGCTTTGTTTGTAGTGACGCTACCTAAGGCCCACCTGACTTCACATTCCAGGATGTCTGGCTCTAGCTAAGTGATCACACCATCATGATTATCTGGGTTATGAAGATCATTTTGCATAGTTCTTCTGTGTATTCTTGTCACCTCTTAATATTTTCTGCTTCTGTTAGGTCCATACCACTTCTGCCCTTTATTGTGCCCATCTTTGCATAAATATTCCCTTGGTATCTCTAATCTTCTTGAAGAGATCTCTAGTCTTTCCCATTTTATTGTTTTCCTCCATTTCTTTGCATTGATCACCGAGGAAGACTTTCTTATCTCTCCTTGCTATTCTCTGGAACTCTGCATTCAAATGGGTATATCTTTCCTTTTCTCCTTTGCCTTTCACTTCATTGTGGGGTTCTTGCCGACAGCAGTAGATATAATGGTCATCTGAGTTAAATTCACCCATTTCAGTCCATTTTAGTTTGCTGATTTCTAAAATGTTGATGTTCACTCTTGCCATCTGCTGTTTGACCACTTCCAATTTGCCTTGATTCATGGACCTAACATTCCAGATTCCTATGCAATGTTGCTCTTTACAACATTGGACTTTACTGCCATCACCAGTCACATCCATAACTGGTTGTTGTTGTTGCTTTGGCTCCGTTTCTTCATTCTTTTCTGGAGTTATTTCTCCACTGATCTCTGGTAGCATACTGGGCACCTACTGACCTGGGGAGTTCATCTTTCAGTGTCCTATCTTTTTGCCTTTTCATACTGTTTGTGGGGTTCTCAAGGCAAGAATACTTAAGTGGTTTGCCATTCCCTTCTCCAGTGGACCACGTTTCGTCAGAACTCTCCACCATGACCCGTCTGTCCGTCTTGGGTGGCCCTACACAGCATGGCTCACAGTTTCATTGAGTTAGACAAGGCTGTGGTCCATGTGATCAGTTTGGTTAGTTTTCTGTGATTGTGGTTTTCAATCTGTCTGCCCTCTGATGAAGAAGGATAAGAGGCTTATGGAAACTTTCTGATGGGAGAGACTGACTTTCTGAGGGGGAAACTAGGTCTTGTTCTGATGGGTGGGGCCATGCTCAGTAAATCTTTAATTCAATTTTCTGTTGATGGGTGGGGCTGTGTTCCCTCCTCGTTATTTACCTGGGGCCAAACTATGGTGGAGGTAATGAAAATAATGGTGACCTCCTGCTACCCACAGTGCCCCTGAGGGTAGTACCTCCAACCCTGCAGCAGGCCACAGGCAACCCACACCTCTGCCGGAGACTCCTGGACACTTGCAAGCAAGTCTGGGTCAGTCTCTTGTCGGGGGTCGGGGGTGGGGGGGGGGGTGTCACTGCTCCTTTCTCCTGGATCCTGGTGCACAAGGTTCTGTTTGTGCCCTCGAAGAGTCTGTTTCCCCAGTCCTGTGTAAGTTCTGGTGGCCCTATGGGGGGGCTAATGGCGACTTCCTTCAAGAGGGCTTATGCTATACCCAGGTCTGCTGCACCCAAAGCCCCTGCCCCTGCGGCAGTTCACTGCTGACCCATACCTCCGCAGGAGAACTAAACCCTTATTTACCAGCAAAAATCAATGTCTAAAATGGACAAAATGCACCTGCATATTAGCTAGAGAAATGGAGGTAAACAGCAGGCATCAATACCACAATCAGTTCAGAACTGATTCCACTAGAGAACAGGTCTGGGAAGGAGGTGGTCTTCTTTCTTTTCACTTACAAGAACTTCTGTACTCACTTTTTTTTTTTTGCTACTATGTGCAATTACTTTCACTTAAAATTTAAAGGTTTTTAAAGTAAGGATGTTTAAAACATCATTCACATGATAACTGAGGATAGGCTGTGAGCTGCAGGTCCTGGCACAGAGGAACACCACACAAGTTTCACATGTTCCCTCACAGAACCCTCATTAATGCCACAGAGCAGTGGAGTCTTTCCAAGGTATTGGATCTGCCTGGCTGGCTCCAGATCCTATACTTTCCCTATGATCCAGGGATCCTTGGGAAAAAATTTCCAGGCTTCCAAACTAAGATGAATATCCAGGTACATACCAAAACCAGCCACAATTTTTCAAATGAACCAGGAAAAACAGGACATGGAGTGTAGAACTGAAAGCCAGTGCCACTGTAATTATTCCAAGAAACAAAACAAAAGGTTACTAGTTACTACAGTGGCCTAAATAATGTAAATCTAGATATGCCACTAACACATATTCAGAATGATACATTAGAATAAATTGATTTATTCTTGAATAGCTTGTTGAAAATGGAAAAATATCACCTGAAGTTAAGCAACAACTATATAAGGTTACTGGTTTTACTCTTCCTTTTGATTTAACTACTTTCAAATAGTGTGCAAATTTGTGTCAGTACATTGGGACAATTAAAAAGGAAACAAAGGCGAAATAGGTTTGATAATTTTGTAACTCAAAAGGAGCTGCAAATATGACTTGAAAACACCACAGAATTGGATAAAGATAAATCTTCTGTGGCCTTTATTCAAATTATCTTTATTGAGTACAGTCCTTGAACATTTCTCAGTGGGAGATTATGAAATCCTTTCTTTTTTTGTTCTGCTAATTTGCTGCTTCTGTTCTTGGCAACCTTAAACTCCATTAAGCAGCTTGCAGACAGATTAATTTACATAGGTGGAAATAATTTTAAAAGCTACCTTCATCAAGATAAAAGACTTTAAAACTCAAGACCATCTTTGGTAGATCTAACCTGTGGTTTAATTTTGCTAACTCTCTCTCGCCATTTTGTTCACAAGCACCTGAACACAAGCCCCTGGTGAAGAATCATGGAGACAGTGAAGCACAGTGCTGGCAGTTAACAGCAGATTGCACTAAGATCACTTCCAATCAAGCCAACAGGAAAGGAGAGGTTTAGGCTCCAATCTGTTGTTTGTGAAACTTTCACTTTCAGCTAAAACCTCAGAGCTGAATTCCTTCCAGCCCAGCCTGTATAAAAGACAGCAACATGTACATAAACTGTCAAAGGGCAAGTGATGGGTGAAGGGCAGGCGCAGGCTGGAGTAAGGATCATCTGGTTCCAGTCCAGGTTGACAGACCTGTCCGCTCTTCCCCAATGACCACCAGACCAAACTGCCATCTCACCTAACAAGAAGGGCCCACTCAGAAGTCTGCTTGTGCTTGGCTGACTAAAACTATCCCATTGACCATGGACTTCATCATCTGCTTCTGGACCCCCTGCTACCCTTGTGTCTTAGAGCCCAAGATTTGGGGGGCTGGGGGGAACCTCTGCTCAGTAAGCATCAACAACATGGGACAACATTTAAAACACTTTCTGGGGTTGGCAGAATGTCCGACTCAACTTCCTCACATTTAGCATAACCTCTAATACCAGAATTTTAAAAAGAAAAAAATTGTGGGTATAATTACAGGCACAAATCAAGTCTACATTGTTGAAAGGCTTGCTTCTCACTGCGATCTTTACTTTGTAATTAAAGCACTAACTAGGTGGCTGGGCAAGTTCACATAACGGGACCAAGTAACTAAACCCTCTAAATTCAGTGCTTCAGTAAAATTCCAGAGGATCAACTCAGAAGACTTAACTGTCAGGAGTGGAAGGGACACGGTCCAGCAGCCAGGCCTCGGGAAAGCACAGCCCAGACCGACCGAGTAGGGCTCACGGGGCTCCGCAGGAAACGCTCAGGAGGACACCGGCCCCCGCGACCGCCCCGGCCGCTCTGCAGTCAGTGCCCAGGGGCCGCGCAAAGCCCCAGAAGCAAAGCCGAGTCGAGTGCCGGGGCGCTGCTCAGACCGCACCTTACGGGCCCACGGCCGTCCGGCCGCCCCGGGCACGTCCCGCCGCGTGACCTTGAGCAGCCAAATCTTCGAGCGCGCGCCCGCGGCTGGGCGAGAAGCCTCGCAGCCGCGCCGGGCTCCCGGACAGGCCCCGGGCAGCCACGGGGAAGTGACCTTCACCGCGCCGCCGCCCGGCCGGCTCCGGAACGTGTGGCGGGCCCTCCCCCGCGTTTCGCCGCGAGGCAGGGGACCCGGGACCCGGTGTCTGCCGCGCCCCGCCCGCTGCGGACACTCACCGTGCAGGTCAGCGCTAGGCGCCGGGCTCGCAGCAAGCGCGACACAGCGGCAACCCCCGACATGTCTGCCCTCCGGCGCAGTCGGTCGGTTTCCCGCAGACCGCGCCTGCGCACGTCGCCCCGCCCGGGGTCTTACGTCGCTGCGCCCGGGTCTTACGTCGCCGCGCCCGGGGGTCTTACGTCGCCGCGCTCAGGGTCTTACGTCCCCGAGCTCGGGGGGGGGGGGTCTTACGTCGCCGCGCCCGGGGGCGGGGGAGAGACTGGGCAGCGCCGCGCCTGCGCAGAAGGGCTGGCGGGCGGGGGCGCTCAGGGCACCTGGTCGGCGAGTTCCCGGCCGGAGGTAAGTTGGCGTTTTGGAGTCTTTTCGGGCTTTCCCGATTTCTCCTTATATCTAGACAATGTTGGGTTTTTCTGGAGATTACGGCAGTTTTGTGAGGCGGTACCGGGGTGCCCGTCCCGCTTTCTGTCGGGGACGGAGTGGGAGTTCCGGTATCGGGCAGTTTGATGGCGGGCCGCCCGCTTCGACCAGCGTTCCGGGGTCACCTGCAGGGCGCCCGGGCGGTTCGGGATCCTCTGCGTGTCCCGTGGCGGCGGGCGCGCGGGCACCCTCTGGAGCGCGCTTGTCCGAAGCGGAGCTCAGGCCCTGAAGTTTGTGGGGTCGGGGGCGGAGTGCCCCTCCCAGCCCTGCGCTTTGAGGGTCGTGAGCTTCCGTACTTCAGATCTCTGACATTTTTTTATTGTGCTGGCCACAAGCTCCTTCACATTAACTACTGAGCTTTTTGTGTGTGTGCCATTTCTTTATTGCCAATTAGGATTTTATACCTTTAGGTGTTAAGCAAGTATTTATTGGAAATCGTATGAAGAGTCTTTGATGCTGAATTGAGGGTTTTTTTTTTTTTTTTGTCTATATTCATCTCCTTCTATTTGTATTTCAGTTTTTTGAGACACATCACGCTCCTCTACGATTTGCGAGTTGCTTTTGTCTGAGGTCTTATTTATTTCTTTTAATCTCATAAGGCTCCCTGCTGTGCAGCACCTACCTAGATCTGAACAGTTTTTTAAGAGAGAAAAAAAGAAAAAAGGACTCACATGGACCACATGCTGTGTTTAGTCGCTCAGTCGTGTCGGATTTTTTGTGACCCCATGGACTGTAGCTCGCCAGGCTCATCTCTCCATGGGGATTCTCCAGGCAAGAAGACTGGAGTGGGTTGTAATGCCTTCCTCCAGGGGATCTTCCAACCCACGGATCGAACCCAGGTCTCCCGCATTGCAGGTGGATTCTTTACCGACTGAGCCATCAGGGAAGCCCAAGAATACTCGAATCCCTTCCCTAAGGGATCTTCAGGACCCAGGAATCAAACCAGGTCCCCTGTGGATGATACATTGTGAGCAGTGTATTTTGTTCCATTGTGTGGTTAACGATATTGTTATTTGCTTCAAGGTGTATCTCCATGAATAACTTAAATGACCCCCCAAATTGGAATATCCGGCCCAATTCCAGGGCTGATGGAGGTGATGGAAGCAGATGGAATTATGCCCTGTTGGTTCCAATGCTGGGACTAGCTGCTTTTCGTAAGTCGTGATTCTCCTAACTTGTTTTCTGGGCTGAGAGTGTGGAGCCCAGAGATCTTGGGCTTTGAAACCTAACAAATGTTGACTGGGGAAAAAATGCACAGTGTGCGAGCTGTGAAGACTATAGCCCAGGATGTGTGCGTGTGTGCACTCAGTTTGTGACCCCATGGTTTGTAGCCCGCCAGGCTCCTCTGTCCATGGGATTTTCCAGGTGAGAATATTGGAGTGGGTTGTCACTTCCTTATCCAGGGGATCTTCCCAACCCAGGGATCGAACCCGTGTCTCCTGCATTGGCAGATGGATTCTTTAGCACTGAGCCACCTGGGAAGCCCTATAACCCAGGAGAGAGCCTTTCAGATACCTGTTAGGACCTGCTCTGCAGAGGTAGAGGAGGAGCCAGGGAATACATGTGGTCAGGCTACATCTTGGTGAAAGATTACTCCTTGTCATAAAAGAAAAGCCAGGTATCTCAAGTTAATGATTTTAATATGGGAAGGTGCAAGAATCTGGGGTCATTAAAATTCTTCCATAAATATGTATCTTAACTATTTAGGGTCTCATGTATCCAAGACAGAGTGCATTCACCCTGAAAGCCTTTCAGGGTGAACGTGTAGGTCACTGACTACAGTGGCTAATGACTTAATCATAAATGGCAGGCACCAGTCTTTGTTTACACAGACAGGTACTGTGTGTCCTGGTCAAATGGGTTAACCCTCTGAGCCTCAGTTTCTCTGACATCGTAATTATCTTAGTGCAATGCGAGGGTTAAATAAGACAAGATAGAGGTGTTTTATGTGGAGTGATTTAGTAACTGTTAGTTCTTTTCAAAGCTTCGTTGCTCTGAAGGGGTCTCCCTTGCTTCAGTTGCCCTCATAAGCGCTAATGAGGAAGAATAAAGTAGGCATGAAAGAAAACCGGTTTTGGATGTCTGTGTAATGTTTAGGATATCAGTCTTTGGAAGACTTCATCCCTGAAACCTCTGTTCAGGCTGACTAGAAATTCTCTCTACATTGAATCAACTTTGTACCACTTGAGGGAAACTACCAGTCACTGGTCAGTTGTGATTTTTCCAGCTCTTAGTTTTTATCCTGACTATTGGGGTGGCCAAAAAGTTTGTTTGAGTTTGAAATTTGAACGAACTTTTTGGCCAATTCAATCCCTGATGAATTTCTTGATGGTTAGGAGTTGGTTTTATGTTTTGTCATTGTTGATTGAGGAAGACACTTTACCCTTTTAGGTTTTTCTGACTGGTCTAAGAATTAAATTGCTAAGAGTTAGATTAACAGGAGAAAATAAAACCAAAGTTCCTAACATCTACCCATTGGAGAGAGCTGGGGTTTCCTAGGTGGCTTATTGGTAAAGACTCTGCTGTCTGCCTGTGCACAGACATGAGAGATGTGGGCTCAGTACCCGGGTTGGGAAGACCCCCTGGAGGAGGGCATGGCAACCCACTCCAGTGTTCTTGCCTGGGAAATTCCATGGACAGAGTTGCCTGGTGGGATACGGTTCATGGAGTGGCAAGGAGTTGGACACAACGGAGCACACATACAATAACAACAACATTGGATAGAGCCAGGAAAACTGAGTAACTCACCAAAATGGCATAAGCTCTCACCTTAAATACCATCCTCAGCTAAAGACAAAAGAGGATATTGGGGGTGGGGAGAGTTAGTTATCAGAGAAGAACAGGAAAAGCACAGTAATTGAGGGTAAGGTTCTTGTGCAGATTTAGGTTGTAGCCTTTTCATTTGATAACTTTCAAGCAATTTGGTTAACCTGTTCCTGGTACAACCAGGGAGACACCCTTACAACTAGAGACTTCCCTTGTAAATATAAGTGTTTCTTGTGTTGCTGTTTAGTCTCTTAAGTTGTTTCCAACTCTTTGCAGCCCCGTGGATGGTAGCCTTCCAGGCTCCTCTGTCCGTGAGATTTCCCAGGTAAAAATACTACAGTAGGTTGCCATTTCCTTCTCCAGGGGATCTTCCTGGTCCAAGGATCAAACCTGCGTCTCCTGCATTGGCAGGTGAATTCTTTACTGCTGAGCCACCAGGGAAGCCCGAGGTGTTTCTTATGAACGGGTAGCTCCTACTTGGTTTTCAAAATTTCTTCCATGTCTGCTGTTTCTTAGGAAATAACCAGTTGATATAATCCTTATGCCAAAGAGACCTTTTTTTTTTTAATTAGTAGGAAGTGGATTTATTTAGAAAGAGACACACTCCACAGAATATGGTCCATCTCAGAAGGCAGAGACCCTGAAATGTGGGGTGGTTAGCTTTTATGGGCTGGGTAATTTCATAGTCTAATGAGTGGGAAGATTATTCTAATTATTTGGGTATGGGAGCAGGGATTTCTAGGAATGGGCCACAGCCTACTTTTTGACCTTTCATGGTTGGCTTTAGAACTGTTCTAGAGCTGGTCATTGTGTAATTTAGCATGCTGATGTCTTACAGTGAGCATATAATGAGGCTTAAGGTCCACTGGCAGTGGATCCTGCCATCTTGGACCTAATTGATTCTAACCAGTGGCAGGGAGATCAAACCAATCAACCCTAAAAGAAATCAACTCTGAATATTCATTGGAGGGATTGGTGCTGAAGCTGAAGCTCCAGTACTTTGGCCACCTGATGGGAAGAGCCAACTCATTGGAAGAGACTCTGGTGCTGGGAAAGACTGAAGGCAAAAGGAGAAGGGGACATCACAGGATAAGATGGTTAGATAGCATCACCAACTCAGTGGACATGATTTTGAGCAAACTCTAGGAGATAGTGGAGGACAGGAGCCTGGCATGCTACAGTCCATGGGGTCGCAAAGAGTCGGACATCACTTGGTGACTGAACAACGTGTGCATACTAAGTTGCTTCATTCATGTTCTACTCTTCCCAGTCCTATGGACTATAACCCACCAGGCTGCTCTATTCATGGGATTTTCCAGGCAAGAATACTGGAGTGGGTTGCCATGCCCTCCTCCAGGGGATCTTCCTGACCCAGGGATCGAACCCATGTCACCTTCATTGGCAGGCAGGTTCATTATCACTGACACCAATGGCTATGTCATTCTTTTAAGAGTTGTGCCCTGCTGTCTTCCCTACTGTTTTATTCTCCCTTCAGATTTTAGTCCCATGTTCTTACGGAAAGCAGAGGGGTGATGCTCCAATTTCTGTGGCTTCAAGGCTGAGGAGGGGTATTGACCTTATCTGTCAGGGAGTAAAAATCTCTGGATGCCTGGTCTAGGGCCCCAGGGGCAGGATGGCTCCTTGTTTGCAGTTGGTTTGGGCTGGAATCCTCACATAGCTGTCAGCTTGATGTGGAGCTGTTGTACAGCTTCCACAACCTTCTTGAGACTCTTCTTGATGATGAAGCACTTTTTATTATATCACACTACAAAAATAACTATCTATAAATGACAAAAGACTTGTTGACTAAAAAAAAGATGCACAAGGTGAGAGTTGAGAGTTAAGTTTTGTTTGGGGCAAAATGAGGACTGCAGCCTGGGAGGCAGCACCTCAGATAACTCAGAGAGAGCTCCACAGAGGAAGTGGAGGAAGGTCGATATATAAGATTTTTGTGAAGGGGAAGTTGAATGCAGTCAAGCACTCATTTTACAAAAGGTTTTCTGCTAGTCACAGGAGCTTATATCACCATGAACGGATTTAGTCCTTTTTTAGATATGTTGTTCAGTTGCTAAGTTGTGTCTGACTATTTGTGATCCCATGAACTGTAATGTGCCAGGTTTCCCTGTCCTTCACCATCTTCTGGAGCTTGCTCAAACTTAAGTCCATTGAGTTGGTGGTGCCATCCAACCATCTCATCTTCTGTAGCCCCTTTCTCCTCCTGCCTTCAGTCTTTCCCAGCATCAGGGTCTTTTCCAATGAGCTGGCTCTTCACATCAAGTGGCCAAAGTGTTGGAGCTTCAGCATCAGTCCTTCCAAAGAATATTCAGGGTTGATTTCCTTTAGGATGGACTGGTTTGATCTCCTTGCAGTCCAAGGGACTCTCAGGAGTCTTCTCGAACACCACAGTTCAAAAGCATCAATTCTTAAGTGCTCAGCCTTCTTTATTGTTCAACTCCCACATTCCTAAGTGACTACATGAAAAACCATAGCTTTGACTATATGAACATTTTGTTGACCAAATGACATCTCTGCTTTTTAATATGCTATCTAGGTTTGTCATAGCTTTCCTTCCAAGGAGCGGGTGTCTTTTAATTTCATGGCTGCAGTCCCCATCCACAGTGATTTTTGGAGCCCAAGAAAAAAAATTTGTCACTGTGTCCCCTTTTTCCCCATCTATTTGCTATGAAGTGATGGGACCAGATGCCATGATCTTAGTTTTTTGAACGTTGAGTTTTAAGCTAGCTTTTTCCCTTTCCTCTTTTACCCACATCAAGAGGCTCTTTAGTTCCTCTTCACTTTCTGCCGCTAGAAAACTCATACTGTCATTAAAAGCAGCATTTCAAGAAAACTTCGAAGAAGCCAAATCCAGTCTTGCCCCAGCCTACTCCTAACAAGAGCCATTTACCCAACTAAATTTAATCCCAGTCTTAGAAAATCTTGATCATGTAGAACTTTCTTTTCCAGTATTTTCTTCTCATTCTTTACACATTCTTTTACTGAAAACATATATTCTACTTTCCTTTTAAGTTTTTTTTTCTTTTTCCACTTCAGGTTATTTTTATTGATGACAGATTTGCAACGTATAATAAGATCTTATTTGACCTTTAATAAACCTAAGTATAACAGAAATGCTGTACTTAACAGTGATGATTCTAAAGACATGTCTGTATTAGTCAAACCTACAGACAAGTCACCTTCAATACCAGATATTAATTTAATGTTGAATATTTCCTAGATCACATGAACCCAAAATTCTTTTGGGCCAGTACAAGCACTTGTGCTTAATCACTCAGTTGTGTCTGACTCTTTGTAACCCCATGAACTGTAACCTGCCAGGCTCCTCTGTCCATGGAATTCACCAGGCAAGAATACTGGAGTGGGTTGCCATTTCATTCTCCAGTATAAACAATTAAGTCAATTAAGCAGAGCTCTTTTATAAATTAATTTTGGTAATACCATACATCTCCCACACGAAAACACAGAGACCTCATGGTTCTTATTTCAGATTTTCAGCCCTGAGTCAGTTTGTTGTTGTTGTTCAGTTGCTTAGCAAAAACAAGACCAGAAGTTAACTGTGGCTCAGAGTCAGGTACTACAATGTAAAACCCATCAGTTTTATGGTGGTTGTTTAGTCGCTTAGTCATGTCCAGCTCTTTGTGACCCCATGGACTGCAGCACACCAGGCTTCCCTGTCCTTCAGTATCTCCCAGTATTTCCTCAAACTCATGTCCACTGAGTCGGTGATGCCATCCAATCATCTCATCCTCTGTCGCCTCCTCCTCCTGCCTTCAATATTGCCCAGCATCAACGTCTTTCCCAGTGAGTCAGTTCTTCGCATCAGGTGGCCAAAGGATTGGAGCTTCAGCTTCAGCATCAGTACTTCCAATGAATATTCAGGACTGATATCCTTTAGAATGGACTGGTTTGGTTTTCTTGCAGTCCAAAGGACTCTCAAGAGTCTTCTCCAGCACCACAGTTTGAAGGAGTCAATTCTTCAGTGCTCAGCCTTCTTTACGGTTCATCTTCTGTTTGGTCACATCCATAAATGACTACTGGAAAAACCATAACTTGGACTACACAGACCTTTGTTGGTTAAGTGATGTCTCTGCTTTTAATACACTGTCTAGGTTTGTCATAGCTTTTCTTCCAAGAAACAAGCATCTTTTAATTTGATGGCTAGAGTCACTGTCCATAGTGATTTTGGAGCTCAAGAAAATAAAGTCTGTCACTGTTTCCATTTTTTTTCCTCCATCTGTTTGCCATGAAGTGATGGGACCAGATGCCATTATCTTAGTTTTTTGAATGTTGAGTTTTTTGTTCTAAGGCCAGAAAAAAAGTTTTTTTTTCCCTCAAAGGATTGAGTAGCTATCTCAATGATATCAAATGACTGCTACACCCATTCATCTGTGTTGCAAGGTTTTTCTTTCCCTTATTTAGCTTAGGTTTATCACAGCTTTCTTCCAAGGAGCAAGTGTCTTTTCAGCTGTGACAAACTTTCAGTGTATTGAAAACCAGGGACATCGCTTTGCTGACAAAGGTCTGTTTAGTCAAAGCTATGGTTTTTAGCTTAGCTGAGAAGGCTTCTCCCATTCCTTCTCCACCACCAGTTTTTATTAGATGGCTCCAGATGTCAGCTGTGGCCTCTCATTTGGTTACTGCTATCTACGGGGATGTTCCAGTCTAGGTTTTAATAATCACCCTCTGGGGGCCTTCACACTCCATAGTCCAGGGTCTACTGAGGCCTTTGTTTCAGGTCCAGATTTTGTCTGTTCCTTTACGCTTTCTGTTAGAACTGTCTCATGATGAGGGTGGCTCCCCGACCCTCAAGAAGCAGTGGTCTGTAGCTGGTCAGGCCAGAGAGACGAGCGTGCGGTGGCACGTCGTGCTCCCTGAGGCGTACCCCGTGGTTCTGGGTCTCTCTCAGGAATCTGAGAAACTGGGGAAAGCGCTGCCTGTTGTGGGGTAGGTTTTTTTTTTTTTAATAATATGGAACACTTGGCCAATTTGCATGTCTTCCTTGCGCAGGCACCATGCTAATCTTCTCTGTGTCGTTCCAGGTTTTTTTTTTTAAATTTTTAGTATATGAGCTGCCAAAGTGAGCAAGCATACTTTTCATGGAGTGACTTATGTGCCTGGATTTCTCAGGCCAACGGGATTGAGTAGACAAAGGGGAGGCTGACAAGTGTTGGTCCTTTAATGGACCGGAACCTTGTGGTCCGGAGAGTAAGAGAAAGAGGCTGATATCCCCTGGTTTACACGGAAAGCCAATAGAGTCCTGTTCTTAGGGCTCACGCTGCTGCACGTAGGCACCAGGCGCCCTCTCAAGTGGGTGAAGGCACAGTGCGCCTTCTCGAGAGGGTCTTAGAAGCCCGGGCAAGAAAGTGAGCTCAGCGGGCCTTGGTGCTCCAAGGAATTAGCCAGAAATAGAGAGAAAAGAAAGAAAGACACGGGGACCAAAGCTCTGATGGAGCAAAGGTGTTTTAATGAACATGGCGTGGGCATATATACTGTCTTACAAGGTGGTTATTCTCAGCAAAGACAAAGATTAAAATTCCAGACTTAAAAAACATAAGATGATCCCTATCAAAGAGAGAGTTGCAAACAATCACCCCTTACCATTTGGCTCATAAAAAGGAAGAGGGTACTTATCAGTGTAATGAGAAATGCCTGGATTCCTCAGCCCCGGGAAAGGCATGCCTCTCCTCTTAATTCCTGAATATTCAGGAATCAATAAGGGCCAGAGGATTCCTGACAGATCCAAAACAACACACAGGAAGCCTCTTGTTAAATGCTTCCTGACAGACAAGAGTAGCATTTATCAACTTCCTTTGTCTGCCTTTACCTTTAGACTATGCTCAGGCCACTTAACACCCATCTGTTTGATATAATTTCTTAATCTTGTAATAACACTTTTTTGGAGAATATAAGAATGCAGAATTAAAATTTTTCTCTGATTGCATTACTTAAGCAAGATAACCAAAAAGAAGGAAATATAATATTCCTCAACCCTTCTCAGGGACAGAAAGCAGGAACTTTGAAAGTAAGGATTACTATAAAAAGCTATAAAAGCTAGAGAAGAGTCTGAAAAAACAAATGGAAAATGAAGGTCACCATAGGGCCTTTCCCAGCCTCAAAATGAATTAATTGTAAAGCAATTATCCTTCAGTTAAAAAAGAAATTAAAAAACTAATTTAAAAAACTAACTACATAGTAGCTGTAATTTTAAGCTTTCCACTTCACTCACCAAGTTCATTGCTCTAACTACAGGGAGCAGGCAGCCTTTCTGAGTGTTAAGTAAGGTTTTACAAGAGGGCAGACTAGTGAGTTTCTACATAGCAACTCACATGACCATTATATCTACTACTGTGGGCAAGAATCCCTTAGAAGAGATGGAGTAGCCATCATAGTCAACAGAAGAGTCTGAAATGCAGTTCTTGGGTGCAGTCTCAAAATGACAGAATGATCTCTGTTCATTTCCAAGGCAAACCATTCAGTATCACAGTAATACAAGTCTATGTCCTGACCAGTAATGCTGAAGGAGCTGAAGTTGAACAGTTCTATGAAGACCTACAAGACCTTCTAGAGCTAACACCCTAAAAGATGTCCTCTTCAGTATAGGGGACTGGAAAGCAGAAGTAGGAAGTCAAAGAGATACCTGGAGTAACAGGCAAATTTGGCCTTGGAGTACAAAATGAAGTAGAGCAAAGGCTCACAGTTTTGCCAAGAGAACGTACTAGTCATGGCAAACACCCTCTTCCAACAACACAAGAGAAGACCCTGTACACATGGACCAGATGGTCAATACCAAAATCAGAATGATTGTATTTATTGCTGCCAAAGATGGGGAAGCTCTATCCAGTCAGCAAAAACAAGACTGGGAGCTGACCGGGCTCAGATCATGAACACCTTATTGCCAAATTTAGACTTAAATTGAAGAAAGTAGGGAAAACCACTAGACCATTCAGGTGTAACCTAAATCAAATCCCTTACAGTTATACAGTGGAAGTAACAAACAGATTCAAGGGATTAGATCTGATAGACAGAGGGCAGAAGAACTATGGACAGAGGTTTGTGACATTGTACAGGAGGCAGTGATCAAGGCCATCCCCAAGAAAAAGAAATGCAAAAAGGCAAAATGGTTGTCTGAAGAGGCCTTACAAATAGCTGAGAAAAGTAGAGAAGCTAAAGGCAAAGGAGAAAAAGAAAGATATTCCCATTTGAATGCAGAGTTTCAAAGAATAGTGAGGAGAGATTAGAAAGCCTTCCTCAGTGATCAATGCAAAGAAACAGAGGAAAACAATAGAATGGGAAAGGCCAGAGATCTCTTCAAGAAAATCAGAAATACCAAGGGAACATTTTATGCAAAGATGGGCCCAATAAAGGATAGAAATGGTATGGATTTAACAGAAGCAGAAGATATTAAGAAGAGGTAGCAAGAATATACAGAAGAACTATATGAAAAAGATCTTAATGACCCAGATAACCATGACGGTGTGATCACTCACCTAGAGCCAGACATACTGGAATGTGAAGTCAAGTGGGCCTTAGGAAGCATCACTATGAATAAAGCTAGTGGAGGTGATGGAATTCCAGTTGAACTCTTTCAAATCCTAAAAGATGATGTTATTAAGGTGGTGCTGTCAATATACTGGCAAATTTGGAAAACTTAGCAGTGGCCACAGGACTGAAAGAGGTCAGTTTTCATTCCACTGACAAAGAATGTTCAAACTAGCACAGAGTTGCACTCATCTCACACGCTAGTAGAGTAATACTCAAAATTCTCCAAGCCAGGCTTCAACTATATGTGAACCGTGAACTTCCAGATATTCAAGCTGGATTTAGAAAAGGCAGAGGAAAAAAAAAAAAAAAAGGCAGAGGAACCAGAGATCAAATTGCCAACATCTGCTGGATCATTGAAAAAGGAAGAGTTCCAGAAAAACATCTACTTCTGCTTTATTGATTATGCCAAAGCCTTTGTGTAGATCACAACAAACTGGAAAATTCTTCAAGAAATGGGAATACCAGACCACCTGACCTGTCTTCTGAGAAATCTGTATGCAGGTCGGAAAGCAACAGTTAAAACCGGACATGGAACAACAGATTGGTTCCAAGTTGGGAAAGGAGTATGTCAAGCCTGTATATATTGTCACCCTGCTTACTTAACTTATATGCAGAGTACATCATGGGAAATGCCAGGCTGGATGAAGCATAAGCTGGAATCAGGTTGCCAGGGGAAATATCAATAACCTCAGATATGCAGATGACACCACCCTTATGGCAGAAAGTGAAGAAGACCTAAAGAGCCTCTTGATGAAAGTGAAAGAGGAGAGTGGAAAAGCTGGCTGAAAACTCAACATTCAGAAAACTCAGATCATGGCATCCAGTCCCATCATTTCATGGCAAAATGATGGAGAAAGTATGGAAACGGTGAGAGACTTTATTTTTTTGGCTCCAAAATCACTGCAGACAGTGACTGCGGTCGTGAAATTAAAAGCCACTTGCTTCTTGGAAGAAAAGCTATGACCAACCTAGACAGCATGTTAAAAAACTGGGACATTACTTTGCCAACAAAAGTTCATCCAGTCAAAGCTATGGTTTTTCCAGTAGTCATGTATGGATGTGAGAGTTGGACTTATATAAAGAAAACTGAGCACCGAAGAATTGATGCTTTTGAACTGTGGTGTTGGAGAAGATTCTTGAGAGTCTCTTGGACTGCAAGGAGATCCAGTCAGTCAATCCTAAAGGAAACCAGTCCTGAATATTTATTGAAAGGACTGATGCTGAAGCTGAAGCTCCAGTAGTTTGGCGACCTGTTGCTAAGAGCTGATTCATTGGAAAAGACCCTGATGGTGGGAAGGATAGAAGGTAGGAGGAGAAGGGGACAACAGAGGATGAGATGATTGGATGGCATCACCGACTCGATGGACATGTGTTTGAGTAAACTCCGGGAGTTGGTCATGGAAAGGGAAGCCTGGTGTGCTGCAGTCCATGGGCTCACAAAGAGTCCGACACAACTGAGCAACTGAACTGAACTGAAAATCACTGCATATGGTGATTGCAGTCATGAAATTAAAAGCCACTTGCTCCTTGGAAGAAAGCTACAACAAACCTAGACAGCATATTGAAAAGCAGAGACATTACTTTGCTGACAAAGGTCTGTATAGTCAACGCTGTTGTTTTTCAGTAGTCGTGTATGGATGTGAGAGTTGTATCATAAAAAAGGCTGAGCACCAAAGAACTGATGTATTTGACCGTGGTGTTGGAGAAGCCTTGTGAAAGTTACTTGGACAGCAAGGAGATCAAACCAGTCAATCCTAAGGAAATCAACCCTGATTTCAAATTCATTTGGAGGACTGATGCTGAAGCTGAAGCTCCAATCCTTTGGCCATCTGATGCGAAGAGCTGACTCATTGGAAAAGACCCCGATGATGGGAAAGATAGAAGGTAGGAGGCGAAGGGGACGACAGAGGACGAAATGGTTGGATGGCATCACCGACTCAGTGGATGTGAGTTTGAGCAAGCTCCAGAGATGGTAAAGGACAGGGAAGCCTGGTGTGCTTCAGTCCATGGAGTCAAAAAGTGTTGGACATGACTGAGCGACTCAATAACAAAAGCAGCAGTTCAGAACTTGGGGCATATCCTATACCAGTGAAATCATCACACTGTCTATTGTCTTGTTATCAGAAAAGACCAAAACTCTTACTCATAGGATAGAGAAGGTCTGGTGACAGCACCCAGAACCAGGCACCAGCTGGCTACAGGCTTCATGGTCATCAGCTCTCTTTCTCACTTTGGCTTGTCAGTTTGTGGAGCAGAGCAGGGTATTACCCACCCCAGCTGCCCACACCTTATGTCTTGTATTTCTGAGGTTATGGTGGAGCTGTGTCTTGAGGCTGAAATTCTGATTTCTTGTTTGTATGACCCCCTAGCAGGATATAAGCAGCCATCTTGGGCCTTACCTGTTTATTAGTGATGACCAGGCACAGCTTTGAACTTTTTTCAGTTCTGTACTAACCTGGCCAACACTGTGAAGCATACTCACCCATAGTCATTTTTAAACCTTGCCAATGGTCTTTCGAGGCCCTGTGGCCAGAGTATAGGCACGTGGTGCTAGGCTAGAGGTAGGTTTTCTCAGCCCTCAAACGTTAGGAGGCTGGAAGGGGTCTCTGCAGTCTTGTACTTCTCTTTGGAGAGCCCTTACCTGATTTGAAGCACTTTGCATATTGTATGTGTGCTTAGTTGCTTCAGTCTTGTCTGACTCTTTGTGACTCATGAACTATAGGCCACCAGGCTCCTCTGTCCATGGGATCATCCCTGCAAGAATACTGCAGTGGGTTGCCGTTTTCTCCTTTAGGGGATCTTCCCGACCCAGGAATCAAACAAGCGTCTCCTGCATTGGCAGGTGGATTCTTTACCATTTGAGCCACCTGGGAAGCCCACATAGCTTCATAGAAACTATTATCATTTTGTTTGTCTCAGGACTTAAGAATTTATTGAAATGCTCTATAGCTGCTTTACGTTTCCTGTAAATAGAGATTATAGCACTTGAGCTCTGATGTTCATTATGTGTGTTTTCCTCCCCCAATTTATTTGTGTCAGGCTGGATTTGGTCTCGGGAGTCGAGAAAAGAAATAGAAAAGGAGAGAGAAGCGTACCGTCAGAGGACGGTTGCCTTCCAGCAGGACCTTGAAGCCAGGTACCATGCCACAATTGCAGAAAGCCGGCGGGCCGTGGCACACTTGTCCCTGGAACTTGAAAAGGAGCAGAACAGAACAACTAGTTACCGAGAAGCCCTCATCTCTCAGGGGCGCAAGTTGGTGGAAGAGAAGAAACTTCTGGAACAGGAGCGGGCTCAGGTCCTGCAGGAGAGGAGGCAGCCCTTGCGGAGTGCGTACCTGCACTGCCTGGGCCAGGAGGAGGACTGGCAGCGCAGGGCCAGGCTCCTGCTGAGCGAGTTCGAGGCCGCGCTCACCGAGAGACAGAGCATCTACTGCAGCCTGGTGCTCCCCCGCCGCAGGCGGCTCGAGCTCGAGAAGAGCTTGCTGGTCCGCGCGTCCACTGACCCAGTGGCCGCAGACCTCGAGATGGCAGCTGGCCTCACTGACATATTTAAGCATGATAGGCACTGTGGTGACGTCTGGAACACCAACAGGCGCCAAAACGGGAGGCTCATGTGGCTGTATCTCAGATACTGGGAACTAGTCGTTGAACTGAAGAAGTTCAAGCAGGTAGAGAAAGCCATACTGGAAAAGTAAGACAGGAGTGAACGGCTCCAGGTCAGAGTCATGGGTTGTGGGTTTTCCGATGTTCGCTGCTCCTCCTGCCAGCGCTCCCTAGTTGTGACTGTGCATGCACACCGCCACCTCTTAGCAGTGGCCATTCCCATCACCCTCAGGAGGACAGCAAGGCCTCTGTCCCCTGCAGCAGCTAAGAACACAGTCTCAGAAGCAGGTCAATATTTTATTAAGCAGGACAGGATAACCTCATAGCTTTAGAGTAAAATTGTTTTTAAGAATGTCAAATACAGTGTTCACCCTATAAGTCATTCTGTCACTTCCTAAATAAGTTCTGTTTTCTCCTCAAATTATTTTTCTCTCTCCTAAAACTACAGTTAAAAGTTGTCAGATAGCGGTGAGGACTGCCTCACAGATGGGAACAGACAGTGGTGACGCCAGCAAGGTTTCGTGGTCTGAATCCCATCAGTGTTTCTGCTTTCCACTTGATAACCCTTGTGGGTGTTTGGAGTTTGCTGTGCCTGTATTCAGTAAGCAGATACTGTTTATTTAGGTTGGTGCAAAGGTAATTGTGGTTTTGCATTGTTGAATTTTGCCATTTGATATTGAAATAAATTCTTAAATAAATGAAGTTATGTTTTGAAAGTGCAAGTGTTAGTCACTCAGTTGTGTTTGACTCTTCGGGATCCCATGGGCTATAGCCCGCCAGGCTCCTCTGTCCATGGGATTCTCCAGGAAGAATACTAGAGTGGGTTGCCATTCCCTTTCTCAGGGAATTTTCCTGACCCAGGGATTGAACCCACATCTCTGCCTTGCAGGCAGATTGTTTACTGTCTGAGCCACCAGGGAAGCCCGAGGTTATGTTTTACATCATCTTAATGCACATTTCTCACTTTATGCTTTTTGTTAATGATTTATTACTTGCTTTTATTTTAGATTAGGGAAATGATGTTAGACAAAAAGCAGATTTGAGCGATTTTCTTACTTGAGTTCAAAATAAGTCATAAATCGGCAGAGACAACTAGCAACATCAGTGACGCATTTGACCTAGGAACTGCTAACAAACATACAGTGCAGTAGCCATTCAAGAAGTTTTGTAAAGGAGACGAGAGCCTTGACAATGAGGAGTGTGTTGGCTGGCCATCAGAAGTTGACAGTGACCAACTGAGAGCCATCATCGGAGCTCATCCTCTTACAACTACATGAGAAGTTGCCAATGAACTCAAGTGTCAACCTTTCTACAGTTGCTAAGCATTTGAAGCAGATTTGATAGGTGGTAAAGCTCGATAATGTGGGTGCCTTATGAGCTGACTGCAAAAAAAAAAGCATCGTGTTTTGAAGTGTAGTCTTCACTTGTGCAACAACAACAAACCATTTCTCAATCGGATTATGACGTGACAGAAAATGGATTTCATATGACAACTGGCAATGACCAGATCAGTGGCTGGTGACGACAAGAAACTTCAAAGCCCTTCCCAAAGCCAGACTTGGACCATAAAAAGGTCATGGTCACTTTTGGTGGTCTCCTGCCTGTCTAACCCACTATAGCCTTGTGAATCCTAGTGAAACGATTACATCTGAGAAGTATGCTCGGCAAGTTGACGAGATGCACCAAAAATTGCCTACCGTTGGCCTTGGTCAACAGAATGGGCCAAATTCTTCTCCCTGACAATGCCCAACCACACATTGCACAACCAGCGCTTCAAAAGTTGAACAAATTGGGCCACAAAGTTTAGCCTCATCCACCATATTTACCTGAACTCTTGCCAGAAACTACCACTTCTTCAAGCATCTCAACAACTGCAGGGAGAATGCTTCCACAACCAGCAGGATGCATAAAATGCTTTCCAAGAGCTCATCGAATCCCAAGACATGGATTTTTAATGCTACAGGAATGACTAAACTTCTCATTGGCAAAAATATGTTGGTTGTAATGATTCCTGTTTTGATTAATAAAAATGTGTTTAAGCATAGTTACAATGATTTAAAGCTAGGATCCAAAACCACAGTTACTTTTTCACCAACCTAAATATTAGCAGTGGCGTATATTTAAAACACCTGCAATTTGAAAGCAACAATAACCACTTTTTATGTGTGTAATTCTTTACTGCTTACAAGGCTTTTTAAAACAGATTATCTCAATTTTTTACTACACGCTTAGGCCCACTTTCCACAGAGCTAATGTGAACTGGCCTTTGTTGTGCCCATCACTCGTGCCATCCTGACCCCAGTCCTGTGCAGTGAGCACTCTTACTATCCTTGGGGTAGGGGCTCCTGAGACCACCCCAGACTTGATGGCTTGCTGGGAGGTCTCAGGACTCAATGCATGACTGTTCTCATAGTTGAGGCTCATCACATAGAAAGAGGACAAGGCAAGGTCAGCAAAGGGATAGGTACCTGGCAAAGGGGGAGAGCAGGCGCAGCTTCCAGCCCTGCCCGCCCCCCTCCAAGGGTCACACGGTCATGTGGACATGCCTCAGAGACAGTGTCCTGGGTTTCTGTGGAGGGCCAGTCACACAGGCAGTTTGCCTGGCACAGACCCAAATTCCAGACTCCCAGAGGAAGCAGGTGTCGGGTGCAAACTGTTGGCAGGGTTTGGGTGCAAAGAGCCACTCCTACTACTTGATGGTGGCGGGAACCCTCCCCAGTCCAGGTGCCAACCGAGGGCCAGCCTGTCAGCAGCTTCTCAGGCCTGCAGTGAACTCTTCAATGCAGCCGTCACGTCCAAGGTCACACAGGTGATCACGGGTCCAATTCAGACCCAGGCAGCCGGGCTTCAGAACTGCACTGTCCCAAGTGAGACCAGGTCAGTTTTGAGTGACTGGTGGGTTTGTGGGCTTATGCGAGAGGTGCTCACCTCCATCTGAGGAACCCTGACAGCAGCTGTGCTCTCGACAGGGCTCTGGTCCTGCTGGCTTAGACAAGCCGGGGGGTTGACTAAGGCCACCTCATGGAACCTCAGGGTAGGGATGGGGCATGGTGGTCAGACCTCGGAGAAGAGCCAGAAATGGCTAGTGAGCGACATCTCGAACATTGGAGAAACTACCTTTTAGCCTCAGATCTCATTTTATCTTCTCTGCTGGCAAACCAGCTCTCCCTCTTCTGGCCCCAGGGTAAGAACAGCAATCAGTTCTCCCACAGTGGCCAAGTTTGGGGGCCACGGGGTTGTGTGGTGCCATGGCCTCTGAGTGGAGCAGGAGCAGAGAATCAAAGCTGGCTCAGGCAGCTTTGAAGGAGGCACACATCCTGCAGGCCCTCCAGCAAAGGAAGGATTTGCACAGACCATGGGGCTGCTGGCAGCTGCCAGGGAGGGGAGGGGGTTCCTGGGTCTAGTAGGGGGCAGCTGATGAGATAGCTGCAGGCTGAAGTCTCTGGGTCTCTGGGTACGGCCACCGTGTGAGAGTCCGCTGGGTCTGCGGGTGTCTCCTCAGCTCTGAGTATACAACTGGAAAGAACCGTCCTGAACAAGAACTGTTAAGGTGGGACAGATGCATTGAAGCCCCTGAAGCTGCATCCCTTTCTTGCCAGGATGGTCAGCAGGAAGCAGTGCTGCATTCCTGGAGGAAGGGCAATTATCAATCCACACAAGCCAAGGGGAGGTAAAGATGGTGGTCCCCACGTGTCTAGGCTGTGGTCCCATAGGGTCCATCAGGGTCCCCATCGTCTCCCCATTCCATTCAACGGTCTGGCCCCTGGTAAGACCGGGTGGGTTTAGGCAGATGATGGCACCTCAGGCTCCCCGAGAGCAGCCCAGCTGAGCCACCGTGTGGCTCCTGACAGTCTCCTGACCCTGCCGCTCTGTCCTCTACCCCTGTGGAGCGTGGTTTGCACTCGTGTGGGAGCTCTGCTGTCTGCAGCACGAGAAGCACAAGGGTGGTCCTGGCCCTGATGGGTACCCACGGTCATATTCACCTCCAGCATCACTAGGCACCCTCAGGACCCCCAGTCTTGGGCTGGGCTGGTGCAGGGAAAATCCACCAGGCTGCAAGCAGCATGTTCAGTGTTGGGGCTGAGCAGGACCACGGCAACAAGTGAGTTCAGTGCCCGGGGATGAGTGGGAGGCGTAGGTCCCACTCGGGCCACCTGTGCGCCTCGGAAGTGCTCCAGACGAGCCTCCCAGGCTCTTCAGTTTCACAAAAGTGGGCTATTCCTCAGGGTGGGGTGGGGGCAGTTGGGAGTGTTCTCCACCAGCAGACCCTGTGTGCCCACTCCTGCCACAGATCTCAGGTCCTACATCGCCACAGTCTCCCCGGGCTCTTCTCTACGACAGCTGCTGGGCTCAGCCTTGCATGTGCCAGGTCCTACCTGCTGACCACCCAGAGGCCAGGTCTCATCGGAAAACTTCGAGAGATACAAACAGCAGAAGCTACTCTACTCTTCAGAATTAGAACAAAATCATTTCAAAAATTTGCCCTGTGCCTCCCAAGAGCTTCTTACAATAACAAAGTCCACGTGGCTGAAATAGGTGCCAGTGAGACTTGACGAGCACATCACCTGAGGAGACGTGCAGGGGTGAGCGAAAGGGCAGAGCTGATGAGCACAGGGAGCAAGAAGCCACCACGCTGTCGCTCCGGCCCACTCTGTGTCTTTCCCGAAGACCCAGGGGCTCTTCCTGACCCAGGGATCGAACCCACGTTTCCTGTGGCTCCTGCATTGGGAGGCAGATTCTTTACCACTGAGCCACCTGGGAAGCCCTGTGGAATACTATGTATATTTGGTTTTGTTCAGTTGCCAAGTCATGTCCGACTCTTTGCGACCCCATGGGCTGTACCACACCAGGCTTCCCTGTCCTTCACCAACTCCCAGAGCTTGCTCAAACTCATGTCCATCTAGTTGGCAATGCCATACAACCATCTCATCTCTGTCATCCCTTTTTCCTGCTTTGATCTTTCGCAGTATCAAGGTTTTTCCAATGAATCAGGTCTTCCCATCAGGTGGCTGTATTGGAGCTTCGGCTTCAGCATCAGTCCTTCCAATGAATATTCAGGACTGATCTCCTTTAGGATGGACTGGTTGGATCTCCTGGCAGTCCAGGGGACTCTCAAGAGTCTTCTCCAACACCACAGTTCAAAAGCATCAATACAGCACTCAGCTTTCTTTATGGTCCAACTCTCACATCCATACATGACTACTGGAAAAACCATAACTTTGACTACTTGGACCTTTGCAAAGTAATGTCTCTGCTTTTTAGTATGCTGCCTAGGTTTGTCATAGCCTTCCTTCCAAGGACCAAGCATCTTTTAATTTCATGGCTGCAGTAACAGTCTGCAGTGAACCTAGAGCCCAAGAAAATAAAATCTGTCACTGCTTCCACTTTTCCCCTCTGCCATAAGATCTTGGTTTTTTGAATGTTGAGTTTTAAGCCAGCTTTTTCACTCTCCTCTTTCACTCTCATCAAGAGGCTGTTACTTTCTCTTTGCTTTTTGCCATTAGAGTGGTATCATCTGCATATCTGAGGTTGGTGATAGTTCTTCCAGCAATCTTGATTCCAACTTGTTATTCATCCAGCCTGGCATTCCACATTGATGTACTCTACATGTAAGTTAAAGAGATTAGAACAGGCAAGGGTCCTGTGGGGGAAGGGGAGAAGTGGGTGAACTTTTTGTTTTTGTTTAAATAAATCATGTTAACAAAGGAATACAAATAGCCAACAAGCATATGAACACGCCCAGTTTCATGAACATCTAGGAAATACAAATTAATGCAAGACATTTTTTTCACCCATTAGATTAAAAAAGAAAGACTACCATATCTGAATAAGCCACACTTGTTTTATTAGCATTAATATTTAATTACCTTAATATGCAGCACTCTGCACAAATCTGATCTTAGTAGAAACCAAGTCCAAACATTGGAATTAACCACTCCTGAAGCGCCAGGACTCAGCTGCCAGAAGGAGCCTCCCCCAACCCCAGCTGGAGCCCCCTGAGCCCAGGGTCGGTGGAGGTGGGAGTAGGGGAGGCATCAGAGCCAGAGGCCACTGGCTGCTCTGGGCTCAGCCTGGCACCAGCGGAGCCCTCGCCTCCCGCTTGCAGGCCAGAGGGCAGGGAGCGCCATTAACCAGCAAAGCCAATGTCCTCCTGGATAGGGCGGACACCTGCGCCCTGCAGCCCGGGGGCCGCTGTGCCCCTCACTCGCTCTCTCCTCAGCTGGTCGCTTTCATCTGTGTGTCCAGAAAGATATCCTCTCTGTCCTTCTGCGCTCACACTGGCCAGTCCTCCCAGCACCCGAGTGCCGGTCCCGCCCCTGCAGCTCACTCGACCCTCTACTGCCTGGGCTGCTCCTCTGCTCCCACCGCTGGGCATCCGGCCTGCTCCCCCGCAACCCTGAGCATGGGGCTCAAGAAGACCCCCATTCTGTCTTTGCTCCCAGGTAGCCGGGCGAGCAGAGGGTCCGGCGGAGGCAGGGCCGCGCTCTGGCAGCGCCTGGATGTTTTCACCAGGCGGCGCCCAGTTGGTGGGCGGGGGGATACCCGGGGCCGGGACCCCGGAGTCCGAGCCGCGGACGCACCCGCCTCGGACGTGCGGGGCCTACTCCATCTGCTTCAGCACTCTGGAGAAGTTTTCTAGAGCAGTTTTGAAAGCTTGCAGCAAGAAAACTCCGAGTTCATTGCTGGTTTCCTGAATGTCCGGGTCGAAACTCCCAAAGAGGGGTGTGGAGACCTGGATGTCGTCCCGGCCGGCGCGCAGCAGCACCGCGCGCAGGTCTGCCGCAATGGCGTCGTATTTCTGCTGGTCGAACTTGGACATGGCCAGCTCGTCCTGGGGGTAGGCGCTGCCCTCGGGGTAGCAGTCCCGGGGCACGGGGAACTCCACGCACCGCAGCCGGGGGAGCTCGCAGAGCGCGGCGAAGAGGCGCCGGAGCGCGCGGCCCGACAGCGGGTTCCCCAGGAAGCGCAGCTCCTGCAGCCGGCGGCAGGTGCCCAGCGCCAGGCTCAGCGCGCCCACGTGCCGGTCTTCGAGGCCGCATTCCTCCAGGGTCAGGGCCCTCAGCGTGGGGGCGGCCTGGCCCAGCAGCCGGTGGAAGGTGGCAGGGAACAGGTCCACCAGGCAGTGCCCGCTGAGGTCCAGCACCTCCAGGTGGGCTGCGTGGATGCAGTTCGCCAAGAAGGTCATGTCCTCGTGGTTCAGGGCGCAGTTGCCCACGTCCAGCACTCTCAGTGGCGTCCGGAGGGGGCTGCGGCAAGGTGGGAAATAGCGGCTGAGAGCAGGCCCTGGGGTGCTCTGGGGCCTTGGGGTGAATCCTGTTTCGGGGTGAATCCCGTCTTGGGCACAGCAGACTGCGGCTGAGGGCCGCACCCACCCGCCCGGGACTCCACTCAGCCTGAGAGCAGGACTGTGTTTTTCATTTTTAAGCAGTTGAACAAATCAAAATGAGAATATTTTGTGACATGTGAAAATGATATGAAATTCAAATTTCAGTGCCTGTAAATCAAGTATAATCTGAACAGGCAAGACCTTCCTGTACCTCCTGTACCTCTGCGGCTGCCCCGGGGCAACAGAAGGGCTGGGTCATCAGACAGCGTGTAGCCACCTGCAGTAGAGGCTCAACTTTACCCGAAGACAGGCCTGGCCTTTGTCCTCAGCCACCAAAATCATCAATCTCTTTTGTCAACAGGGCTCTGTGTGTTCACAAGCTTGTTGTGGGGCCGTGAGGTGACTATGAATTGGCAGGAAATGAAACCCTGGCTTGGCTCTGAATGAAGCGCTGGAGCGCGCAGGCTTTTAGGGCAGGGAGAGGTCTATTCTTAGCCTGCCAGGGACCTGAAGACCCTCCTGTGCTCTGAGTAGGAGTCCTTGCCCCGCCCAGGTGCTCTCCCAGACCCACACCCGCCCTGGGGATTCCTGGCCTGAGTCTGGGGTCACCTGGCTGAGCACCAATCGCCAGGACGTGGGGGTCCACTCTCCACCCGCCCGCTGGGGCTCCTTTGCCTCCTCACCCTGCATCTGTACTCTGGGCCCAGAGCTCCTGCGGTTTTCCAGCTGCCGACACAGCAGAGAGCTTTTGTCCACCTGCCACGGCTCTGCAGGTTGTGGCTCAGGCCCTGACCTGTGCGGAGTATTTCCACCGCCATCTCTCTCATGCCCCCATCCACCCATAAGGAGCCCTCTCCCCAGCTGCCCTGCCCCAACCTTTGGGGGGGTGGGGGGAACTCCTGTGTGGAAAAGGGTCAAAGGGCAGGCCTGACTGCCAACGTGTGTCTGGGAGCTTGGATTTGGGAAAGGCCCCCCACTCAGCCGATAAGGGGCCCCTGGCATGAGCTGTCTGTACAAGCAACGTGGTGCCTGCTGACACAGGCCTCCTTCTGGGATCTGAAATCTCCATGCATGCCAGGCCGAGGTGCCCTCCCAACAAGCCCCCAGTGAAACCCCTGGGCCTGGTTTTCCAATGTGCTCCCCATGTGTCCGGAAAGGCGGACCCCAAGCCCACACACAAACACGACTGCCGTGTGGCGGCACCCTGGGACCCTCGGACAGTCCTGCACTTGTGGTGCCTTGGGAAGTGCATTCACAGCCAGACGACCCAGCGCAAGCCTGCAGGGCTGTCTTGTTGGCTCCGCCCTGACATCACCTCTCTTCCCGGAATCTCTGCACACTTGGGCTTCAGTCAGCTGGTCGCTGAGAGCCCATCCAAAGCCCCAGAAGGTGCAGGCATGCCGTGTGTCAGGCCTAAGTGGGAGGGAGGCAGACAGGCATGTGCCCGTCATCACAGTCGGGGCTCCTCCCCCAGGACAGGCCCTGGGTGTGTGCCCTGTCTACCCCGAGACCCACGTCTTCCCCGGCGAATCTGCCCGGTGTCCGTCTGCTGTAATGTGACTCAGCAGCGAGTCTTCTCAGGGAGGCACCACCCTGGGAGCTGTGGGAGCCTGGCCCTGTCTGCCGGTCTTCCCGTCTCTCCACCAGGTCTGCTGTGTGGGCCAAGGGAGCCAGGGCAACCCTTGTCCTGTGGGGCTGATCACCCCAAGTCGGGCTCAGAGCCTCCAGGGCTTGACCGGGCTCTTCCCTGCCCCCGTTCCTCCTCCCTGCTCCCTTCCTCACCTGTCCTTCACCCCCCAGCCGAGGCCACCCTCTCCGTGTCTCCCAGACCTGGCCACAGCCCCAGCTCAGGCCCTTCCCCTGCAGGGTTCCTGCTGGTTCACTGTCCCCGGGCCCTCCACTCAGGGGCCAGGTCTCTGCTCAAAGGTCACCTTGGAAACTGACCTCCCCTGACCACACAGCTGTCTTTTCCCTCCCACTTAGGCCTGACACACCGCACACCTGGACCTTCTGGGGCTTTGGACGACCCTCAGCGAGTGTGCAGAGCAGAGGGTCAGGGCAGACAGGTGATGTCGGGCGGAGCCAATGAGATGGCCCTGCAGGCTTGTGCCAGGTCGTCTGGCTGTGAACATGCTTCCCCAGGCATCACAAGCTCAGGACTGTCCTGAGGGTCCCAGGGCACGGCCACACGGCAGTCGTGTTTGTGTGTGGTTCAGGGCCTGCCTTTCCTGAGCTGGGCAACTACCTGGTTGAGGAGCAGGGATGGGGGACAGGGAGGGGGGCCCAGGTGCCCCGGGGAAGAGAGGCCGTGCAGGCCCTGGCCAGCCGCTGCATAAAGGAAAAATTCTAGAAAGCCAAGGGCTCCCTAAACCGGAGAAGATGTCCTCACACTCACTGGCTCAAGAAATAAGAAGTTATTTTCCATAATTTTTGTAAGTATATTCACAGCTGGTGGCTGCCAAGGTGGTGATCCGAGGTGGTGCCCTCCCCTGGCCTGGTGACTGGCCCTCACCACACCGTGAGCAGCAGCATCAGCATCGGCATCGTACTCTGCAGGGAAGTTTACAGGAGCTGGGCCTCTGTCCAGAGGGCCTGTGGAGGGGCCTATGATCCAAGGAGTTGAGGTCGCCTATAGCTCAGATGGTAAAGAATCTGCCTGTGATGCAGGCGACCCCGGTTTGACTCCTTGTCAGCAAGATCCGCTGGAGAAGGGATAGGCTACCCACTCCAGTATTCTTGGACTTCCCTTGTGGCTCAGCTGGTAAAGAATCCACCTGAAATGCAGGAGGCCTGGCCTGGGTTGGGAAGATCCCCTGGAGAAGGCTAGCCACTCCAGTATTCTGGCCTGGAGAATTCCATGGACTGTAGAGTCCATGGGGTTGCAAAGAGTCGGACACTACTGAGTGACTTTTACTTTTCACTTTTTTTCACTGACAGTCATGAAAATGATCATGGAAGTGGATTATTCCACTTTCCCACCGGACAGGCCTTCAGGAGAGACCACAGCTGCCCCCACAGGGCTCCTGTCTTGCCCACATAAGCCCGAGCACTGGGGTGATTTGTTACACCGACAGGTAATTAATACAATGTGATGGAGTTACTTCTATATTGCCTGCTTGCTAATCAGGACCCTTCTCTTTTCCTTACCAACTGGAGAGTCTCCTTTGAAGCATGGGGCTCCCAGGTGGCCCCTAACGCCAGTCCCAGCCAGACCTCCTCCCTCCCCATGGGTCCTCTCTGGCTGCTCTGGGCTGGGCAAAACCCACAGGGAAGGGGTCTTGTGCCTTGTAAGTAACCAGGTCTGCGCACAGCCCTGGGCAGCCCTGACCTGGGCTGAGGGGCTGAGGGCAGATGTCCCCCACCCCACCCCACCCCCGCCTCCCTCCTTCCGGTCACCCCAGACTCACCCAAGCAGTGTCTGCAGCTTCCCGGTCAGCGTGGAGAAGGCCACGTGCAGCTCCGTGAGCTGCGTCATCCCGCTGAATGCCCGGGAGATGGAGGCGAGCAGCGACTCCTCGCCGTCGGGGGCGGGGGTGCCGGCTGGGGGTGTGTCGAAGGCCTTGGCGGGCAGGGTGAGTGAGACCAGCCGCGGGAAGCCTCCCTGGGCCAGAAGCTGCTGCACGTGGCCCGCGTGCAGACGCACGTTGTGCACCACCTCCAGACGGCGCAGCTCGCGAGGCCCTGCCAGGCGCAGCACGTGCAGCAGCTGCCCGGGGTCCAGGCTATCTGCCCGCAGCGAGAGGCAGCGCACGCGCAGAGGGCTGGGGCCCACCGGGCCCAGGGCGCGTGCCACCACCTCAAAGTTGCCCGCAGTGATGAAGACATCGGCCAGGACCTCAACAGGGCGCCGGGCGGCGCGGGGCTGTGACTGCAGCTTGCAGCAGGTCCTGGCCAGCAGCTCCGTCCGGCCCCACCTGCCCAGTGCCCGCCCGCAGGGGCACCTCTGCACCTGCACGTCTCGGATGCCCGTGAGGTCGGCCACCCGCAGCTGCCGGCGGCCCCCACCCTGGAGCACATGGTCGGCCAGGCCGTGCACGCAGGCCTCCAGGCAGGCCCTGCAGGCCCGGTCCCGCAGGTCCCCCGCATGGTCCGCACTCGGACCCAGCAGAGGGCCCAGCCGGAACTCCTCCAGCGGCCAGCGCTCCAGCAGAAGGCGGATCACGATGGACTGCTCCAGCAGGTAGCTGGCTTTGAAGAGCAGCGGGTATAGATTGTGGGCCACAGCGTCCAGGCTCTGCTGGGCCCCCGCGGGGTGGGACACCAGGGCCTCCGCGGAGATGAAGCGCAGCGACTGCATGGCCCCCCTGCGGCCTGGGACAGGACCGAGCTGCACCCTGTGCTTCTGACAAAGACCAGGCCACTTCTCGCCTATTTTTAGCTGCAGCTGCTGCAAGCAGCTTGCCTTAGACGGGGTGGGGAGCCAGCCCTCTGGTCATCTGATGGCTATTTTTGTCCTGGGTGCCCATTTGGCTCTGGCTGTGGAGGCGTCTGGCTGTGTCTGGCGTGTCTTGCAGGCACTCAGCTGGGGAAAGCTGAGCTCCTCTGATGCTTGGCTGGGGGAGGGCATGGGCCCCTGGAATTGCCGCCAGTGTCCACTTCTGGGGTGGCCTGTCCTGGGGGCACCCATCCCCTCCAGGGAGTGGATCTGCCCCCGCCCTGGGCGGGCTCCACAGCTGGAAGGACCAGCAAGCCTTTCCTTGGATCCCTGGGCCTGAGTCCCTCCCTGGCCCTGCATCCAGAGTCAGGGGTGTGGCAGTGAGCACGGGTTGGCCTCTCCAATGACTGTCTCCTGATTTTAGGAGAAGATAAAGGCCCCTGAAGGGCTTAACCCTAACCCGACTTCACTGTCACTGAGGACCCAGGCTGGGAGCCATCCACCCCCATCCCACACTCGACTGCGCTCCCACCGGTCCATGTGCCCCCAGCTTCAGGGCCTCCCTGAGCAGAATCCCCTGCAGCCCTGGGACCCATGCAGTATGTGGGGCTACAGGTGAAGTGGGGACCCTGGGATCCTGACGCTCCCACAGCCTGGAGCCTGGTTCCTCACTCTGGAGGGTGGCAGAACATGTGCCCCTGAACACGCAAGAGTATTCTGAGCTAAGGGTGCTTGGATCCCCTTTCTTCCTGAACGCAGGAAGGTGAGTCACCTTCCCTGAACTGGGAGGAGAGAGGCAGTCTCATCGCCAGAGAGAGTGTCAGGATAGTTCCTTGTTAATGTTACTGCCTTGTGTGTTGAGTTACTTTTCCACAGTCACCTCGTCTCTCAGCTTAGTCCAGAAACACTTAGGCAACTAGGGTCTTCATCTCTTTATGAGGGCTCCCATGTCATAAAAGCTTACATGAAATAAATCTATGTGCTTCTCTCTAGTGACTCTGTTCTTTGTTACATAGCCGCAGACGACAGCCCAAGATGGGCAGGGAAAAAATTCTTTCTTCCTACAGCTCCCAGCTCTGATGGGTGTTAGATCATCATCCAGTGACTTGATGGTGCACGCTCCCTCCACCCTGACTTCAGCATCTTTTAGGAGCTGATAGACTCTCCATACAATCGCTGATCTAGGGAGGGGACACGGTGGACAGAAAGAGAGACAGAAAAACAGAGAGACAGAGACACAGCAAGACAGATCAAGAGACAGAGGAGGGGAAAGGTGGAAAGGACCCTGGGAGGGGAGGGTCAGGGGCCACTGGACTCCAGGAGGTGGGGTCTGGTGGGGGTGCAGGGGTGTGGGGGTGGGGTAGGAACTTGAGGGTGTGAGTGAGCTGTCACTCACATAGGGCTGGGGCTGTCATGCCTGGGGACCCACGTGGGCCGGGCCCTCCACCCCTCTGCCTGGGTCGGACCCCCCTCAGGGACAGTTCTGCCTGCTGTTTCCCTGGAGCCTCAGCAGTGCCTCCCTTGCGGGGTCATGGGGAGGTGTCGTGCTCCAGGGGGGACCCCAGTATTGTCAGGCAGGCAATGTGTGTGTGGAAAGTGGTGGGGGACCTCTTCTGATGTCCCCCCTGCCCCCCTCAGGGCAAGAAACAAGGATGTGGACCAGGCAGACCCCAGGGGGCTTCTGCTGCCCAGGGCCCCATCCCCCAAAGTCACTGGGGTTGAGGTCCCTGGGGGAGGCATACTGGTGATGACCCTGATGCAACAGAACCAGTGAAAGAAGCACATGCATGTATTAGAAAACAGTCCCATTTATTTATGGTCCTAAAATTTGGAATGGGGCTTCCCAGGTGGCACTAGTGGTAAAGAACTTGCCTGCCAGTGCAGAAGACGTAAGAGATGCAGGTTCAATTCCTGGATGGGGAAGATTCCCTGGAGGAGAGCATGGCAACCCACTGCAGTATTCTTGCCTGGAGAATCCCATGGACAGAGGAGCCTGGTGGGCTACAGTCCAGAGGGTCTCAAAGAATTGGACAAGACTGAAGTGACTTGGCACAGCATATAAAATTTGGCACAGCCAGCATTGAAGCAGGGTAACAAGAAACAGAATTTACAGCAGCCGGCAGAGCACAAAGGTGAGGCCCCTGCCCTTCCAGTTGCTCCTTTCCAGGGGGTGATATCTGATGCTGCCCCCCCCCCAGGGGGGCCTGGGGGGCCTGCAGGAGGAAGCACATTGAGGGCGTCCACTCAGGCTCTCCTGCCTGTGGTGAGGGGGCTCAGGGCCGTGTCCACACTGGCAGGACTTCTCTGCAGAGGCTGGCGTGGACCTTTAACCCCAGCTGCTGTGCCCTTTCCCCACCCCATGTGGGGTCCCCCAGGACATGGGGATGCCGTGTCCTGACTCACGGGTGGAGCCAAGTCGAGTGCTGCTGGCCCCACACTGCTTGTTCGAAGGAAAAGGAATCCGAGATCCCAGCTAGACTCAGGAAACTCCCCCTGCACCCGGGACACACCTCATGGGGGCTGTGCCTGGGGAGAAGGTGCTCTTCAGGGGTCTAGGGCCTAATCCGTAGGTGAGAGTTGTTACCATTTACTAAATTGGGAGAAACTTGGGGAGAACACCCAGATGCTCTTCTGGGATTTGGGGCCTGATCAGAAGGTGGAAGTTTGCACCATTTACTAAGAAGTGTGAGACGTGGGGAGAAGACACACTCACACTGAGATGCTGTTTAGGGGTGTGGGGTCTGATCAGTAGGTGAAAGTTGTTACTGTTTACTAATATGGAAGAGATTTTGGGAGAAGAGGACACACACACACACAGATGCTGTTCAGGGGTTTGGGGCTGAATCAGTAGGTGGACGTTGGTACCGTGTATTATGACGGGAGAGACTTGGGGAGAAGCAGACACACGGACCCTGAGATGCTGTTCATGGATTTGGAAAGTGATCATTAGGTGGAGGTTGGTACCATTTACTAAGGTGGGAGAGACTGGGGGAGAAGAGGACACACTCACACTGAGATGCTCTTCAGGGGTTTGGGGTCTGTTCGGAAGGTGGAAGTAGGTACCATTTACTAAAACGGGAGAGACTTGGGGAAACGAAGACACACTCACACTGAGATGCTCTTCAGGGGTCTAGGGCCTAATCAGTAGGTGGAAGTTGGTACCATTTACTAAATTGGGAGAAACTTGGGGAGAATAAGACACACTAACACACAGATGCTCTTCAGGAATTTGGAGATTTTTTAAATGATGGCCATTGTGACCAGTGTGGTCCCATCACTTCATGGGAAATAGATGGGAAATAGTGGAAACAGTGTCAGACTTTATGTTTTTGGGCTCCAAAATCACTGCAGATGGTGACTGCAGCCATGAAATTAAAATCACTGCTCCTTGGAAGGAAAGTTTTGATCAACCTAGATAGCATATTAAAAGGCAGAGATGTTACTTTGCCAACAAAGGTCTATCTAGTCAAGGTTATGGTTTTTCCAGTGGTCATGTATGGATGTGAGATTTGGACTGTGAAGAAAGCCGAGCACCAAAGAATTGATGCTTTTGAACTATGGTGTTGGAGAAGACTCTTGAGAGTCCCTTGGACAGCAAGGAGATCCAACCAGTCCATCCTAAAGGAGATCAGTCCTGGGTGTTCATTGGAAGGACTGATGCTGAAGTTTCTGAAACTCCAGTACTTTGGCCACCTCATGCGAAGAGTTGACTCACTGGAAAAGACGCTGATGCTGGGACGGATTGGGGGCAGGAGGAGAAGGGGACGACAGAGGATGAGATGGCTGGATGGCATCACCGACTCGATGGACATGAGTTTGAGTAAACTCTGAGAGATGGTGATGGACAGGGAGGCCTGGTGTGCTGCGATTCATGGGGTCAAACACGACTGAGCGAATGAACTGAACTGAACTGATTGTGACCAGTGGGAGGTGATGCCTCATTGTAGTTTTGATTTACATTGATTTAGTAGTTAGTGGAGTGTTTTTGCATGTGTTCTAATACTTTACCTGTTGTGAATACAATTTACCTCTTGAAACTGGCTTCTTAAAAGTCAGCCCTGTTTTGAATTATTTTTTGTTAATTAACCCAGGGACTCTGCTTGAGGGCAGGTGTCCTTTACAGCCACAAAGGCCTTGCAAATATTAGGAGCCCATCAGTTCCAACAAAAAGATCAAACCAGTCAATCCTAAAGGAAATCATCCCTGAATATTCATTGGAAGGACTGATGCTGAAGCTGAAACTCCAATACTTTGGCCACGTGATGCCAAGAACTCACTCATTGGAAAAGACCCTGATGCTGGGAACGATTGAAGGTGGGAGGAGAAGGGGACGACAGAGGATGAGATAGTTGGATGGCATCACCGACTCAATGGACATGAGTCTGGGTAAACTCTGGGAGTTGGTGATGGACAGGGAGGCCTGTGCTGCAGGCCATGGGACACGACTGAGCGACTAAAATGCACTGAACTGAGCTGAGATGTGCTGCAGTTTTAAAGGTGTTGTTATGGGAAACTGCCACAAGGGAGCAGCATTCCTTCATGCCCAAATCAGTTTCCTGAGGCAACCAGAGCCTTAAGACTTAGAGTTCCTGTTGTCAATTGGAGTGAAATGTGCCAGAAGTCACCAAAAGCTGTGTCTCTTGACTTGTATAACAAAGGTTTTTTTTTTTTTCTTTTTTTCCCCCACAGCTGTACAGAATTATTGTAGGTGGGCTTCCTGGTAAAAAATCCACCTGCAATGCAATGAAAGAGTTTCAGGTTTGATCCCTGGGTCAGGAAGATCCCCTGGAGAAGTGAATGGCTACTCACTCCAGTATTCTTGCCTGGAGAGTCCCATGGACAGACGACCCTGACAGTTACAGTCCATGGGGTTGTAAAAGAGTTGGATGCAACTTAATGACTAAAGAACAACGACAATAGTTATACCCATGGATATGTCTAATGAGCTTAGTTTTTTTCACATATAGGTGTTTTGTACTTTCCTTTCTGTACAGTAGGTCCTTGTTGATTAATCTACTTTATATGTATCAGTGTGTATAATTCAGTGCCAAACACCTGATATATCTCATGGCCCCTTCTTTCTTCTTTAGTAACCATAAGCTTGTTTTTTAAGTCTCTGAGTCTATTTGTATTTTCTCAGTTAATTCATTGATGTGTGTTCTTTAGAGTCCACTTACAAGTGATATTGTGTCCAGATTATTCCTAACCTCCTAATTTATGCCTTTCCTTCTTTTTTCTTTGTAAATATTCTTGTTTTCTAAGTTCTTGAGTATGTTTATGTTTTCCCAATTAAGTCATTGGCATATATTTTAAGATTTTAAGTGATATTTTATTATATTTGTCTTTTCATTCTGACTTATTTCAATCAGTATGATTATCCCTAAGATTTATCTATGCTCCCGCAATTTTTTTTCATTCTTTCTCATGGCTGAGTCATATTCTATTGTGTACATATATCCCTTATTCATACCTTCGTCTGTCCATTTACATTTTCTGTGCTGCCATGTCTGCTGTAAATGGTGCTGTAGTGCATGCTTACTTGCATCTGCATTTTTAAATCTTGTATTCTCCCAATATACTCTTCATTTGTTCCTTGTGGATCATGTACTAGCTCTATTTTTCCTTCTAAAGGTACTTCTGTACTGTTCTCTGTAGTGGCTGTTACCATTTACATTCCACCAGCAACATAAAAGGGTATGGTTTCCTTTTTTACCATGGCCTCACCACTATTTATTTTTCCAGAAATTTTCATTTTGGCCATTCACAGTGGGCAAATTAATCTCTCGATCTGTGTGTCTGTAACAGTTCACAATGTTGGACATGTTTTCAAGGGCTTTCTTTAAAAACAAATAGTGTGAGTAAAATTAACTGTTGAAATTATATTTTTTATACTCTCCCTAGTTTTTGTTTTCTCTACTTACCAATGTAACTTTTTGAGGGCAGGTGTGATTTGCAGCCCGTCAGTCCGGGTAAAAGTAGCTGCACGCAAACAGTGATTCCCATATTGTTGTTGTGCCCTGCACCTCTCTATAATAGTCTTTACCATTTATTTTCCACCAGCTCCATAAAAGTGATACCTCTTCTCCATTCCTATCCCACCATTTATTCTTTGAAAGTGAAAGTGAAAGTCGCTCACTCATGTCCGACTCTTTGAGACTCCATGGACTACACAGTCCATGGAATTCTCCAGGGCAGAATACTGGAGTGGGTAGCCTTTGCCTTCTCCTGGGGATCTTCCCAACCTAGGGATTGAACCCAGGTCTCCCAGATTGCAGGCGGATTCTTTACCAGCTGAGCTACAAGGGAAGTCCATTTGTTATTTGTCTTAATAATTTGTGATGTTCAGCACATTTTCACGGGCTATATTTTAAATAGTGTGATTGAAATCTACTGTGGGAATATTCTTCGTCCATGCAGAGTCGGACAAAACTTAGTGACTCAACAACCTCCTGGATCCTGGTGAATATTAAATGCGCAGCAGCACAGTTCTTCGTGGTTGTTAACGATCACGAGGTGGCAGCATTACTTCATGTCACACTCTTCCTTTTTTCCCCCAGTAATTTCCTTTTATTTCCTATTGAAACATAGTTGATTTCTGACGTTGTGTTTGTTTCAAGTGTATAAGAACTCAATTCGGTTATATTAATACACAGGCATTTATCTATTCTCTCTCTCTTTTTTTTTTTTTTTTTTTGCATATAGGTGATTTGTTGTTCAGTCACTCAGTTGTGTCTCTTTGCGGCCCCATGGACTGCATCATGCTAGGCTTCCCTGTCCATGGCAAACTCCCAGCTTGCTCAAACTCATGTCCATTGAGTTGGTGATGCCATCTAACCATCTCATCCTCTGTTGTCGCCTTCTCCTCCTGCCTTCAATCTTTCCCAGCATCAGGGGTCTTTTCCAATAAGTCAGTTCTTTACATCAGTTGGCCAAAGCATTGGAGCTTCAGCTTTAGCATCAGTCCTTCCAATGAATATTCAGGACTGATTTCCCTTAGGATTGACTGGTTTGATCTCCTTGAAGTCCAAGGGACTCTCCAGAATCTTCTGTAGCACCACAGTTTGAAAGCATCAGTTCTTCAGTGCTCAGCCTTCTTTATGGTCCAATTCTCACATATAGATCCCCTGGAGAAGGGAAAGGCTACCCCCTTCAGTATTCTGGCCTAGAGGATTCCATGGATTGTACAGTCCATGAGGTCACAAAGAGTTGGGCCTGACTGAATTACTTGCACTTCACTTCTCACAGATAGGTGAGTACAGTGTGTTCAATAAACTTCCCTGTGTTATTCAGTGGGTACTTTTTGATCATCTATTTGATATATATTAATGTGCATAAATTAACTCGAATCCCTTATATTACTGCACCTGTATCTGAAGGCAACAGGCCCTCCAGGTCCACTATGAGACATGCTGCTTGCTGCATACTCCCAGCTCCCTCAGCCCCAGGACACTCCTATTGGCTTGGGACCCAAGCTAACCAGCCTCCAGGGATGTGACACCAGCCCAGGTCACTGTGTCCTGAGGGGAATAATGTCAGCATCTCTTCTTTGTTTCTTCTGTTTTAATGTCATCATTTGAAATGGAGTATACAGGTGAATTACAATATTGTGGGTGTTTTTTATTTTTTCCTTCTACCACAACTTGTTTCACTTCCATTAATACATATATATATATATATATATTATTTTTTTTTTTTTCCATATAAGCTATTACAGAGTGTGGGCTAAGTGTCATTGTGTTATGCAGTGGGTCCTGGTCATTTATTTTATAAAGAGCAGTGTGCATATGTTAGCCTGAGTCAACTCATTTCTCCATGCCCCACATCTTTAAGTCTGCGAGGCTGCGTCTCTGGGCAAGTTCATGTGTGTCCATCTTTATGTTACGCCTAGAAGTGATATCGTCTGATGCTTGTCTCCCCCTGTCTCCCTTGCGTCACTCAGAATGACCATCTCTACTTTCTTTCCTGGGGCTGGACTTGGCATTGTTTCCTACTTCTGTATGTTTGAGAAAAGCTGCATTATGTGCACGTACCCCATCACCTCTCCATTCACCCGTGCTTCTACAGCTAGCGTGATTGCCTGTCTTGACTATTGTACCCTGTGGGGCCAAAATCACAGGGTTACACATATCTTTTAAAATCTTGGTTGTCTCAACCCCACTCCAGTCCAGACATGAGACAGAAGCCTGCTCAGACTCCAGGGATGGGATAACAGAACAAGTCAGGGAGACTGCAGGAATAAACTAAACGTTGCTTCCCCTCCGCTCCTTGTCTTTAATCTCATGGTGAAGCTAAGTTGGAATTGAGTAAATTTGTAGTTTTGTGCTTGCTATCAGTGTACAAACCACCTGGTTCAGTTATGACATACACATACAGCATATCTGTTCTTTTGCCATAGAGGTTATTGCAGAAGGTCAAGCAAAGTTCCATGTGCTGAGCATCAGGTTGTCCTTGAGCATCTGTTAGAGATACAGATTTCTGTGTATGTGTTAGCTCCTGCCTCCTAATTCGTCCCTACCTTTTCTTTTCTGTTTTTGTTATTGTTGTTTTTGCAATCTTCTGTTTGTGCTTGAATTCTTAGAGTCCCTTTTTGTGTTGTAAATTGGGTCCTTTGCATCTCTCTCTCTCTCTTTTTAAATTTTTCCTAGAAGGGACATCAAAGGCTATGGTCTTCCTCCATCTGGCTGACTTCCCTTAATGTATGGTCCTCCAAGTTCCATTCTCCTGGTGATCAGTGGCATAATTTCATAATTTCAGTAGTGATTTTTCATGGCTGGGTAATGGTGGTGGCAGGTCAGAAAGCAACAGTTAGAACTGGGCATGGAACAACAGACTGATTCCAAATAGGAAAATGAGTCCATCAAGGCTGTATATTGTCAACCTTCTTATTTAACTTATATGCAGAGTACATCACAAGAAATGCTGGGCTGGAGGAAGCACAGGCTGGAATCAAGATTGCTGGGAGAAATATCAATAACCTCAGATATGCAGATGACACCACCCTTATGACAGAAAGTGAAGAACTAAAGAGCCTCTTGATGAAGGTGAAAGAGGAAAGTGAAAAAGTTGGCTTAAAGCTCAACATTCAGAAAACTAAGATTATGGCATCTGGTCCCATCACTTCATGGCAAATAGATGGGGAAACAGTGGAAACAGTGGCTGACTTTATTTTTCTGGGCTCCAAAATCACTGCAGATGGTGATTGCAGCCATGAAATTAAAAGACACTTACTCCTTGGAAGGAAAGTTATCACCAACCTAGACAGCATATTAAAAAGCAGAGACATTACTTTGTCAACAGAGGTCCGTCTAGTCAAGGCTATGGTTTTTCCAGTGGTTGTGAATGGATGTGAGAGTTGGACTATAAACAAAGCTGAGCGCTGAAGAATTGATGCTTTTGAACTGTGGTGTTGGAGAAGACTCTTGAGAGTCCCTTGGACTGCAAGGAGATCCAACCAGTCCATCCTCAAGGAGAGCAGTCCTGAATATTCATTGGAAGGACTGATGCTGAAGCTGAAACTCCAGTACTTTGGCCACCTGATGCAAAGAGCTGACTCATTTGAAAAGACCCTGATGCTGGGAAAGATTGAGGGCAGGAGGAGAAGGGGATGACAGAGGATGAGATGGATGGCATCACCGACTCAGTGGACGTGAGTTTGGGTGAACTCCGGGAGTTGGTGATGGACAGGGAGGCCTGGTGTGCTGCAGTTCGTGGGGTCGCAAAGAGTCGGACACGACTGAGTGACTGAACTGAACTGGATGGTGGTGGTTTACTCACTAAGTCATGTCCAACTCTTGCAACCCCATGGACTATACTCTGCCAAGCTCCTCTGTCCATGGAAATGTCCAGGCAAGGACACTGGAGTGGGTTGCCATTTCCTTGTCCAGGGCATCTTCCCTACCCAGGGATTGAACCCAGGTCTCCTGCATTGCAAGCAGATTCTTTACCAACTGAGTTACAAGGGCCTTAGACATCAGAAGGGGGCAGAAGAGATACTCCCTTGCTAGTTTTTAGCAAGGCATTTTATACTTGTTAGCGAGCTGTTAATCATAGATAAACACCTCAAGGCTGAGAGAGTTGCAGGAGCTTCCTCTCCCACAAGGTACCTCCTGAGATTGTATTGTCACAAGGGGAGCTGTCTCCAGAGGAGATGTCTCTGGGTGAGATATATGGTATCCATAAAACATTGACATAAGTCTTGAGGAGAAACAGACCTCCAAACAAGATACATAGTTTCATTAACATGGCTTAAGAAAAACATTTCCATGAGTAAAATATATTGTTTTGCTGGGCAATTATCAGTTCAAGGTTTGGAGAAAAGTTAGTTTCAGACAGAACTGATTACTGTCATAATAAAAAAGGATTAAATTGAGCCTCCTACATGACTAAAGCAGAGTGAAGGAATTTGGACTGCTGGACTCCCTGTGGAGACCTGCCTGACTGTTAACCTTTTCTTTATCCTTCAAGGTCAGTCCCTGTAGCTATCAGACCTAATTTCCTAATTATAGTGACAGTCTTTTTTATGCTTGAGTAATTGTATGTATGTATGGCGTTTTGTGTAAGCTCTAACCTGTCCCGGAAAATATCACTGGCTCTGTGTCTTGACTACTGTAAGTAGTGTTGCAGCGGTCTTTAGGGTGTGTGTGCTTTTTACTTAGGCTTTCTGGGAATTTAGCCCAAGTGTCAAAACATCAGATCCTGTGCTCAGCTACTCAAGATAGTTTTTCTTTCAGGCATTAGGAGACTGCCCATTTTACTGACTGTTGCCAATGTATATTCCCACTGACAATGTGTGTGTAGTGGGGGTCTTTTCCCTCCAGGCTGTCTTTTGCCTTTGTTGTTTGTAGACTTGAGAAGATGCCCATTGTGACTGGTGAGATTTGATGGCTCATTGTCCTTTTACTTGGCATTCCAGAAGTAATTAGGAATGCTGAGCCTCTGGTCCTGTGGTGGAGGTTCTGGTTTGTTTATTCCATAAAAGGAGTGAGGAAAATTTAACTGTGCCAGCAGGCTTCCTGAAATGGAGAGACCCTCCCGCAGTGTTTGTGTCCTGGCTGGAGCACCCTTCTGTGCTCGCTTTGATCAGCCAGCAGCAGTGCCAGCCCCCTCCTGAGGTGAGCAGTTCTGGGGTTTTGTTCCGCATCACCTGTCCTGCTGAGATAGTCAGGGTCTGGGAATCCCGGCTGGAGCAGCAGTGAGGATGCTGGGGACACTCAGGGCCCTGGTGAATGCCTCTCCCACCAGTCATGCCAGCCAAAGGGAGAGAACTTTTAGGGGGTCACAGATGGGAGAGTGACACGGGCTCGTTGATGCTTCAGACGGACCACACTGAGACAGGGTGTGAGATGCACTATGGGGCAGGGCTCTTTGTCAGGGCCTGATGAAGGCATCAGGCATGGGCCAGGGCTGTGGGTGTAGCGGGGAATTAGAGTGGGCACTGGCCATGTGCCCTGGAGGAGGAGCTGATCGTCACTGGGGCACAAGAAAGTGGAAGCTTGGGAGGCCTGGAGGTCTGGACTCAGCAACCTGGGAAGGTGGAGCTGCCTTTGGGTGTGGGGAGCAGAAGGAACACAGCTGTCTGAGGGGCCTGTGAGCCCCCAAGGCGAGATGGGAGGCAGTGGTTTGGCAGGTGCGTCTGACCCGGCAGAGGGGTCTAGGGGCAAATGTCACTGAAATCATCACAGAAGCCAGAAATTGCTAGACAGTATAAGACTTTGGGAATCTCAATTCTTTACTTTTTAATTTCAATTTTTCTCTTCTCAAGTAAGTATCTCACTCTTTGTTCCAATTTCCAGGCACTCAGAGGAATGCCACCCTGGTCTGGAGGGTCATAAAGCATTCAGACCCAGGGCAAGACAATCATTAGCTGTTTTCCAGTTTGTCAAAGAGAAAAACTCCAGGTAGACAATAAGTTCCTAAATATACATCTGGCCCCTAAATAATAGTCTAGGGTCTTGAAAAAGCATTGAGGTATGGCATCACAATGTCTGAAAAAACTGAGAAATTGGGGGTCCAAGAAAGCCTTAAAAATGACAAACTGGACATTGCAATGTTTAAACTAATTGGTCAAAAATGACATATATTAAACTCACAAGCCAACCAAAAATGTACAGACCAATGTTAGTAAAGACACAAGACTGCTGTAACCCTTGCCCTTTTGTGGCCTCTCACCCCTTTCAGTGTCTATGTGGAGGGCTTTGTTTGTCTGTCTTCTAAAGTAAACTTTGCCTGTGTGAGTGTCTGCGAGTTTGTGGAATCCATTTTTCGGCTCTATGAACAGAATTTGGGTTTCAACAGAGAGAAAGAAGAGAGGCCGGGTGGGCAGGTGGGTCCCAGCAGACCATGTGCAGGTGGTGGTAGTCCTGTTGGGAGCAGCTCAGAGCCAGGAGGGGTGGCCTCAGGGCTCAGCTTCATTCTCCTGTCCCTTTGTAAACCCCTGTGTCAGAGTTAGGGACGCTGTCAGGAGACTGAGCCCGGTGCTGCTGTGGCTTCATCAAAGGGGCTCGGGCGGAACACAGAACTGCTGCAGGCCCTACCCACGTCCCCACTAAGGATGAATTCCACCAGTGCACCAGGGCTCACTGACTTCAGGGAAACCCTGCCTCAGGACTGGTCTCCTTTCTTCCAAACAGCTGCTGGGCAGGGGCCCTGGCACCCCTATCCTGGCTCCTACCTCCAGGGCCTGGTTTCTGGGACAGATTAGGGGTAAACACTCCTGTACCTGCCTAGGGGCTGGTGGATCATGGAGGGCTGTTCCCAGGTATTTGTGGGAAAATGAGGTATGAGATTCCTATGTCTGAAAAGATCTGTGCTTACCCTCTGATCAGTCAGCTCCCCACATTACCCTCCCAGGAAGCTGAGACCCAGGATTAAGAGGGCAGAGGCCCTACCCTTGTGTATCTGCAGGGGTCACTCCCACAGCGAGGAACCTGGATCCTGCCATCGGCCACTCGTCTGGGTGCTTTTTGCTCCTTTCGATGGCATGAGCAGAGGTTTCAGCTTTCTTAGCCACTGCATCCTGGGAAGAATTCTGTAACATAAAGCTCACTGTTTGTGAAGCGTCCATTTTGCCTGTCACTCACAGATTCCGCTCATTCCCAAAGCTAAGTCAGCACTTTTTTGCCCCGTCCTCTGCAGTGAGGTTTTTCTATGTGTTTCTGTTACAGTTAGACATAGTGTCACATTGTGCATTCTCCTGCTGATCTCTAGTCCCTTCAGTCACGTCCAACTTTTCGCAACCCTATGAACCATAGTCACCAGGGTCCTCTGCCCATGGGGTTCTCAAGGCAAGAATGGAGTGGTTTGTCATGCCCTCTTCCAGGGGATCTTCGCAACCCAGGGACTGAACCTGTGTGTCTTACATTTCCTGCATTGGCAGGTGGACACTTTACCACTAGTGCCACCTGGGAAGCCACACTCCCCTGCTACATCGAAATTAGCTAAATTTGAATAGATTATGATTAATCCCTTGGGCCATACAAACTTGTGGGCTTAGACAAATGCATAGTGACAGAGATTTAATTATCCTTCTGTCAGGCGAATATATGCTCCTTGGTTCTGTCTCGTCACAACAAAGATTTGGAGTGACGGACATTAAATATCCTCTCTAAGGAGTATTTAAGTGGGTGCCAAAAAAATGAAAGGAATCTCAGAAAACCAAGTAGCCATTTCCTTTTGTGTCCTGGACAGATCCTGTCACAGCTCTCAGGTCTCGAATGGACCGTGTTACAGCTCTTAGACAAAGCAGTGTTACAGCTCAGTGTTACAGCTCTATTCTAAATAAGAAGATAGCAGGAAAATCCAGCTTCGAGGCGTGAGGGCATGTTGACCCAAAGACACGAAGAGAAGAGCGCCCCAGCACGGGAAGAGGGGGTGGGCGGGGGGAGCACCCTTTGGCTCCTCTTTTTATGTGTTTTTTTCTTCCCCCTGGGCCCGCCCTGAGCAAATTGGACTTGGTCGGGACTGCATTTCTACCTGGAGTCCTCACTCCCCTTGGACCTCCCTCTGACCTTCCGTTCTGTCTCCACGGGCTTTTCCCTTCCCTGTCTTTTAGCCACCGCCATTTTGGACTCCTGTTTCCTATTTTAACTACCTAACACTTCTATTCGTGGTTCAGAGAGGGGCATACCTTTACAAATGGAGATTTCTCTACTGTAAATGTCCTTCGCAAAAGGGAAATGGCTACTTGGTTTTCTGAGATTCCTTTTATTTTTTCTGGCACCCACTTAAATACTTCTTAGAGAGGCAAATTTTGAAGTGGCATATTCTATTCACCTTGATATAGATGTATCCCACTTGGCTTATATGTTCATTTATTAAAAGACATCCTGATTTGTTCAAGTTTTTAGCTATTATGAATAGTGCTGCTGTGCATAACTGCATCCTTGTTTGACTTTGGAGATAGATTTTCAAAGCAGTTGACTAATAATGAAAGCATGATATGTTGCTGGCCAAAATCTTGACCTTCTTTGCCCATTGAAACTGAATAAAAGAATATGGAGACAGAGTTTGGGGAAAATAGAAAGGTGGCTTTAATTTTCAGCCAGTGGACAGGCTCATGCCTCAAGAGCTGTGTCCCCTCCCACTCTGTGTGAGGATCCTGGGCTGATAGAAGGCAGGGCTCGCAGTCAGGCATGGGTGATGAGGAGCAAAAAGGTGACTGGACCTTGGTTTCTTCCTCTTGCATCACTTCAGAAACAGTCATAAACTGGCATCAGTAGCCCTGTAATAGAGTCTGATAGTTAGGTAGCTCTGTGGCCTTCTTTCTGATGTGGAACTACAAGGGGAAGGGTGTTGTAAGACTAAACACCAGATACAGGATGTATTTAGCATAGAGTCAAAGGAAAAAAATGTGAATTGTAGCTCCTACGGAGTTATGGGGCAGGGAAGCAAACTTAGCTAAAGACATGCAGAATTAGGAGCAGTTAAAGTAAAAAACTAGGAATATTCGGGCCTCCCATAGTTCTCTTTATCTTCCTGGTTCTCAGGAAAGGCAGAGAAAAACTCATTCCTCTTTTTTACTTTTCACAGCAACAGATACATCCCATCGCTTAACTTTGGGAAAAAACGGTCCAAATGTGTTACACAGTGTCTGTGTGTCCATCCCACCAGGCGAGGGAGACTTCCTGGTGCTCCTCACTCTCCAGCAGTTGATGAGAAGTTCTAGGTGGTGCTAGTGGTAAGAAAAAACCCACCTGCCAATGCAAGAGACAGGAGACACAGGTTTGATCCCTGGGTAGAGAAGATCCCCTGGAGAAGGGCATGGCAACCCACTGCAGTATTCTTGCCTGGAGAATCCCATGGACAGAGGAGCCTGGTGGGCTACGGCCCATAGGCCAAAACATGACTGTAGCGAATTAGCATGCAAAAAAGTGCACAATTTGAGAGTTGTGAGTTAAGCTTTATTTGGGTGCAATGGGACTGCAGCCTGGGAGACAGCACTCAGATAGCTCTGAGAGACTGCTGCACAGAGGTAGTGGGGGAAGTTCAATATATAACATTTTGGTGAAGGTGGAGTTCAATGCAATCAAGTGCTTATTTTGAAAACAGTTTGGTGCTAGTCACGAGGAGCTGATGTCACCATGAAGGGATTTAGTGTTTTTCTAGATATGAGGAGATGCAAGGATTGAGATCATAATATCAGTTCCTAAAAACATCCAACTATGTAAAGACCTGTGCCACCAGGCTCCCTGAGCACAGAGAGCCTCGCTGCCCCCTGAGCCCCCTCGGGGAGGTTTACGTGTCACAGCTGCAGCAGCACGAGGTTCAGTCTCCACAAAGGCAGGTGGCAAACGCCCCTGCTGCTGCTGGAGAGGAGGGAATGGCAGCTCACTCCAGTGTTCTTGCCTGGGGAACCCCATGGACAGAGGAGTCTGCCGGGCTGCAGTCCGCAGCGTCGCAAAGAGTTGGACACGACTGAGCAACTAACACAACTGGCAAATGCTCTTGGCAAGTGCCAATTTGTAGTTGACATTGTCATCAATTCGGAGTTTTGCAGCTCTGATAGGTGTGGTGTGATATCTCATGATTTTAATTTGTAATTTTCTAGTAGTGTAACCTGGAAGGATAAATTTTAAATTTACACTGGATTTGCTTCTGTGAGTTTAAAGGTTTTTTTTTTTTTTTATAAATACACATAATGGCCTGTCTCAGGGAGATAACTTGAGCAGCCCACCTGTGAAGGACTGCAAGGAAGCGAAACAACTAACACATTCCCTGCCTGAGGCTTGCCATTCTAGGGGACATTTGCAAGGAAGGAATAGTCTTTTTACTTTGTTCCTCACCTTCCCCTCATGAGTTCGGTTCAGTTCAGTCACTCAGTTAAGTCCAACTCTTTGCAACCCCATGGACTGCAGGACTCCAGGCCTCCCTGTCCATTACCAACTCCCAGAGCTTACTCAAACTCATGTCCATCAAGCAGGTGATGCCATCCAACCATCTAATCCTGTCATCCCCTTCTCCTCCCTCCTTCAGTCTTCCCCAGAAATGAGTCAGTTCTTTGCATCAGTTGGCCAAAGTATTGGAGCTTCAGCTTCAGCATCAGTCCTTCCAATGAATAGTCAGGACTGATTTCCTTTAGGATGGACTGGTTGAATCTCCTTTCAGTCCAAGGGACTCTCAAGGGTCTTCTCCAACACCACAGTTCAAAAGCATCAATTCTTCAGCGCTCAGCTTTGTTTATAGTCCAACTCTCACATCCATTCATAACCACTGGAAAAACCAAAGCTTTGACTAGATGGATCTTTGTTGGCACAGTAATGTCTCTGCTTTTTAATATGTTGTCTAGGCTGGTCATAGCTTTTCTTACAAGGAGCAAGCGTCTATTAATTTCATGGCTGCACTCACCATCTGCCATGATTTTGGAGTCCAAGATAACAAAGTCTGGCACTGTTTCCATTGTTTCCCCATCTATTTGCCATGAAGTGATGAGAAGGATGCCATGATCTTCATTTTCCTGAATGTTGAGTTTTAAGTCAGCTTTTTTACTCTCCTCTTTCACTTTCATCCAGAGGCTCTTCAGTTTCTCTTCGCTTTCTGCCATAAAGGTGGTGCCATCTGCATATCTGAGGTGATTGATCTTCCTGCCAGCAATCTTGATTCCAGGTTGTGCTTCATCCAGTCTGGCATTTCGCATGGTGTATTCTGCATGTAAGTTAAATAAGCAGGGTGACAATATACAGCATTGATGTACTCCTTTCCCAATTTGGATCCAGTCTGTTGTTCCATGCCCGGTTATAACGGTTGCTTCTTAACCTGCATACAGATTTCTCAAGAGACAGGTCAGGTGGTCTGGTATTCCCATCTCTTGAAGAATTTTCCACAGTTTGTTGTGATCCACACAGTCAAAGGCTTTGGCATAGTCAAAGAAGCAAAAGTAGATGTTTTTCTGTAACTCTCTTGCTTTTTCTATGATCCAACAGATGTTGGCAATTTGATCTCTGGTTCCTCTGTCTTTTCTAAATCCAGCATGAACATCTGGAAGTTCTCTGTCCATGTACTGTTGAAGACTAGCTTGGAGAATTTTGAGCATTACTTTACTAGCGTGTGAGATGAGTGCAATTGTGTGGTAGTTTAAGCATTCTTTGGCATTGCCTTTCTTGGGGATTGGAATGAGAACTGACCTTTTCCAGTCCTGTGGCCACTGCTGAGTTTTCCAAATTTGCTGGCATATTGAGTGCAGCACTTTCACAGGATCATCTTTTAGGATTTGAAATAGTTCAGCTGGAATTCCATCACCTCCACTAGCTTTGTTTGCAGTGATGCTTCATAAGTCCCACTTGACTTTTGCATTCCAGAATGTCTGTCTCCAAATGAGTGATCACACTCTCATGGTTATCTGAATCATGAAGGTCTTTTTTGTTTAGTTATTTTTTGTATAGTTCTGTGTATTGCCACCTCTTCTTAATATCTTCTGCTTCTGTTAGTTTCATACCATTTCTGTCCTTTATTGTGCCCATCTTTGATGAAATGTTCCCTTGGTCTCTAATTTTCTGGAAAAGATCTCTAGTCTTTCCCATTCTATTGTTTTCCTCTATTTCTTTGCATTGATTACTTAGGAAGGATTTCTTATCTCTCCTTGCTATTCTTTGGAACTCTGCATCCAGATCGATAGATCCTTCCTTTTCTCCTTTGTCCTTAGCTTCTTCTCTCTTCTCAGCTATTTGTAAGGCTTCCTCAGACAACCATTTTGCCTTTTTCATTTCTTCTTCTTGGGCATGGTCTTGATCACTGCCTTCTGTACAGTGTTCTGAACTTCTGTTCATAGTCCTATGAGGTTGATGGGACCTAAGGCCTGGCATGTCCTCTCTCTTTTTGAGCTTGCCGGATTCTTACCGTTGGTGGTAGCTTGTTAGTACTGAGTGCTTTACCAAGACCTCCTGTTGTAAGGTAACTGCTACAAGTGGTTAGTATGGTGCCTGGCAAGGGAGGGTGGTTTCAGTCCATGGTTCCTCTAAGAGGTTGTTTGTTTGTTTGTTTTGTTTTCTGAATAAGGTCCTTCACAGAGTAGAAATGCATACTTTTTTTGAAAGTCAACCTTTTAATTAGTTTATTTTTAAAATTTTCTAAGTTGGCTTTTAGTGTTTTGTGTTAAAACTCATTAGCAGACCTTAGGGTTTTTTTTTTTCAAAAATCTTTAACAGCTTTGTCATTGAATTGTGGTATCAGTTGCAAAGTTCGTGTCTGTGTGGTTTCTGATTAATTAGAAACATCACTGTTCTTCACTGTTTTTAGTGAGGTTTCTGTGCAATGTAGAGGATGACCAGTGATGTTCTACTGGTCTACTGATGTTTCTAAATCATTTGGTTTCTAATTAATTAATTGTTTCAAGTAATTATTTTGAGAAGGGTTGTGGAGATGGTCGACTCCATTTCAGTTTGGATTTCTGAGCTTAGTGCACCCAGAAGAAGAGCATTCTGGATGCTGCATCTGGGGGTTGAACTTGGTGGTGTGCAGGGGGCATTACACCCACCCCCGACCCGCGGGCACAGTCATGTTCTGCCCCCAGACTCGGCTCCAGGCACAGCTGACGGAGCTTTGTCTCCTCAACACCCATCAGGGCTCAGGCTTCTGGATAGCGGAGCTGCATCCATGCTGAGAGGAGCAGAGCTGACTCAGTACCGACCAGCGAAGAGGCGCTGGAAGAGGGAAAAATGAGGACAAAGGAGACGTTTCCTGTGAGCAGCTAGGTGCTGACCAGGCAGGCCAAGCCTCAGAGGACTCAGGAGGGAAAGAGCTCAATATGGAAAATGGTGGGGTTTTGGTGAGGTTTCTGTGTGATGGGGAGGATGATCAGTGATGTTCTTTGCTGTAGGGTATCTAGTTTTCCTGGCACTGTTTCTTGAGAGGACTGTCCTTTCCTCTTTGCACCTTCTTGGTTCGATTTTCATGAATTAACTGTCCACCTACACATGGGTTTATTCCTGGGTTCTCTGTTCTCCTGTAGTCGTGTTTGTGCCAGCTCCTCTCTGCTGTGGTTACCACAACTCCTTTCTGTAGCTTGAAGTCAGGGAGTAAGATGCCTCTAGCTGTGTTCTTTCTCAGAGTTTCTGGCTATTCAGAGTTCTTAGTTGTTGCATACTAATATTAAGAATATTTATATTTCTATGAAGAATGCCCTTGAACATTATATTATAATTGCATTTGCTAATGCCTTTGGTTAAAATGGATGTTTTAATAACTCATTCTTCCATTGCATGAGCATAGAATATTTTCCTGTTTTTTTGTGTTTTCCTCCATTTGTTTATTGATGCTCTTTAGTTTTTCCAAGTAACAGTCTTTTATGTCCTTGGTTAAATTTGTTGCTAGATATTTTATTCCTTTTGATGCTGTAAATGGGAATTTGTTAATTTTTCTTTCTAAAGGTTTATTATTAGTGTATAGAAATAAACAGATATCTGTATGCTGATATCAAATTCTTCAACTATACTAAATTTATGTATTCTAACAGCTTTTTATGAAGTGATGTTGGAAAATGTATGTCTGCAGTTTCAGCTTCTCCTGAACTAGGTTATCTGGTGGACCCAAAACATGGTGGCTACTAATGGACTCTTCTGACAGTGCCTCTTCATCCCAGATGGACGCCTATGAGGGCAATGAGCATCACAGCATCCTCTGAATTTGATCCGGGTAAGTTTCTTGGCCTCTCTAACCAAGTTTCATGCCTGTCTAATGTGATTTTCTGGCATGGTCTTAACATGGTTGTTTTGAAAAGTAATTTACTTTCTAGTAATGCAAAATGTTCAGGAAACTCCTCATAATGGTACAAAGTACTCATATTTGCTACATCACCTAAAACACTCCATATATTTTGCCCCAAATGGGCACATTCCCCTGAAGAACCAGCACATAATGCCCAATTTAGGAAATCATATGGTCTCCACATTATTATGTCATCCATAGACCCACTTCTACTTTCACTAGTTCTCCAAATTGTATGAATATGTCTTTTTCCCATCCTCATCCAGTTTTCTTTTCTGGAATGCAACTGAGGTTTTCTGTCATCTGGACAATCTTCATGGATTTAAAGCAAACAAGATAAATATGGGATCTGGGTGGCCTTTTCTGTATGGATGGTTTTTCACTAAGGATGTTTTTAGTGTTTATTCATGTTGTATTGTGTATCAGTACTATATTATTTTTCCCATTGTAATTAAGAATAAATAACATGACATATCATTTAAATACTTTTAAGCGTACAGTGTTGTAGTATAAACTACCTTCACTCATTGTGCATTAATAATATGTATAGCTGTTTATACACTGAAGAAACCCAGGAAATTGAGTTGCTATCTGAAATGGCCCAAGATATCACCTTAGATACCATCTTCCTCTCAAAACAAAACAGAGATTTCCCTGGTGGTCCAGTGACAAAGACTCTGCCCTTCTAGTGCAGGGGTCCTGGATTGATCCCCAGTCTGGGAACTGGATCCCATGTGCACAACTAAGAGTTCACATGCTGCAATTGAAGATCCTGTGTGCAGTAATGAAGATCGACCCATTGCAGCCAAGTAAATAAATGTTAAAAGAAATAAAAATGAAAGGAAGGGTGTGGTTGTTGTGCAGATATGTGTCTTAGTCTTCCCTATTGACCAGAATTTCACAGGATTGTCATTTTTCTATTCTGGGCATAGAGGGGGAGCTGTTGTTTAGCTGTTGAGTCAAGTCTGACTTTTTGCACCCCCCTGGACTGTAGCCCTCCAGGTTCCTCTGTCCATGGGATTTTCCAGGCAAGGATACTGGAGTGCATTGTCCTTTTCTTCTCCAGAGGATATTGTCACATATTCTCTAGAGGATATTGGCTGGCAGATTCTTTACCACTGAGCCCCCTAGGAAGCCCATAGACAGGGAGATTTCCTTGCAAATGAAGATTTCCCTTATAATTGTAAATTTGACCCACAGAAGAGCCACCTTAACTTGGGTTTCAGAGGTGACCATGTGTCCTTTTTTAAAAAAAATCAATCAGCTCCCAATACTCACTCCAAAGAGGTGGCATTTGCCATCTTCCACTTGGATGTTTTAGTTTGCTTACACAGTCATCTACTGAAGGACATCCTGATATTTAAAAGTTTTTACCCATCGTTAGTAGAGTTGCTATGCATAATTGCGTGATGTTTTTGTTTGGACACTGTGTATAACAGTGATTTCCTAAATATTAGATGTGCTCTGTTGGATCCTCTGGTGAACCTTGTTCAACTTTGGGAAAAACTGTCAAACTGTCTTTCAGAGCAGCTGTATATGCATCTCGGCAGCAGTAAAGGAGTTTGTGTATTTCCTCACTGACCATAAATCAATAGGGTCATTTTTCTTTCTTCCTTTTTTTTTTTTGTTGAGTTCAGTGGTTCTTATAGGTTTGCAGTGCTACTTCATTCACTGTTTTACTTTGTAATTTCCTAATGATATATGATTTTGAGTGTGTTTATATGCTTATCTCCTGTCCGTATATTGTCTTCTGCCAGATGTTCAGATTTATAACTTTAAAGAGGTTATTTACTGTACAGTTTTTGGTATAATGTTAGTATAAATCCTTTATCAGACATATATTTTATAAATACTCTTCTCTGTTTTTAGCTTGTATTTATTTTTTCTGAATAAGGCATTTCACTGAGTTTAAATTTTTAATTTTTAAAGTCCATGCTATTAATTTTATATCTTTTTTGATAGACTTTTAGTTGTTTTTTCTGTTGTTCAGATTCATCACTAGAACCAAGGTAATGGAGATACAGTTTTGCATTTTGTCTTTTGTGAAGTTTGAGTTAATTTGGTGTACATTGTAAAGTTCCTGTCTACATTTATTTGATGGCATATGGTTTCCAATTAATTGTTGTATAACTGGTTTTGGAGAAATCATGGGAATTCAGTTACCCCAAGTAAAACTGCATCCATGAAACATCAGCTTTCTTCAACCCCTGGGAATCACATTCTGCTTTCTGTCTTTGAATTGGACTTGTTTGGATATTTCTTACTAGTGGAATCACAGAATGTTTGTCCTTTTTTGGTCTGGTTTGTTTTACTCAACATAATGACTACTAGGTTTATCCACATTTTAGCATTGTCAGAATTACGTAGTTTTGAAGTCTGGATCATATTCCACTGTGTGAATGCTGAGTGTGTTTATGGAGTCCTCTGTCCCTGGAGAGTTGGTGTGCTTCCATCTGTTCACCAGTGTGAATGATGCTGGTGTGAATATGAGTGTACAAATATGTGTTTCAGTCCCATTTTTCAAACCTTTTCGGTACATAACCTAAGGTGAAACTGACATATCATATGTTAATTCCATGCGTTTATTATTTGAGGATTTACCGTAATGTCTTACACAGTGGCTGCACCATTTCTTGTAGGGTACTGTTAACATTTTTAAGTGTACCCTATTTTGCATATACATTCATCCACTGGACGTTTCAATGGTTCCTATCTTTGGGCTATTGTAAATAATGCTGCTATTAATATTTGTGTACCAGTTGTTTGAATAGCTGTTCTCGGTTCATTGAGGTATATACCCAGAGGTTTTTTTTTTTTTTTTGAGAGGTGGAGGTTTTGGGTAAGCAGTAAGGTATATTTTCTTCTTTCTGAGGAAATGCCAATCTATTGTACGTATAGTTTGTACCATCTTCCATATCCACAAGCAAGTGTAAGGTATCTAATTTTCTACATTGTTAATATTTACACCTTGGTTATAATCATTTAGTGAATGTGAACAAATATTGCATTGTGATTGCAATCTGTATTTTCATCATTACAGAAAGGAAATATACCAAAGACAGTCTTATTACAAACTCAAACCTCACCATCTTGCTTAGTATATATAGCTGTTGTATTAAAAAAAATTACTAACAATCAGCATATATAAAATAAAAAAAATCATTAAGGCCCCAAATCAACGATCAAAATTCATTAGAATAACACAACCAGTTCTACCATGTTAATAAATCCATGGCCAGTACAAATTTGTGAAAGTTTTGAAGAAAAAAACATATAAAACCCGAAACTATAAAACTCCTAGAAGAGAACATAGGCAAAACACTCTCCGACATAAATCACAGCAAGATCCTCTATGACCCACCTCCCATAATATTGGAAATATTGGAAATATATTGGAAATAAAAACAAATGGGACCTAATAAAACTTAAGAGCTTTTGCATAACAAAGGAAACTATAAGCAAGGTGAAAAGACAGCCTTCAGAATGGGAGAAAATAATAGCAATGAAGAAACAGACAAAGGATTAATCTCAAAAATATACAAGCAACTCCTGCAGCTCAATTCCAGAAAAATAAAAGACCCAATCAAAAAATGGGCCAAAGAACTAAACAGACATTTCTCCAAAGAAGACATACAGATGGCTAACAAACACATGAAAAGCTGCTCAACATCACTCATTATCAGAGAAATGCAAATCAAAACCACAATGAGGTACCACTACACACCAGTCAGAATGGCTGCTAGCCAAAAGTCTACAAGCAATAAATGCTGGAGAGGGTGTGGAGAAAAGGGAACCCTCTTACACTGTTGGTGGGAATGCAAACTAGTACAGCCGCTATGGTGAACAGTGTGGAGATTCCTTAAAAAACTGGAAATAGAACTGCCATATGACCCAGCAATCCTACTCCTGGGCATACACACCGAGGAAACCAGATCTGAAAGAGACACATGTACCCCAATGTTCATCGCAGCACTGTTTATAATAGCCAGGACATGGAAGCAACCTAGATGCCCATCAGCAGATGAATGGATAAGGAAGCTGTGGTACATATACACCATGGAATATTACTCAGCCATTAAAAAGAATACATTTGAATCAGTTTTAATGAGATGGATGAAACTGGAGCCAATTATACAGAGTGAAGTAAGCCAGAAAGATAAACACCAATACAGTATACTAACACATATATATGGAATTTAGAAAGATGGTAACGATAACCCTATATGCAGGACAGAAAAAGAGACACAGATGTACAGAACAGACTTTTGGACTCTGTGGGAGAAGGCTAGGGTGGGATGATCTGAGAGAACAGCATTGAAACATATATATTATCAAGTGTGAAACAGATCACCAGCCCAGGTGGGATGCATGAGACAAGTGCTCAGGGCTGGTGCACTGGGAAGACCCAGAGGGATGGGATGGGGAGGGAGGTGGGAGGGGGAAACAGGATGAGGAACACATGTAAATCCATGGCTGATTCATGTCAATGTATGACAAAAGCCACTACAATACTGTAAAGTAATTAGCCTCCAACTAATAAAAATAAATGAAAAAAAAAAAAAACAAAACCCTAACAACAGAAACAGTACTTAAAATACAATAAATGTCATTTGTATTCTTACATGAAGTGGAACTATGCCAATGAAATGAAAAGTCATCATTGTATTTCAACTATAAGAACATTAATGACTAACATTTGAGAATTCCAGTTTTAATCAAAATTGTTTACATTGCATTTATTGATCTATCATCCCCATGAAATGTTTCATCATAATGAAATTCCCACTGTTTGTTTTGCATTTGTTTAAGTTTACAAATGAAATATGACAGATTTATTTCTAGTTATTTATTATATATCAAACAATAATTGTTTTATCATTCATAGGTCATCTGTATCAATATGTTGGTAGTCTATGGATTATTTGTTATTTACATGAAAATGGAGGTTCCATATTCTTTATTTGTGTATTTACTCATGTAACAAGAGGCTTACAGTGAGGATTTTACACCTTATTAGAAATATGAAACATTAGAACATCTTTCAGTTCAATTCAATTCAGTTGCTCAGTCATGTCTAACTCTTTGTGACCCCATGGACTGCAGCATGCCAGGCTTCCCTGTCCATCACCAACTCCCAGAGCTTACTCAAGCTCATGTCCATCGAGTCAGTGATGCCATCCAATGATCTCATCCTCTGTTGTCCCCTTGTCCCCTTTTCCTCCCTCCTTCAATCATACCCCATATCAGGGTCTTTTCAAATGAGTCAGTTTTTCACATCAGGTGGCCAAAGTATTGCAGTTTCAGCTTCAACACCAGTCTTTTAAATGAAGACTCAGGACTGATTTCCTTTAGGATAGACTGGTTGGATCGTCTTGCTGTCCAAGAGACTCTCAAGAGCCTTCTCCAACACCACAGTTCAAAAGCATCAATTCTTCGGCACTTAGCTTTCTTTACAGTCCAACTCTCACATCCATGCATGACTACTGGAAAAACCAAAGCTTTAACTAGACAGACCTTTGTTGGTAAAGTGATGTCTCTGCTTTTTAAAACACTGTCTAGGTTGCTCATTGCTTTTCTTCCAAGGAGCAAGAGTCTTTTAATTTCATGGCTGCAGTAACCATCTGCAATGATTTTCGAACCCCCCAAAATAAAGTCTATCATTGTTTCCCCACCTATTTGCCATGAAGTGATGAGACCAGATGCCATGATCTTAGTTTTCTGAATGTTGAGCTTTAAGCCATTCTTTTCATTCTCATCTTTCATTTTCATCAAGGAGCTCTTTAGTTCTTCTTTACTTTCTGCCATCAGGGTGGTGTCACCTGCATATCTGAGGTTATTGATATTTCTCCCAGTAATCTTGATTCCAGCTTATGCTTCATCCAGTCTAGCATTTCTCATGATGTTCTCTGCATATAAGTTGAATAAACAGGATGACAATATATAGCCTTGACGTACTCCTTTCCCTGTCTGGAACCAGTTTGTTGTTCCATATCCAGTTCTAACTGTTACTTCTTGACCTGCATACAGGTTTCTCAGGAGGCAGGTCAGGTGGTCTGGTATTCCCATCTGTTTAAGACTTTTCCACAGTTTTAATAGTCATAGCATTAATTTGTTACCTGTTTAATGAAGCTAAAGGTTCTTTTCAGGAGGAGGTTACTCCAAATTTCATTTTAGCCATTCCTCCCATTGGCATTAACATAGTGAAAAGAATCAGCAGAAGATTCTCAGTTGATAAAATCACTCTCATTCTATTCTTTTCCTTCCACTTAATCCTCCCATTTTTTATTGCAATTTTAGCAGTCAGTTACCTCCTATTCTTTCATTAAACAGTCTAGTAATCCAACAGGGATCCCATCCAGTTATGGTAAAATCTCATTTCATCCATACTACAAAGTTAAGGATCACTTGGTTGCTTTGTTCTTATTAACTGTCATATTAATTCTAGTAATAGTCTCATCTGACCTTCTAGGAGACCCAGAAAGTTACACTCTAGCTAACCCCTTCAACACTCTCACTTCACATCAAGCTGAAATAATACTTGTTTTTGCATATGCTATTCTGTGATCCATTCACAATAAATGGGTGTTTTATCTTTAGCCTAAATTGTCATTTTAGCAGTTTCCCCAATTGTTTGTATATCAAAACAATAAAGTATAACATTCTGACCTCTTAGTTAATGTTTCTTTGGATTCCCAGTAGTGGACCTAATAACACTAACATGAATTGGAAGAGAGTCCATTGATCACTGATACATTATAATTGGAGAACTAGCATCTGCTCTATACTTCTTTGTATTTGTTGTTGTTTTAGTACTAATAAGCATTATTAAAAGTAACCTGCTAAAATTTAAGAGTCTTTTTAAGAAATGGGAAGTAATATGTCTCCTCAAGACTCAGGGAAGATGCTCTCACTTTACTATTTCCTGAGCAACTTGTCAATGGGACATAAACACTTTCATTAATTGCTACACAAGCATTAAAAATTCATGTCATAAAAACTAGGAGTACATAGTTGTACTTTAAGAATTATATGCCCCCTCTACATATATAAGTATAGTGCTATGCTTTATTATATGTATATGTTACATGTAATATATATAATGTATATTGTATATATTACATGATATATCATTTGTATTAGATGATATATTCTAAAGGAAATCAGTCCTGAATATTCATTGGAAGGACTGATGCTGAAGTTGAAACTCCAATGTTTTGGCCATCTGATGTGAAGAACTGACTCATTTGAAAAGACCCTGATGCTGGGAAAGATTGAAGGTGGGAGGAGAAGGGTATGACAGAGGATGAGATGGTTGGATGGCATCACTGACTCAACGGACATGAGTCTGAGTAAACTCTGGGAGTTGGTGATGGACAAGGAAGCCTGGTGTGCTGCATTCCATGGGGTCTCAAAGAGTCGGACATGACTGAGCGGCTGAACTGAACTGACCTGATATCATTTGTGGTGAACAAGCCTGTCATTGCTGATAATCAGAGCTTAATTATGAACGTGTGAGAAAGTATCCACTTGCCCCCAAATGTGCCTTAATTTCTGGCCCACACTCCATGTGGATTTCTGTAAATGAACTGTTTGTGGTATCTGGTTCTTACTTCATCTCACATAAAATCGTTTACTGCTTCCCCTTAAATAAGACATCATGATTAACCTGCCATGCTCACATAGTTTTTTCATGCATTTGCTATTTTTTAATTTTGGGGGGTTTTGGGAATTAACTATGAATGTCAACATCCTTAAGGCAGTCAAGCAGCTTTTAGCTAACATTAAATTAAATATTATTTACCAACATCAGGAAACATAACGTGACATTGGTTGAATGGTTACAGGATATAGAGCAAAGACATACATATGTACACATGCACATTTCAGATAAACTGCCTGTTTAATGAAACCCTCTTACCTCAGTCTCAATCTCCTACTTTGTAATTGACACCATCACCCTGCTAGACTCCCAAAACAAGGTCAACATATAATGATATATAATAAGATTCTATTGAGTCATCTAACAAATATATTGCCTTTACTTTTCTAACCCAAGTTATTAGAACTGTGAGTTAGCTACCTAAATATAATAATCAAGTACTTAGGTATGTAGGGCTTATAGAGACAATCCATAGTTTTGACATTTACTCAAAAGAAAATAAAAAATACATTTTAAAGAAGTACTACTTCACAGCTATCAGATTGGCTATCATTAAAAGTCCGCAAATAGTAAGTGTTGGAGTGGGTGTGGAGAATAAGGAACCCTCCTGTTCTATTGGTAGGAATGTAAGTTGTAGCCACTATAGAGAGCAGTATGGAGATTCTGTAAAAAAGCTAAAAACAGAGTTGCTACGTGACCCAGCAGTTTCGTTCCTGGTAAGATATGTGGAAAAGACAAAAAAACAAAACAAAAACAAAAAACAAAACAAAACAAAAAACTACTTTGAAACGGTAAATGTACCTCTATGTTCATAGCAGTACTATTTACAACAGCCAAGGCAAGAAGCCAACTTAAATGAATACAGCCAACCTAAATAAATAATGAATGTCCATTTTCAGATGAATGGATGAAGATATGATATATTTATGTGTTTATGTGCATAGACAAATACATACACACAGTGGAATATTACTGAGTCATAAACTAGAATGAAGTAATGACATTCGCAGCCACATATAGATGGTCCTAGAGATTATCATACTACATGAAGTAAGTCAGACAGAGAATGACATGTCATATGGTATCAGTTATGTGTGGAATGAATGTAAAAAATTGATACTAATGAACTTATTTATGAAACAGAGGTAGACTCACAAAAGTAAGAAACAAATTTATGGTTACCAAAAGGGAAAAGGTAGGAAGGGATTAATTAGGAGTTTGGGGTTATTAACAGATACATGCTACTATATGTAAAAGAAACCACAGGACCTACTATATAGTATAAGAAACTACACTGAATATTTTATGATCGTGTTTAATGGAACAGAACCTCAAAAGGAATATATGAAAAAGACATAATAAAAATGATAGTCATTGTGCCAACACTAACAGTTATCACAGCATTACTCAACATGCATTTATACATGGTGATAAAACGTTCAACCCATAGTTTTGACATTTTTTTCATTGATCAATATATTTTTGTTGCAGGAAGGGGGTCCCCTTCCAGGGCCCGAAACTGGGCTCTTGTCTAACACTCGGAAATGAATTGTCTGAGGAGACACGTGTGCTGACAAAGCAAGAGATTTTATTGGGAAGGGCACTCGGGTGGAGAGAAGGAGGGTAAGGGAACCCAGGAGAACCGCTCTGTCACGTGGCTTGCAGTCTTGGGTTCTACGGTGATGGGATTAGTTTCTGGGTGGTCTTTGGCCAATCATTCTAATTCAGAGTCTTTCCTGGTGGCGCACGCATCACTCAGCCAAGATGGATGCTAGCAAGAGGGATTCTGGGAAGTGGATGGACAGGTGGTGTCTCCTTTTGATCTTTCCCAAACTCTTCCGGTTGGTGGTGGCTTATTAGTTCCGTATTCCTTATCAGGATCTCCTGTCATAAAACAACTCATGCAAATGGTTACTATGGTGCCTGGCCAGGCTGGGCAGTTTCAATCAGTGTGCTTCCCCTAACATTTTCATTGAATAATTATATAAAAGTAAACAGAGAATTCTAACACAGAATAAAGAAACTTCTTGTCATTACTCATCATCATTTATGCACTGTTACTACCTGTAACACTCATTGTATCAGTGCTGGACTAGGAATTTACATTAGTATAGACCAAGAAATTTCCAAGGTGGAAGGAAGTATAATTTATTTACTTATTGAAGTATTATAGAACTCTATGTAGATGAATTGAACAAAAGTGAAACAGTTTAATTAAGCCACATTCTTACTAGAGAAGAAACAGTTAACAGGCAGGTCTTGGGAGGAAAGGCTAGCACCCTCAAGCTGGAGGCTTGTTTCCCCTTACATTCCTTTGCTCTGCTTTAGTACTGTAGGAGTCTTTGTTAATCCTGTGTTGCAAACTAACTTTTTCCCAAACCTTGAGCTGCTAATTGCTCAACAAAACAATACATCTTACTCCTGGAAATGTTTCTCTTAAGCTATGTTAATGAAACTATGTATCTTGCTTGGAAATCTGTTTTTCCTCAAAACTTGTGTCAATTGTTTTGTGGATACAATATATCTCATCAGGGGATGACACTTCTTGTGCCAGTGCTATCAGGATGTATGTTGCGGGAGAGGAGCCTGGTACAACTCTCAGCCTTGAGGTGATTACCTTATGTATGATTAGCAGCTCACTAACGAGTATATAATACCTTGCTAAAAACTAGCAAGGGGGTACTCTTTCTGCCTGCTTCTGATGTCTGTCAGGAGCTTTCTCTAGCCCTTTTACTTTGATAAGGTTTCTGCTACACGAAGCTCTGGGTGACCGAGACTGCATCTTTTCATCCTGGCGTGACATCTCCCTCGGAGATCAAGTGTTCTGCACTGTTCACCGTAAGCTGTCACCCTGGGGCTATTCTGGGACGTGAAGACAAGGTATGGACACTCAGAGCCCTAGCTCTTCTGCTCTTTCAGGGTGAAAGCTTCTGCTTTACTGACTTAGTGTGTCTATTTGTGTATAGACTGAGTGTTCCTTCCTTGATCAACTTTTCCTGGTCTCTTCAACCATTTCGCAATTGCAACTGCCTGGGGAGTTGAAGCTACTAACTTAGTGTATCAGATTATAGATTTTTGGTGGACTTGCAATTCATGCTGTTCTTGGGTTCTAGCCAGACCACCATTCCAAGTTTTACAGGACAGTGCAGGTGGGAACATATTAGGGAGCTCAGTGGAGCTGTATGTAGCTCCAGGAACATCTCTCAGACTAGAAATATCCCTTCCGACAGCTTGCATGAGACTCCAGATTTGGACAAATTGGAAGTACAGTGGGCTTCTTCCTTTGGTACTGCTAGCTCTTAGCAGACCAGAGAAAGTTCACTGATGGCTTTTGTCTCAACTCTTTAGATACTCTTCTTGTGGATTCTGTGGGAATGAACTGGAAGGATTGGCCCTAATAGCTTAAGGACAAAAATCACTTTTTCCTCACTGGCTGACCCTCCGCCAAATCATTTGTTATCACATATACTAGTGTGGTGACACTCAGAAGGGACATCCTGGGTTTCACGTTCATCCTTTTATGACTTAGGAGTTTTATTGTGGTCACAAATATACTCAAGACTGTGCATAGGTATCCAGAAGATGGATGTTTCACCTAGCAGTCTTAGCTTGGGAGGCATTCCAGAAGGCTACGTTGTTGCACCCCAGGTGGCATCAGAGGTGGAGCAGAAATCAGGCAAAGGTCTTACTGGTAAGGAACTGGAAATTAATTTGGGATGCTACTGAGTTTACCCCCAGTGCATCTCCATCCAGCCTCAGTGGTAGAATGAGCGGGGCTAATGCACACTGATGAGACACCTGCGTCGGTAAGAGATAGGTGAACACTGGAAGGAAGCTTAGGTGGAAGACCTATCTCCACCTCCATCTATAGCAGGGAGGGACACCTCCATTAGAAAAAACAAGGCAGAGGAGCCAAGATGGCGGAGGAGTAGGACGGGGAGACCACTTTCTCTCCTACAAATTCATCAAAAGAATAACTGAACGCAGAGCAAACTTCGCAAAACAACTTCTGATCGCTAGCTGAGGTCATCAGGCACCCAGAAAAGCAGCCCATTGTCTTCGAAAGGAGGTAGGACAAAATATAAAAGATAAAAAGTGAGACAAAAGAGCTAAGGACGGAGATCTGTCCCGGGAAGGGAGTCTTAGGCGGCATTGCTTGGGGTAGGGTCCGGGCCTGAGTGCCCTGAGGACAATCGGAGGGAGCTTCTGTGAGTTGCCAACTTGAACTGTGGGAGACCAAAAGAGAGAGAGTAAATTAACCGGCCCGAACACACTGCCCGCCGTTCGCAGAACAAAGAGACCGAGAAAATCCAGATAAGAGCTCACAGGCTGCGGACTGGCCCAGCCCCGCTGGAGGCAGGAGGCAGGGGGGAGGGGAAGGTCGCTGCGAGACACAGGGCGCAGGCACCCGACCGGCGCGGGCGGGGACTGGGGCTGGGGACGTGGAGGGCAGAAGGCGCGCGCACCCGACTGGCGCCAGCGGAAACTGAGACTGGGTCCGCGGAAGGGAGGGGGCGCGCCACACCTGGGGAGAGTGCGCCCACCAAGCCCCTGGCTGCCTGGACCGCTCTGACGGGGAAGGCACAGAGAGCAGGCGCAGCTTTTCCTTCCGCGCTTTTGTGGAACACCCGAGGGCTGGAACCTCGCGCAGCGCGGGGCGCGCTCCATATAGAGCAGCCGGGAGCCTGAACAGCGCAGCCGGAGAAAGCAGCGTCAGCCCCTCCCGGCAGCGCAAGCCCGTCCCCGCGGCGCCGGCCCCGCCCCCAGCGTCAGCCCCTCCCCGCGGCGCCAGCCCGTCCCCGCGGCGCCAGCCCCTCCCTGCAGCGCCAGCCCCTCCCCGCAGAGCGACGGAACTAGCTACCTGAATAAGAGTCCACCTCCGCCCGCCTGTGTCAGGGCGGAAATGAGGCTCTGAAGAGACCGGCAAACAGAAGCCAAATAAACAAAGGGAACCGCTTCAGAAGGGACTGGTGGAACAGATTAAAATCCCTCTAGAAAACACTGACTACAACGGAAGGGGGCTGTAGATATCGAGAAGTGTAACCTGGAACGAGGAGCTATCTGAAACTGAGCCGAACCCACACTGACCGCAACAGCTCCAGGGAAACTCCTAGATATAATTTTACTTTTTTCTCTCTTTTTTTCTTTTTTCTCTTTTATTTTCCTTTAAAATCCCCTATTACTCCCCCATTACTCCTTAACTTTCATTTCCATAGATTTTTACGATTTTTTTAATTAGGGAAAAAAAATTTTTTTTTCTTTCTTTTTTTCTTTTTTCTTCTTTTTTTTTCTTTCCTTTTTCTCTTCTATTTTCTATTTTTCTTTTTCTCTTATTTTTTTTAAAGTCCTCTAGAACTCCTCTACTCCTTAATTTTCATTTTCAATACACTATAACCTTACAAAAAAAAAAGAAGAGAAGCCCTATTTTTAAACTGCAGATTATTCTCTCCCAATCTTGACTCTCTGTTTTCTACCTCAGAACACCTCTATTTCCTCCTTTCCCCTTCTCTTCCCAATCCAATTCTGTGAATCTTTGTAGGTGACTGGGCTATGGAGAACACTCTGGGAACAGACAGCTGTGTAGATCTGTCTCTCTCCTCTTGAGTCCCCCTTTTTCTCCTCCTGCTCATCTCTATCTCCCTCCTCCCTCTCCTCTTCTTCATGTAACTCTGTGAACCTCTCTGGGTGTCCCTAATGGGGGAGAATCTTTTAGCCATTAACCTAGGAGTTTTCTTATCAGTGCTGTATAGTTGGAGAAGTCCTGAGACTACAGGAAGAATAAAATCCAGAGGCAGGAGACTTAAGCCCAAAACCTGAGAACACCAGAAAACTCCTGACTACATGGAACTTTAAGTAATAAGTGACTGTCCAAAAGCCTTCGTACCTACAATGAAACCAACCGCCACCCAAGAGCCAATAAGTTTTAGAGCAAGACATACCATGCAAATTCTCCAGCAACGCAGGAACATAGCCCTGAACATCAACATACAGGCTGCCCAAGGTCTATGGACCCATCTCAAAACTCATTACTGGGCACTCCATTGCTCTCCAAAGAGAAGAAATCAAGTTCCACGCACCAAAACACTGATGCAAGCTTCCCTAACCAGGAAACCTTGACAAGCCAATCGTCTAACCCCACCCACTGGGTAAATCCTCCACAATAAAAAGGAACCACAGACCTCCAGAATACAGAAAGCCCACTCCAGACACAGCAATCTAAACAAGATGAAAACGCAAAGAAATACCCAACAGGTAAAGGAACATGAAAAATGCCCACCAAGTCAAACAAAAGAGGAGGAGATAGGGAATCTACCTGAAAAAGAATTTAGAATAATGATAATAAAAATGATCCAAAATCTTGAAAACAAAATGGAATTACAGATAAATAGCCTGGAAACAAAGATTGAACAGATACAAGAAATGTTTAATAAAGACCTAGAAGAAATAAAAAAGAGTCAATTAAAAATGAATAATGCAATGAATGAGATCAAAAACACTTTGGAGGGAACCAAGAGTAGAATAACGGAAACAGAAGATAGGATAAGTGAGGTAGAAGATAAAATGGTGGAAATAAATGAAGCAGAGAGGAAAAAAGAAAAAAGGATCAAAAGAAATGAGGACAACCTCAGGGACCTCTGGGACAATGTGAAACGCCCCAACATTCGAATCATAGGAGTCCCAGAAGAAGAAGACAAAAAGAAAGGCCATGAGAAAATACTCGAGGAGATAATAGCTGAAAACTTCCCTAAAATGGGGAAGGAAATAGCCACCCAATTCCAAGAAACCAAGAGAGTCCCAAACAGGATAAACCCAAGGCGAAACACCCCAAGACACATATTAATCAAATTAACAAAGATCAAACACAAAGAACAAATATTAAAAGCAGCAAGGGAATAACAACAAATAACACACAAAGGGATTCCCATAAGGATAACAGCTGATCTATCAATAGAAACCCTCCAGGCCAGAAGGGAATGGCAGGACGTACTGAAAGTAATGAAAGAGAATAACCTACAACCTAGATTACTGTATCCAGCAAGGATCTCATTCAGATATGAAGGAGAATTCAAAAGCTTTACAGATAAGCAAAAGCTGAGAGAATTCAGCACCACCAAACCAGCTCTTCAACAAATGCTAAAGGATCTTCTCTAGACAGGAAATGCAGAAAGGTTGTATAAACGTGAACCCAAAACAACAAAGTAAATGGCAACGGGACCACACCTATCAATAATTACCCTAAATGTAAATGGGTTGAATGCCCCAACCAAAAGACAAAGATTGGCTGAATGGATACAAAAACAAGACCCCTATATATGCTGTCTACAAGAGACCCACCTCAAAGCAAGAGACACATACAGACTAAAAGTGAAGGGCTGGAAAAAAATATTTCATGCAAACGGAGACCAAAAGAAAGCAGGAGTCGCAATACTCATATCAGATAAAATAGACTTTCAAATAAAGGATGTGAAAAGAGACAAAGAAGGACACTACATAATGATCAAAGGATCAATCCAAGAAGAAGATATCACAATTATGAATATATATGCACCCAACATAGGAGCACCGCAATATGTACGGCAAACACTAACGAGTATGAAAGAGGAAATTAATAGTAACACAATAATAGTGGGAGACTTTAATACCCCACTCACAACTATGGATAGATCAACTAAACAGAAAATTAACAAGGAAACACAAACCTTAAATGACACAATGGACCAGCTAGACCTAATTGATATCTATAGGACATTTCACCCCAAAACAATCAACTTCACCTTTTTCTCAAGTGCACACGGAACCTTCTCCAGAATAGATCACATCCTGGGCCATAAATCTGGTCTTGGAAAATTCAAAAAAATTGAAATCATTCCAGTCATCTTTTCTGACCACAGTGCAGTAAGATTAGATCTCAATGACAGGAAAAAAAATGTTAAAAATTCAAACATATGGAGGCTAAATAACACGCTTCTGAATAACCAACAAATCATAGAAGAAATCAAAAAAGAAATCAAAATATGTATAGAAATGAATGAAAATGAAAACACAACAACCCAAAACCTATGGGACACTGTAAAAGCAATGCTAAGGGGAAGGTTCATAGCATTACAGGCTTACATCAAGAAACAAGAAAAAAACCAAATAAATAACCTAACTCTACACCTAAAGCAATTAGAGAAGGAAGAAATGAAGAACCCCAGGGTTAGCAGAAGGAAAGAAATCTTAAAAATCAGGGCAGAAATAAATGCAAAAGAAACTAAAGAGACCATAGCAAAAATCAACAAAGCTAAAAGCTGGTTTTTTGAAAAAATGAACAAAATTGACAAACCATTAGCAAGACTCATTAAGAAACAAAGAGAGAAGAACCAAATTAACAAAATTAGAAATGAAAATGGAGAGATCACAACAGACAACACTGAAATACAAAGGATCATAAGAGACTACTACCAGCAGCTCTATGCCAATAAAATGGACAACTTGGATGAAATGGACAAATTCTTAGAAAAGTATAACTTTCCAAAACTGAACCAGGAAGAAATAGAAGATCTTAACAGACCCATCACAAGCAAGGAAATCGAAACTGTAATCAAAAATCTTCCAGCAAACAAAAGCCCAGGACCAGATGGCTTCACAGCTGAATTCTACCAAAAATTTAGAGAAGAGCTAACACCTATCTTACTCAAACTCTTCCAGAAAATTACAGATGAAGGTAAGCTTCCAAACTCATTCTATGAGGCCACCATCACCCTAATTCCAAAACCAGACAAAGATGCCACAAAAAAAGAAAACTACAGGCCAATATCACTGATGAACATAGATGCAAAAATCCTTAACAAAATTCTAGCAAACAGAATCCAACAACATATTATAAAAATCATACACCATGACCAAGTGGGCTTTATCCCAGGAATGCAAGGATTCTTTAATATCCGCAAATCAATCAATGTAATACACCACATTAACAAATTGAAAGATAAAAACCATATGATTATCTCAATAGATGCAGAGAAAGCCTTTGACAAAATTCAACACTCATTTATGATTAAAACTGTCCAAAAAGCAGGAATAGAAGGAACATACCTCAACATAATAAAAGCTATATATGACAAACCCACAGCAAGCATCACCCTGAATGGTGAAAAATTGAAAGCATTTCCCCTGAAATCAGGAACAAGACAAGGGTGCCCACTCTCACCACTACTATTCAACATAGTGTTGGAAGTTTTGGCCACAGCAATCAGAGCAGAAAAAGAAGTAAAAGGAATCCAGATAGGAAAAGAAGAAGTGAAACTCTCACTGTTTGCAGATGACATGATCCTCTACATAGAAAACCCTAAAGACTCTACCAGAAAATTACTAGAGCTAATCAATGAATATAGTAAAGTTGCAGGATATAAAATTAACACACAGAAATCCCTTGCATTCCTATATACTAACAATGAAAAAACAGAAAGAGAAATTAAGGAAACAATACCATTCACCATTGCAACAAAAAGAATAAAATACTTAGGAGTATATCTACCTAAAGAAACAAAAGACCTATACATAGAAAACTATAAAACACTGATGAAAGAAATCAAAGAGGACACAAACAGATGGAGAAACATACCGTGTTCATGGATTGGAAGAATCAATATTGTCAAAATGGCTATTCTACCCAAAGCAATCTATAGATTCAATGCAATCCCTATCAAGCTACCAACGGTATTTTTCACAGAACTAGACCAAAGAATTTCACAATTTGTAGGGAAATACAAAAAACCTCGAATAGCCAAAGTAATCTTGAGAAAGAAGAATGGAACTGGAGGAATCAACCTGCCTGACTTCAGACTCTACTACAAAGCCACAGTCATCAAGACAGTATGGTACTGGCACAAAGACAGAAATATAGATCAATGGAACAGAATAGAAAGCCCAGAGATAAATCCACGAACCTATGGACACCTTATCTTTGACAAAGAAGGCAAGGGTACACAATGGACAAAAGACAACCTCTTTAACAAGTGGTGCTGGGAAAACTGGTCAACCACTTGTAAACGAATGAAACTAGAACACTTTCTAACACCATACACAAAAATAAACTCAAAATGGATTAAAGATCTAAATGTAAGACCAGAAACTATAAAACTCCTAGAGGAGAACATAGGCAAAACACTCTCCGACATAAATCACAGCAAGATCCTCTATGACCCACCTCCCAGAATATTGGAAATAAAAGCAAAACTAAACAAATGGGACCTAATGAAACTTAAAAGCTTTTGCACTACAAAGAAAACTATAAGTAAGGTGAAAAGACAGCCCTCAGATTGGGAGAAAATAATAGCAAATGAAGAAACAGACAAAGGATTAATCTCAAAAATATATAAGCAACTCCTGAAGCTCAATTCCAGAAAAATAAATGACCCAATCAAAAAATGGGCCAAAGAACTAAACAGAGATTTCTCCAAAGAAGACATACAGATGGCTAACAAACACATGAAAAGATGCTCAACATCACTCATTATTAGAGAAATGCAAATCAAAACCACAGTGAGGTACCATTACACGCCAGTCAGGATGGCTGCTATCCAAAAGTCTACAAGCAATAAATGCTGGAGAGGGTGTGGAGAAAAGGGAACCCTCTTACACTGTTGGTGGGAATGCAAACTAGTACAGCCGCTATGGAAAACAGTGTGGAGATTTCTTAAAAAACTGGAAATAGAACTGCCATATGACCCAGCAATCCCACTTCTGGGCATACACACTGAGGAAACCAGATCTGAAAGAGACACGTGCACCCCAATGTTCATCACAGCACTGTTTATAATAGCCAGGACATGGAAGCAACCTAGATGCCCATCAGCAGATGAATGGATAAGGAAGCTGTGGTACATATACACCATGGAATATTACTCAGCCATTAAAAAGAATTCATTTGAACCAGTCCTAATGAGATGGATGAAGCTGGAGCCCCTTATACAGAGTGAAGTAAGCCAGAAAGATAAAGAACATTACAGCATACTAACACATATATATGGAATTTAGAAAGATGGTAACGATAACCCTATATGCAAAACAGAAAAAGAGACACAGAAATACAGAACAGACTTTTGAACTCTGTGGGAGAATGTGAGGGTGGGATATTTCAAAAGAACAGCATGTATACTATCTATGGTGAAACAGATCACCAGCCCAGGTGGGATGCATGAGACAAGTGCTCCAGCCTGGTGCACTGGGAAGACCCAGAGGAATCGGGGGGAGAGGGAGGTGGGAGCGGGGATCAGGGTGGGGAATACGTGTAAATCCATGGCTGATTCATATCAATGTATGACAAAACCCACTGGAAAAAAAAAAAAAAAAAAAAGCAGAAAGCCACTTATGAATAAATACAAAACAAAATGTTCCCAAATACAATTTTAGATGTAATACCTTAAATTTAAAAAACCCAGGTTCATTTACTTTGGATTAATTTCTCCATTTTGGATGTTGCCACATTGTTTTTCATTTGTCAAGTGAATAATTATAAAACATCATTTTTGACAATGAAATAAAATGATACACACATGTTAAAGTAAAAAAAAAAATAAAAATAAATAAATCAATTTGAGCTTAAAAAAAAAAATAAGAAGTTATCCAAACACCCAAAAAAAAAAAAAAAAAAGGAAAAACAAGGCTGCTGGATACTGCTTTTTTCTCTTACAGATGGGTGCTAACAGTTCCAGCCTTACCCCTTTGGATTGTATCCTGAAAAACTGGGATAAATTTGATCCCCAGAGCTTAAAGAAGACACGCCTGATATTCTTATGGGATACTGCATGGCCACATTATCCATTGGAGGACAGCAAACAATGGCCAGCTGGGGGTTCACTTAATTACAATACTGTTTTACAATTAGACAGGTTTTGTAAGAAGCAAGGGAAATGGGTAGAAGTAACATATGTGTTGCTCTTTTCCTCTCTGTGAGACATGGCAGACTTATGTCCCAAGTGTGAAAATTTGGGTGTAAAACCTTCAGCTCCCTCCTGTCTACCTACTTTACACCCATATCTGGGGTGCCCAACTGAGCAAGCTGAAAGTCAGGGCATCCCTCTGGGAAGGGTTGCCTCAGTCTCGGTAGAAATTCAAAGAGATCCCATTTTGGTTAAAGTGAAAACCGCTTCAATAGAAAATCAAACTGCTTCAGTGTCTGTAGAGGTTCAGACAACCCCTGTTACAATACGACCTCGGTCTACTCTGGTTTCAATAGAAACTCAGACAGTTGAAGTAAAGAAAGCTCAGACAATTAAAGCTAATGATAAAATACAGGATGAGGAAGAGGATGAGGTGGAGATTGAAGGACAAAGAGATAAGGAAAAGCAGGTTTTTCCAATCTATCCCTGGGATCATAGGCACAGAGCAGCCAGAGAGGCCGAGGAACAGCCACACAAGCCATTCATTGCCTCTTCAGGAGGCACTCACTGGGAGAAATAATCAATCTATGAGACTTAACAAGCTCTTTTCTTATCAAGAAATACAAAACATCAAGGAAGATCTGGGAGACTATTTGGAGGACCCAGAGAAATATATTAGAGCCTTTAATGGTATTACTCTGTTTTATGACCTTACTTGGAAGGATGTGATGTATATCCTTGGACAGACACAAACTGCTGACTCAAAAATGTGAGTTTTAGGGAAAACTGTTGCTTATGGAGATGAATAGCTTGGTAATGAATCAGTAGGGAAGAGAGAAGAAGAGATAGCTGCCCTCCCCACTGGGAATCAGGCAGTCCCCATTACAGAGCCTGACTGGGATGATAACATGGCTAAAGGAAGATGGGATCAGAGTCAGATGTGTTCTTGAAGGACTCAGACGAGCACGCACTAAGACTTTAAACCATGCTAAATTGGTAGACATAGAACAGGGAGAAAAGGAAACTCCTGGTAAATTCCTAAATAGGTTCCAGGAGGCCCTTCACAGGTTCACTGACATTGATCCTGAAAATGCAGAGGGAGGGATAATCTTAAAAGACAGATTTCTCACTCAGTCAGCTCCAGCTATTCGCCGTAAGCTATGAAAATAGGCGTATGGACCAAATTAGTCTTTAGATAACCTGTTGCAACTGGCTCAGGCAGTTTATCATGGCAGAGAATATGAGGAGGAGAAAAAAGAAGCAGAAAAAGACCAAGGAGAAGGCTGAGGCTCTAGCGGCAGCTGTCAGACTTGCTCTGAAACTGCTTGAGGAGAAAGAGGCCCAGAATAACCCAGGTCGAAAGGGACAGACCTGCTATCACTGTGGAAAAGAGGGGCATCTCAAGCGAGTTTTCCCTTGGTTGACTAAGCCACCCCGAACCCCCTGTCCGGTCTGGAAAGGACCACACTGCACTGGGAAAGAGACTGCCCCCAGAGGCGTAGGCCCCAGGGGTTGAAGGACTGAAGGTGCCCGGGGATCCCCACACAAGCTCCCATCCTAATAACACCCGAGGAACCCCGGGTATTTATCTGTGGAGGGCCAATCAGTCTATTTCTTTTTGGACACCGGGGCAACTTTCTCTGTGCTCACTGAAGCTCCTGGTCCACTTTCCTCCCGATCCACTGCTGTGGTGGGACTGTCTGGACAAGCCAAAAGTTATTATTTCAGTCATCCTCTAAGCTGCAACTGGGACTCTTTGCTATTTTCTCACGAGTTTCTAATCATGCCAGAGTCTCCCTCACATCTTCTGGGGAGGGATATACTTAGCAAGGTCCAGGCCTCTGTTTTCATGAACTTGGAGCCCTCTCTTTCTGTCCCATTAGTTTAACAAAATGTTAATCCTAGACTGTGGGCTGATGGAAAAACTGTGGGTTGAGTTCAAAAGGCTGTTCCTGTCATTATCAAGCTCAAAGAGCCTCACCTATGTCCACATAAAAAGCAGTATCCACTAAAGCCTGAAGTTAAGGAAGGGTTAAAATCCATCATTGAAATTGTAAAGGAGCAGGGGCTATTAATGCCCTGTAACAGTCCATGTAGCACTTCCATTTTGGGTGTAAAAAAGTCAAATGATAAATGGACACTAGTTCAAGATTTATGAATAATAGATGTGATTCCTTTATACCCTGTGGTGCCTAAACCCTTATTGTCTGAAATTCCTGAATGAGCCAAATATTTTTCAGTCATTGACTTGAAAGATGTCTTCTTTTCTATACTGTTGACAGTAGAAAGCCAGTTTTTATTTGCCTTTGAAGATCCTATCCAGCCAGTGTCTCAGTTAATGTGGACAGTCCTTACTCAAGGGTTTTGTGACAGCCCTCACTTATTCAGGCAGAGTTTGTCACAGTACCTACAAAACTTTTGTAGCCCTGAGGCAGTGGTGATACAGTATGTAGATGATATTCTGCTCTGTGCTGAGACAGAGGAAGCTTGTTCCCAACCCTCAGAAGATTTCCTAAACTTCTGACTGACCGTGGTTACAGGGTATCAAAGGAGAAACCTCAACTTTGCCAATAATCTGTTAAAAACTTGAACCTAATCATGTCAGAAGAGATGAGGACCATAGGCCCTGAGAGAGTTAAACCTATACTAACTTATCCCCTTGCAAGATGGCAGAGTAGGAGGATCGGCACTCATTTTCTCCTGCAAGAACTCCAAAATTGTAACTCGCTGCTGAACAACTATCAACAGAATGCTGGATCCCACTGAAAAAAGATGCTACATATCCAAGGGCAAAGGAGAAGCCCTAGCAAGATGGTAAGAGGGGTGAAATCGGGTTTAGAATGAAACCCCATACCTGCCAGAGAAGCTTGGAGATCTCAAACAAAACCTTGTGCCCACCAGGACCCAGAGACCCCACAGAGCCAGACTGAGCCAGCCCTGACTTTGAGTATGTGAGTGTCTCCTGAGGAGGCACAGGTCAGCAGTGGCTTGCCACGGGGACAGGGGCTCTGGCTGCAGCAGACCTGGGACACGTGGCATGTGGCATAAGCCCTCTTGGAGGAGGTCGCCATTGGCCTCACTATAGAGCCACCAAGCAAATGACTCACAAACTGCATAATAATTATACCAAAGAAATTCTTGCACTGTTAAGAATGTTCTATGACTCACAACAGATTTCCCAACCTGGGGATCCAGCAAAAGCTCTGAGAAACCCCATGGGATTTGAGTTTTCAGGCCAGTGGGAATTGACTACAGCACTTCCACAGGACTGTGGAAGCAGACTCTTTAAGGACACTAACAAAAGCTTGTGCACACCAGGAGCCAGGAGAAAGGAGCAGTGTCCCCACAAGAGACTAGCCAGGCTTGTCTGTGAGTGGCCAGGAGTCCCCAGCGGAGGCGTGGAAGCGTGAGCTGACAGCGGCCTGCTGTGGGTCAGGGGTACTGAAGACAACTCTGGGCAGAAGTTCTTCTGAAGGTCGCCACTGCTGCCAGTACTCATAGCACAGTTTGGCCTCAGGCCAAACAACAGGGAGGGGACAGAAAACTGGATTAAAGATTTACTGAGCACGGCCCCACACATCAAGACAAGACCCAGATTCCCCTGTGGTCAGTTGCTCCCATCAGGAAGCTTCCACAAGCTTCTTATCCGTATCCATCAGAGTGCAGACAGAATGAAAACCACAATCACAGAAAAGGAACCAAGCTGATCACATGGATCACAGCCTTGTCTAATTCAATGAAACTATAAGCCATGCCATGTAGGGCCACCCAACACAGATGGGTCATGGCAGACTGTTCTGACACTGGAGAAGGAAATGGCAAACCACTTCAGTATTCTTGCCTTGAAAACTCCATGAACAGTATGAAAAGGCAAAAAGATGACACTGAAAGATGAACTCCCCAGGTCAGTAGGTGCCAAATATACTACTGGAGAAGAGGGGAAAAATAGCTCCAGAAAAAATGAAGAGACAGAGTCAAAGCATAAACAATGCCCAGCTGTGGATGTGGCCAGTGATGGAAGCAAAGCCCGATGCTGTGAAGAGCAACATTGCATAGGAACACGGAATGTTAGGTCCATGAATCAATATAAATTGAAAGTGCTCAAGAGATGGTGAGAGTGAACATCGACATTTTAGGAATCAGTGAACAAAATGGACCGGAATGGGTGATTTTATTTCAGATGATTGTTATATCTACTACTGTGGGCAAGAATCCCTTAGAAGAAATGGAGTAGCTCTCATAGTCAACAAAAGAGTCCAAAATGCAGTACTTGGGTGCAACCTCAAAAATGACAGAATGATCTCTGCTCCTTCCCAAGGCAATCCATTCAATATCACAATAATCCAAGTCTGTGCCCCAACCACCAATGCTGAAGAAGCTGAAGTTGAATAGTTCTATGAAGACCTACAAGACCTTCTAGAACTAACACCAAAAAGTTGTCCTTTTCCTCATAGGGGACTGGAATGCAAAAGGAGGAAATCATGAAACACCTGGAGTAACAGGCAAATCTGGCCTTGGAGTACAGAATGAAGCAGGGCAAAGGCTAATAGAGTTTTGCCAAGGGAACCCATTGGTCATAGCAAAATCCCTCTTCCAAAAACACAAGAGACAGCTCAACACATGGACATCACCAGATGGTCAGTACCAAAACAGATTTATTATATTCTTTGCAGCTGAAGATGGAGAAACTCTATACAGTCAGCAAAAACAAGTCTGGGTGCTGGCTGCGGTCCAGGTGGCTCCTTATTGCAAAATTCAGCAGGAACTAAGTCCAACCTCTCATCCACTGGTTGTTGGTGTTCAGTTTCTCAGTCATGTCCAACTCTTTGTGACCCCATGGACTGCAGCACGCCAGGCTTCCCTGTCCATCACCAGCTCCTGGAGTTTGCTCAAGCTCATGTTCATCGAGTCGATGATGCCATCTAACCATCTTATCCTCTGTCATCCCCTTCTCTTCCTGCCTTCAATCTGTCCCAGCATCAGGGTCTTTTCAAATGAGTCAGTTCTTGGCATCACGTGGACAAAGTATTGGAGCTTCAGTTTCAGCATCAGTCCTTCTAATGACTACTCAGGACTGATTTCCTTTAGGGTTGACTGGTTTGATCTCCTTGCAGTCCAAGGGACTCTCAAGAGTCTTCAACACCACAGTTCAAAAACATCAAACTGAAGCCTCAGTCGCCTCAATTTGAAAAATGTTAACTAGATCCCCATGGTGGAAAACTATCTTATTTGTTATAATTCTGATCATTTTATTTTTACTCTTTGCTCCTTGAACCTGTAATTGCATAGTGGGATTTGTTTCTAACTGCCTGAAAGCTTTCAAGGTGCAAATGGTTATTCAAGCTCCTACAATGACCACAACCTCCTCCAGTTATTACTTGGGTCCCCTGGACCAGAGTATGAGTGTTAGGAGAATATGTTGACTCAACAATTTAGGGACAATGCCCCTCACCGGTATGAAAGCAATTATGGACTGAGAATGCTGCCCTTTTCCCTTGGCAACATAATTCTTCTGAAAGAAAAGGGGAGAATGAAAGTGTTAATAGGCAGGTCTCGATAGGGAGGCCAGGGTCCTCAAGTATGAGGAGGATGCAAACTGTAAGTGGTGTACTTTTTTTTCCCCTATATTCCTTTGCTCTGCTTTAGTCATGTAGGAGTCTTCTTTAACCCTGTGTTGCTATGATGACAATTGGTTCCAACTGAAACTAACTTTTCCCCAAACCTTGAGCTGCTAATTGCTCAAATACATCTTACTCATGGAAATGTTTTTCTTAAGCTATGTTAATGAAACTTTTGTATCTTGTTTGGAAATCTGTTTTTCTTCAAAACTTATGTCAATTGTTTTATGGATACAATATATCTCACCCAGAGACATCTTGTCTGGAGATGACAGCCCTTGTGGGGATGCTATCAGGATGTGTGTTGTGGGAGAGGAGTCTGGTACAACTCTCTCAGCTTTGAGGTGATTATTTTCTGTTCGCTAAGAGCATATGATACCTTACTAAAAACTAGCAAGGGGGTACTCTTTCTGCCCCCTTCTGATGTCTTTTCTCTATCCCTTTTAACTTTAATAAAGTTTTTTGCTACACGAAGCGCTGAGTGACTGAGGCTGGGTCTTTTGGTCCCAGAGTGACATCTTCTCCTTCATAGATCAAGAGTTCGCACTGTTCACCATAAATTATCAGAGTTATGTGCTTCTTCCCCACAAAATTTTATTTCACAGGTAAATCCTGCAGTCACCTGGCCTTCAATGTATGTTTTCTTCCATCCAGAAAGAAAAGGTGAGGAAGCCCAGACAAAATTAATGCTTCTCTCTCTCTCTCTTTTTTTTTTTTGACTTGTATTTTATCACAGGTCTTTGCAAAAAGAGGGCCTAACCTGTTTTTTAGAGTTACATTCCAAGGCTTGCTCTGGCATTTTATACATGTTGGCAAACTGCTGATTATTTTCGTAAAATGACAATGATCAGCACTTTATATTTACTATTTGTTGCCCGAGCTGGAATAGTAGCACCCCTTTAAGCCCAGTATTTCATGTTGAAGTAGGCATAACTGAAGCAGTAGCATAAGATGAACAAATTTATAATGTAGCCATCACATCCCATGAATATAATTTTGCAGTTATACCCATCATAATTGGAGGACTTGGAACTTGTCCCAGAAATAATTGGACACCCAGTATAACATTTCTTTGGCTAAATAAATACACTTTTGAGTACTTCTCCCAATGGTCTTACTTCTCCTGTCAAGAAGAGTAGAAGCTGATGGCAGTAGTTCTCAAAATGTATATTGATTCCTAGGCAGCACATTTGGGAAATAATATGCTTAGCAAGACAGAAGAGACTTGGGTTTGACCCCTGCATTGGGAAGATAACAATTTATACACTAGCTTTTTGTAAACCAGTTTTATACTCATGAACTTTTTTCTTCTGTACACATAAAAACAAATGCTATTCATGGACACTTAAAGAACACTAATATTGGAAATCAGATCTGTATTGTGAGCAATGCTCAGAAATTTGTGAGTCAAAACATAGTTTTATGCCTCACTGTAGTTGCCTCAGTGAAATATTTTCAGAAATGCTGTTCATTCCAGGTATGGATTCAGGAAGATGCTAAATAGCTTTAATCCTTTATGATGACAACTGGGAATTTAAATCTCCTGTTAATCATATGTGACAACTACACACAGCAATATGATTTATTAGTATTATATCAATGTTTTTATTCCTATTGTAATTCAACTAAAAATATCATATAAAAATTGTACATGAAATCCAGACATAAAATCAATGCAAGCACCAAATATTCCATCCTTTGAGAGAGAAAGTGAATGAAAAAAATCTATGTTCTTTACCTAATGCTATTTTATGTATTAGGTCCTTAAGTATTTTATTCACTATGTGCAACTGAGTGATTAGCAAATGTTTCAGAGAAGAAAGGCTCATTTGTCTTTAATAATGAGTAGTTCAACTCTTCTCAAAGCAAATACTGGGTGTTAATAACTGTAAAGGACAAAGTTGATTATTAATATTTATATTAATCCATTAGCTTGACAAACTTCCTAGATCTGTTGCTGCATTTTAAAATAATCTCCACATAATGTTCCATAAATTTGGAAATAGCAATCTATTTGTGATCAGAACTTGTCATAAGCAACTTCTGTGATAAAACAGAAGTGTGTCTATCTGACTTCCTTCTACAAGGGACATTAACTATTCTTTTCCTTGTGCTATTAAGCATTGAAAATATTAGGTTATTTTTCTAAATGAAAGTAACAGAGATACAACCAATTGCTAATATCACAACTGGCCATGTGTTTATGTAGTTAATTGGAGAGGCAATCCTGGCTCTAATAAGTAGCAGTCCTTGTGAAGTTAGTTACTGTCATTCTAGCCATTGTTTTTGAATTTGCAGTGTAATTTGCTGTTGTATTCTAGAAATATGTATTCACCCTGTTAGTAAGCCTCTATTTACATAACACATGGTGATGCACTAAACCGATGTGTATCATGCACTAAATCCCAGGCCTGATGTCATATAAGAGCCTCTCCAGCCGTGTCACGTTAGCCTAATTTTGTGTGAAAAGTGAAAGTGAAAGTTGCTCACTTTCACTGTGTCCAACTCTTTGCTGCCCCATGGATTATACAGTCCATGGAATTCTCCAGGGCAGAATACTGGAGTGGGTAGCCTTTCCCTTCTCCAGGGAATCTTCCCAACCAAGAGATTGAACCCATGTCTTCCACACTGCAGGTGGATCGTTTACCAGCTGAGCTACCAGGGAAGCCCAAACAATGTGTGAGACCATGTAAACTCAGTGTTTTTATTATGCTTGTGATTATGATGGGAGATCTGAGAGGGAACTTCTGAAGGATATTTCATGCTAGTCATTGTCATTTTATAGACTTTTTAAAGATTTAATCACTGAGGTGTTGCTTTTACTCTTGTACTAGGCAGTTGCTGAGGACCAACATGCCTTTTCTCTGTAAGTGCAGTAGAAGTAATCAGTGCTTCACAACATCTCTGTCTTCTGTCCTCAGGAGTATGTATTGGTTGAGCTCACCACAGCCTGGTAGAAGGAAATTGTAAGAAGGTCCTTCAAATCCCATTTTATAGCAATCTCTTTAGGAGGTTGCAAGCATCAGAAATTGGCAAAGCACCTTTTACAATGTCAGACGGAGGATAAAGGTCAACGCTTATGACAGCCACAGGCTTCAATGACTGGTACATGATCGTTGGCTTTGTTTTCATAATCTTCTGTTTCCTATACTAACTAAAATTTCACTGAATTTCTCATCATTTTATCATTGATCATTTTTAGATATATTAGAGTTTTCTTATACACCTTCGCTTGTTGATAAGGGTCTTATTTTAGTAGTAGTTACTAAAATTGACTCCTAGTCAATTAGTTCTGGTAGCATAGGAAAGAGAATTGCTTTATTATTAGCTTATTAATATATAATTATTGTTTGCATTCATCAAATTCTAACTTTCTGAAATAAACAGAAAAATCAGGTCATTTTGAATGTCCATTTGACTATACAGTTCAGTTCAGTCACTCAGTCGTGTCCAACTCTTTGCGACCCCATGAACCACAGCACGCCAGGCTTCCCTGTCCATCACCAACTCCCGGAGTCCACTCAAGCCCATGTCCATTGAGTCGGTGATGCCATCCAACCATCTCATTCTCTGTCATCCCTTTCTCCTCCTGCCCTCAATCTTTCCCAGCATCAGGGTCTTTTCCAATGAGTCAGCTCTTTGCATCAGGTGGCCAAAGTATTGGAGTTTCAGCTTCAGCATCAGTCCTTCCAATGAACACCCAGGACTGATCTCCTCTAGGATCTCCTTGCAGTCCAAGGGACTCTCTAGAGTTTTCTCTACACCACAGTTCAAAAGCATCAATTCTTCTGTGCTCAGCTTTCTTTGTAGTCCAACTCTCACATCCATACATGACCACTGGAAAAACCATAGCCTTTGACTATATAGGAGCATGGCAAAATTATTTAAATTGTCTTTTATAATGCTCTGGTTTGGTGTAGAAATTACTCTTTGGTTTTCCTGCTAGCATTGCAAAGAAAAAAAACACAAAACCAACAATAGTAATCAGAGCTCCAATGGTAATTTTGCTGTTAGCAGTAAGTATAGCATAAAGTGAACACAGAAGAGGTTAGAGTGGACCAAATATGAAAATTCAGTTCTGTTCAGTCACTCAGTCTTGTCTGACTCTTTGCAACCCCTTGGACTGGAGCAAGCCAGGCCTCATTGTCCATCACCAACTCCCAGAGCCTGCTCAAATTCATGTCCATTGAGTCGGTGATGCCATCCAACCATCTCATCCTCTGTCATCCCCTTTCCCTGCCTTCTATCTTTCCCAGCATCAGGGTCTTTTCCAATGAATCAGTTCTTGGCATCAGGTGGCCAAAGGATTGGAGCTTTAGCTTCAGCATCAGTCCTTCCAATGAATATTACGGGCTGATTTCCATTAGGATTGACAGTTTAGATCTCCTTGCAGTCCAAAGGACTCTCAAGAGTCTTCTCCAAAACCACAGTTCAAAAGCATCAATTCTTTGGTTCTCAGCTTTCTTTATGGTCCAAATCTCATATCCATACATGAATACTGGAAAAGCCATACCTGTGACTAGATGGGCTTTTGTTGACAAGGTAATGTGTCTGCTTTTTAATATGCTGTCTAGGTTGGTCATAGCTTTTCCTCCAAGGAGCAAGAGTCTTTTAATGTCATGGCTGCAGTCAACATCTGCAGTGATTTTGGAGTCCAAGAAAATAAAGTGTGTCATTTTTCCATCGTGTCCCCATCTATCTGCCATGAAGTGATGGGACCGGATGCCATGATCTTCATTTTTTTTAAATGTTGAGTTCTAAGCCAACTTTTTCACTTTCCTATTTCACTTTTATCAACAGTCTCTTAGTTCTGCTTCACTTTCTGCCATAAGGGTGGTGTCACCTGCATATCTGAGGTTATTGATATTTCTCCCTGCAATCTTGATTCCAGCATGTGCTTCATTCAGCCCGGCGTTCTGCATGATGTACTCTGCACATAAGTTAAGTAAACACAGTGACAATATACAGCCTTGAGGTATTCCTTTCCCAGTTTAGAACCAGTCCGTTGTTCCATGTCTGGTTATAACCGTTGCTTCTTGGCCTTCATACAGATTTCTCAGGAGGCAGGTAAGGTGGTCTGGTATTCCCATCTCTTTAAGAATTTTCCACAGTTTGTTGTGATCTACACAGTCAAAGGCTTTGGCATAGTCAATAAAGCAGAAGTAGATGTTTTTCTGGACTCTCTTGCTTTTTCTGTGATCCAATGGATGTTGGCAATTTGATCTCTGGTACCTCTGCCTTTTCTAAATCCAGTTTGAACATCTGGAAGTTCTTGGTTCACGTATGTTGAAACCTCACTTGGAAAATTTTGAGCATTACTTTGCTAGCATGTGAGATGAGCACAATTGTGTAATAGTTTGAACATTCTTTGGCAGTGCCTTTCTTTGGGACTGGAATGAAAATTGACCTTTTCCAGTCCTGTGGCCACTGCTGAGTTTTCCAAATTTGCTGGCATATTGAGTGCAACACTTTAACAGCATCATCTTTCAGGATTACAAATAGCTCAGCTGGAATTCCATCACCTTCACTAGCTTTGTTCATAGTGATGCTTCCTAAGGCCCAGTTGACTTCACACTCTAGGATGTCTGGCTCTAGGTGAGTGATCACACCATCACGGTTATCTGGGTCATTAAGATCTCTTTTGTATAGTTCTGTGTATTCTTGCCACCTCTTCTTAATATCTTCTGCTTCCATTAGGTCCATACCATTTCTGTTCTTTATTGAGCCCATCTTTGCATGAAATGTTCCCTTGGTATCTCTAATTTTTTTGGCACATATTTGAGTATTTTAACTGGGATTGGTAGAGAATGTTCAGGAGCAGCTAGCCTAGGGATCAGGCAGCATTTACTTCAAGATGCCTCTGCGTGGTCCCCCAGCTCCCCACTGAGGAGCCTCCTTGTGGGAGTGGGGGTGGGGGATTGGGAGGGTAGAGGAGGGGGTCAGGAGTGTGGAGCAGGGGGTCGGGAGTGTGGAGGAGGGGTGGGTGAGTGGAAGTGCTGCTGTCTGTACGTAAGTCCCCACCCCCGACCATCTTCAGAATTGCTCATTGGTGCAGCAATCCTAATTGGGTTTTCTCCTGTGTAACTGGTGGGTTCATAATAAGCAATGTGAACAGTGACATTAAATGTCCTCAGTCAGGACTAGATACTTACTATGCCACATACAGGTGTAAGAACCTGGGGAGGCATGTGCAGCCAGTACCCCTAGGGACAGGGTTCAGACTTGACCCCTCAACATTTGGGGGTCCAGCCACTGCTTTAGCCTTTCTGAGGGCCCAGTGCTGACTCTGAGGGTTCTGTGACCCAGCCTTCATCTTCGTTTAGTGAGACCCGCACTTCTAGGATCCTACAGAGCAGGGCCTGCGTGAGTTCTCTGTGGCTTCTCTAACAGACGACCACATGTTGGGTGATTTAAAACAACAGGAGTTCATCCTCCCCCAGTCCTGGAGACCAGACACCTGAGATCAAGGTGGCACAGGGCTGAGGTCCCTCCAGAGGCTCCAGGATAGGGTCCTTCCTCCCTTTTCCAGCTTTGGGGCTCCAGGGGTCCTGAGGCTTGTGGCCCCCTCCCTCCCATCTCTGCCTTCATCTTCATGAGGCTCCTCATCTGTGTCCTCTTTCATCTCTTATAAGGACTCTGTCAGTTGGATTGAAGGTCACCCTAACCCTGGACCTTACCTTGAGATCCTTAACTACATCTACAAAGACCCTTTGCCCAGATACGGCCCTGTTCCCATGTTCTGGGGGGACACATCTTTTGGGGCCACCATTCACCCCATTATCTGTGTATAAAATAACCCTTATTTTAGGAGATCACCACAGGCCCATATAGATGGGCACAGACAGAGGCCACACAGGTGGAGTCTGGAAAGAAAGAGGTCTCTGGAGTCACCTGGAACGGATCAAGGCCTGGCTTCATCAGGTGAGGGGAATCACAGGGAGAAGCAGGGCATGGTCTTGATCAGGCATCAAAAAGACCATGTTGGGTGGCATGTGAGACACACCATGAGGGCAGGGAGCTTTGTAGGGCCTGATGGAGGGATTAGGCTTGGGCCAGGGCCGTGGATGTAGTGGGGAATTAGTGTGGGGGTTGGCCATATGCCCTGGAGAAGGAGCTGACAGTCCCTGGGGTACAAGGAACTGGGAACCTGGGAGGCCCCCGTGTTACTGAACCAAATTTCAGTCCACACACCTGAGTGCAGTAAAGCCAGTCGCCTGACGCCAGTTGCAGTAAAGGAAAGTGCAGCATTAATTATAAACGCACCAACACATGGAGACAGGTAACTCATGCTCTAAATCCTGAAATCCCTGAAGGGTTCAGGAAAGCAGTTTACAGGCCACAGGAGGGAGGGGGTCACAGAACATGTGATTCGCTGGTGCACGCTTCTCTGGTTGGTGAGGTAACAGGTGGCTAACCTCACAAATCCTCAGGCCCTGGACACTCTGGGGGTGATGTGTTCATGCTCATCAAGTAGTTAACTTCTTCCACTCAGTGGGGCTTTTAGCAGCTGTAAAACAACTCCCTGAGTGTGACTCAGATACTATCTCCATACTTCAGAGAGGAGCTACAGCAGAGGATACAGGATGGGGTCTGTCCTGGGAGGCTCCTGTCCACAGGCTCCTGCTCGGTTACACCAGGTGTCTGGGTTCAGCAGCTGGAGAAGCTGGGGCTGCCTCCGGGGCATGGGGAGCAGCAGGATCACAGTGCTCAAGGGGCCTGTTAGACCCCAGGATGAGATGGGGAGGCCGTGGGTGGATAGATGCACCTGGCCTGGGAGAGGGGTGCAGGCTGGAAATGTCACTGGAATCATCACAGGGAGGAAGGGGAAAGGCCAGGAGGGGGCAGGTGGGTTATAGCACCTATGTGCAGGTGATGATGGTCCTGTTGGACACAACTCAGAGCCGTAAGGAGTGGTGGTCAGGGGCTCAGCTTCATCCTCTTGTTCTTTGCTTATCTGTAACTTCCCACTCCTGCAGTGAGGAGCCTGGCCCCCACCATTTGCATTTGTCAGCTCTTTTCTCCTCTTCAGATTACATGTCAGTGGTCTCATAATTGCTAGCTACTGCACCCTGGAAAGACCTCTATAAAATGAAGCCTAGTGTTTATGTGAAGGCCATTTTGCCTTTCGTGTATAGATTTCATTCATTTCCAAAGTCAACACATTTTGCCCCATCTCCTACAGTGAGATATCTTTTTCGTGCATTTCTAACGTGGTTAGGTTTTGTTGCATTGTGTATTCTGTCCTGTGACTCTCCTACACTCTAAATAACTATACTTGAATAGATTGTTTGATTCCTTGGGCTATACAAATTGATGAGCATAGACAAATGCATAGTGACAGGTATCCATCCTAAAGCATCACAGGGAATACTTCAATCCCCTTCAGCAGATGATCTGCTTATGATCTATGTAGCTTTGCTTTTCCTAGAATTTCATAAATGAGGTCATACTGTGTGCTGTCTCTCCAGACTGTATTCTTTGACTGAGTAACATGCACGTGAGATTTAACCATGCTTTTCAAGGTTTGGTGGTTCCTTCCTTACTACTGATGAGTAATACTCCATTGCATGTGTATGGAAGGAAAAACAATTTTCACTCTGCCCTTTCATAATAAAAGACAAATTACCAGGAGAAAAACCAGAAGTGTACCTCCTCTCTGCTTCCCTGGTGGCTTTGTGGTAAAGAATCTTCCTGTAGTACAGGAGACTTGGGTTTGACCCCTGGGTTGGGAAGATCCCCTGGAGAAGGAAATGGCAACCCACTCCAGTATCCTTGCCTGGGGAATCCCATGGACAGAGGAGCCTGGCGGGCTACAGTCCGTGGGGTCGCAAAGAGGCGAACATGACTTAGTGACTAAAACAACAAATAGCTTCTCTGTACAGGGGAGCTGCCAAAGAAACCTGAGTCACTCCCTGAAACGTCCAAAGTCATCACCTTAAATACCATCTTCAGTTAAACACAGAAGACTCCAAAGAATGGGAGAAGCCCGTTATGGAAGGTAATTACACAAAACACAGTAAAGAAGGGTATAATTGTTTATAGATTTAAGTCGGGACTTCTGCATTGATGTTACTTGAGTTTTAATTATCCTTGTATTTCTGGTGCAAACAGGGACAACCCTCAAATGCAGAGATTTCTCTGTTGTAAATGTCAGTCACAAAACAGCAGTTGCTGCATAGTTTCCAGAGAGCCCTCTTTTTTTTTTTTTTTTTTTTCATGGCAGTGGACTTAAACAATCCTCACAGCAGAGAGGCATATTTTGGGGTGGTATGTTCTACTTGCTTTGACATGGATATACCCCAATTTGATTATGCATTCATCTATTGAAGGATACCCTGATTACTTCAAGCTTTTAACTATTATGGATAGTGCTGCTGTGCCTAAGTTCATCTTTATTTGCATTTGGGCATGGGTTTTTCAAAGCAGTTTCTTAAATACTGGAAGTACGACTGTTAGATCCCAAGGTGAGGTTTGTTTAGATTTGGAGAAAACTGCCCAACTGTGTTACAAGGTGGCTATGTGTGCATCCCACCAGCAGTGAGGGAGCGTTCCTGCTGTTCCTCAGCCTCCAGCAATTGGTATTATCATATATTTAGAATTTAGCAGCCCTAACATGTGTAGTGTGATAGCTCGTGACTTTAATTTGTAATTCCCTAATGGAGATCCAACCAGTCCATCCTAAAGGAGACCAGTCCTGTGTGTTCATTGGAAGGACAGATGCTGAAGCTGAAACTCCAATGCTTTGGCCACCTCATGCAAAGAACTGACTCATTGGAAAAGACCCTGATGCTGAGAGGGATTGGGGGCAGGAGGAGAAGGGGAAGACAGAGGATGAGATGGGTGGATGGCATCACCAACTCGATGGACACGAGTTTGAGTAAACTCTGGGAGTTGGTGATGGACAGGGAGGCCTGGCGTGCTGTGATTCATGGGGCCGCAAAGAGTCGGACTTGACTGAACAACTGAACTGAACTGAATGGTGTATGATGTTGAGTGTGTTTCTATTTTGTACTATCTGTATAACTTTTTTTTGGCTAGGTGTCTGTTGAGATCTTTACTGATTGTTTATAGGGTTGTTCAAGAGGTCTTTGTCTATTTTGTGTCCAAATCCTGTATCAGATATGAATTTTGAAAATATTTTCCTCCCAGTTTGTGGCTTGTATTTTGATTTTTTGAATGAGGTCTTTCAGAATAGGCATCTATTTCTATAAGGTCCACAATATTTTTCTTTTGTGGACTGACAGCTTGTGTGTTAAAACTCAAAGCTCATGATATACAGGCCAAAGCCAGGGTCATGTAGATTTTCTATATTTACGTCCACAGTTTTGATAGCTTCAAAATTTAAATGTCTTAATAAATTTGAGTGAATTTGATGACTACATTTCATTCTATACAGTTTCAAGTTAATTATTCCTAAACTATTTTGGAGAAGTTTTGGATATTGGCAATACTTCAGTTTGAATTTCCACAGTTTAATGGACCTAGGAGAACTGCCCTGAGCGGCGGAGTCTCCACTTAGCTGTGCCTGCGCGAGTGAGGGAGGCTTGACCTGCAGTTCCCATTGGCTGGCAGGGAGCGAGGAGCCCGCCTCCCTGACCCACCCCCACCCCAGGCGGAAATCCCGCTCTGACTGAGCACCTGCGTGTGGCTGCTGACAGGAGGCTGGTCTCCTCAGGACCCACTGGGGTTTCAGCTTTGATACATTTTGGGGTTCAATCCAGGGTGATGGGAGTCTGGCCCCTCAGGACCCATTATGACTTTGGCTTTGGGACTTTGTGGGGTTAGTTCAGGCTGATGGGAGTCTGGTCTCCTCAGGACCTGCTGGTGCTTCAGCTCTGGGACTTTGTGGGGTTCAGTTCAGGCTGACAGGAGTCTGGTCTTTTCAGGACCCAGTGGGATTTCAGCTTTGGGACATTGTGGGGTTCAGTTCAGGGAGATGGGAGTCTGGCCACTGACGACCCACTGGGGCTTTGGCTTTGGGACATTGTGGGGTTCAGCTTAAGCTGACGGGAGTCTGGTCTTCTTGGGACCCACTGGGTTTTCAGCTTTGATACATTTTGGGGTTCAATCCAGGGTGATGGGAGTCTGGCCCCTCAGGACCCATTAGGGCTTTGGCTTTGGGACATTGTGGGGTTCAGTTCAGGTTGACAGGAGCCTGGTTTCCTCAGGACCTGCTGGGGCTTCGTCTTTGGTACATTGTGGGGTTCAGTTCAGGCTGATAGGAGTCTGGTTTCCTTAGGACCTGCAGGGAGGTGGTGCTGCTGAAGGAAAAGGTGAGGAAAATTGGGAAGAAACTTTCTGTGTGTGGCTGTTGCTGAGTGTCTGTCTTCAGAGGACCCAGGACAGTTAGGGCTTGATGTGGAAAGTTGTGGGTTTTTAGTCAGTTTTTGTCTGTGGTATAGAATGCTGTCCAGTGTTGTTCCTTGGTGTGTGGTGTCTGTTTTTCCCAGCATGGTTTATTGAGCGGACTGTCCTTTTCTAGGTGTGTGTTCTTAGCTCCTTTCTTGTAAATTGATTACCATGAACCTGTAGATTTATTTCTGGGCTCTCTGGTATCTCTGCCTGTTTCTGATATAGTTCCACACATCTTGTGGTGCCTTTAGGTGCATAATGTAGATTGAAGTCAGGGATGGAGATGCTGCCAGCCTATTTTCCTTTCTCAGGGTCACTTTGGCTCTTCTGGGTCCTTTGTGGTTCTACACAGATGTTAACATTGTTTTTGTTTCTGTGAAAAATGCCAATGAGATGTTGGTAGTGATTGCATGAATGTGTACGTTACTGTGGTTAGAATGGAGATTTTAATGGTGTTGGCACCCATGAGCATGGGATGTCTTTTCATATCTGTTCAGTTTAATTGAGCACTGTGTCTTGCAGTTTTTAGCCTGCAGCTCTTTGAAATCCTTGTTTAAATTTCTAGTTTTGGGGGGATGCAATTGTATAGGGGATTGTTTTCTTAATTTCTCTTTCTGATAGTTCATTATTAATGTAGAGAATCACACATGATCTTGCAGTTCTACTGATTTATTTTTTGGCCATGCAACTCAGCATGTTGGATCTTAGTTCCCTGACCAAGGATCAAACCCGGACCCCCTGCAGTGGATGTGCAGAATCTTCACCACTGGACTGCCAGGGAAGTCCCTGAATTCACTCTATAGTTCTGACAGTTGCTTTGGTGCAGTGTTACATGGACAACTAGAATTCAGACATCTCATAGTTTCAGATCCATCAGGGCCATCCTCAGCACCCAAGGCATGGTGGCTACTCTTCCTACGGTGACTTTTGATACCATGTGGACTACTACAAGGCAATTAGCATCACTACTTTAGTTGAATTTGGTCTGGTTAAGTCTTGGACCCTATTGCAATGTTTGATGCCATCTCTGATTTTCTGGCATGTGACTTACATGGTTGTACTGAAACTTTCTAGTAAAATTTAAAAAGTTTAATGTTTAAATAGTGGTACAAAGTTTTCTATATTCACAGCAAAAAATGCAATGTGTTTTACCCAAAACAGGGTCCCTTTCCCAGGGAACCAGCCCATAACCCCCAAATGGGGGATAGTTATGGTGTCCACATTACAATCCTATCCATAGGACCACTTCAACTTGTATCAGCTGCCCAAACTTTGTGCAAATGTCTTTCTCCATTCTAATGCAGTTTTCTTTTTCTGGGACCACCACTGGGGCTTTCCCTCATGTCAAAATCTTTTGTGGATTTAAAGTGACAAGATGACTATGATCTGCATGGCTTTTTCTGTGTGGCTTCTTTCACTGAGGATGTTTTCAGTGCTTTTCCATGTTGTAACCTGTATCGTTTTTAAATTGTGATTACAAACATATAATATTTATCATTTGAGTCATTTTAAGTATGCACTTCTATAGCATTAACTGCACTCACGTTGTAAAAATATCCTCACCATTTATCTCTAGAATCTTTTCCTTTTCCCAAAGTGACACTGTAACCATTAAACACTCACCACCTTCAATCCCTGGTTATCTTATTCTACTTGGAATTTGTCTTATATGGATATCTCATACTGGTGGAATCACAGAACATTTTTCCTTTTGTGTTGGCCTTGTTTCAACTTCACATAATGACTTGAAGGTTCATTCACATTAGGGCATGTGTGAGAGTTATCTTGTTTTTAAAGGTTGAATCATATTCCATTGTGTATATACTACACTGTGCTTATCCATTCATCTGTTGAACGCTTGTGTTGCTTCCACCTTTTGGCTACTGTGAATAATGCTTCTATGAATATGGGATACGAATATCCAGTTTTTGGTTTTAAATATTTTGGGTGTATTCCCTGGACCGGAATTGATGGATTCTATGTTAACTCTGTGTTTGTTTGTGAGGAGCCCCCTACTGTTTTCTGCAGCTGTGGCTCTATTTTACTATATTCCTTTATATGGCAGAGTACTGCATCTTATGGATGGATTTACCTTATTTTGCTTATTCATTCACCTGTTGGTGGGCATTTTCAGTGTTTTTACCTTGGGCTGTTGAGAACAGTGCTGCTATGAATATTGGTGTACAACTTTATATTTGAACAACTGTTTTAAATTCTTTGTATGTATGTCTAGAAGTGGAGCTTCCAAAACATATGATAATTACATTTCTATATTTTTTAGAAAATGCTGAAATTTTACACACACTGATTGCACCGTTTTACATATCCACAAATAAAGTTGGAGTTCCAATTTCTGTACATTTTTGCCAACATTTTTTATTTGTCTTTATTGTTGATTTTCCCCATGTCAATCCTGTGTGCCTTAAGAAAGGAGGAAGTCATAATGCAGGATCCACACTTGAGGAGAGGGGAGTTAGCTTCACATACTTGATGGACAGCTGAGTGTCTGTATCAATTATTTAGAGTCTTTCTGCATTGAGATTTTTATTCAACACTACTCATAAAACCTATGTAACTTTTTAAAAAACCAGTTTGGACACATGAAAATTATTTTAAACTTTTGGTTATAATCCAGCACTATGTTATTAGACTACTTAGTTTATTCTTGCTTTGGCTACTGAGAGCTTTTCCCATGCTCTCCTGTTTTTATTTTACATAATTCAGCTTTCATGGTGTTTTTTGGTACTTCTTTCTCATATTTTAAGATTACCTTGCTTTACATACTTACTGTCTCTGTCCTAGTATCAACCACATATTTAAAGAACACTTATTCCTTTTTATTAGAGAATGGTAATAAAAACTTGCATGTGGGAACTTACTATTCTCAGAAGACAATGCATGAAAATACATATGCATGTATCCCAGACTATGCATACACACAGTTATGAAGATTTTCACAGGGACCTATGTGTTTCTGTCTTAGGCTAAAGATAGTTTATAATTATGACTCCAACCTGATCTGTTTTGACTCAGGTGTTTTAACCTTCTAACTTTGCCTGTAACTTCCCACTCCCGTGGTAAGAAATCTGGCTTCTACTACTTGTCATTTATCAAATTTTGTACTTGTTCTATTCAATGACTGATACAGTAGTTTCAGTCCTGTTAGCTACCACCTCCCATAGGAAAGAACTTACAGAGTCCATTGTTTATGCATGGTACATTTTGCCTTTGGCCTGCAGATTCCATTCATTTCCACAGTGAACTTAGGTCAGCTCATTTTGTCCTACCACTAAGAGTGGGTTTTTTCCTTTTTCTTATTTTTTAAAAAAATCTCTTGATTGTGCTATATGGCATGTGGGATTTTAGGTCCCTGACCAGGAATTGAACCCACCTTTCCTGCATTGCCAATGTGGAGTCTTAACCACTGGACCACCAGGGAAGTCCTGAAGTTTTTCATACATTTCTCAATCAGTTAGATTCTTTGTTAAATTCTGCATTCCAGTCTTTGACTGGAATAAATAAATAAATGTGAATAGGTAATAATTTACTTGTTGGGTTCTAAAAACAAAAATCTATGTGCTTAGACAAATGCACATTGGCAGGTATTCATCACTACAATACCATGTGAAATATTTCAGCCACATATTCCATAAACTGTTTATCATGTCTGTTTTGCCTTTTCTAGAATGTCTTATAAGTTTGTACAGTGTGTAGCACTTGAGGCTGAATTCCTTCACCTAGTAATGTAAGTGTTAGATTCATGCTTTTTTAATAGATGGGTTGGTGGTTCATTCCTTTGTATCTCTGAATACTATTGTGTTGCATTATATGAGAGGAAAGATAATTTTCCCTCTACCCTTTGATGTCCTTTATTGAGATCCTCATAATGAAAAGGAGATGAACTGGAGAAAAACAATCGGAGGTTTAATATATGCTATGCATTCGTGTATACTTGAAAGATACCTGGGAAAACTGAGTCACTTCCTGAAATGGTGCAAGTTCAGTTCAGTTCAATCACTTAGTCCAGACCAACTGTTTACAACCTCATGGGCTTTGAGTGCCCTCAAAGACCGGAGGCTTCAACATGTCTCCAGAACAACGCAGAATCTTTGCAAGTCTTTGAGAACCAAGGGATCATCCTTCACTTTCTTGAACAGTGCATCTTACTTCATAGCAGTGACCATCTCCAATGTGGCTCCCGTGTTGTTCTCCCACCTTCTTTATTTCTCTGAAAGTGGCCAGGGCACGTTGGGTGTCTCCAGTCCCCACACCAGGTGACAAAGCCAGTGGGGCCAGGTCCTGGTGGTCCTTCCTTTCACTGGATACTAATTCAGACTCTCAGGTTGACTTTGAACGTGGATGCCCCTGCTTCTCCATCAAGAATTCTCATCTCCTCACCTTCTCTTTTCCTCTTGCTTTTCAGTCTCAGATTTACGTGACATCACCACTCACAGTTCCTGAAGAGCCCAGAGATTTCTCCTGAAGGAAAGGTTCTGAAAGATTCAGAGGGATAAATAAAGAATGCAGATGATTCCTATCTCGTGCTGATGCCTAGAGGGTGATGAGAGTGAGTGTTCTCTCATGAGAACTGTAAAATCCTCCAAGTAATAGATCATTTGGGGGCATCCTCTGTCTTCCTGCTCATTCTAATAATGTTGTTCTTGAATTTTAGTTCAGTAAACTTTTATCTTATAAATATGCCAAGGGGGAGATCCATTGAAAAATGTTACTGAAGTAACTCCAAGGGTTTTACAACAAATAGCGACACAGAACCTGAGGTCAGACACTGGCTGAGAGATTCCCACCCTGAGCCACTGTACCTTGGAGGGTGGGATGGTCATGACCGTCCTCCGGCTGGTAAGCCTCCTCAGGCACACCCTGTGTGGGTCCACCACATCACAGACTCTCAGAATGGCCGTGACCGTCCTCTGGCAGGTAAGCCTCCTCAGGCACACCCTGTGTGGGACCGCTGCGTCACAGAATCTCAGAATGGCCGTGACCATCCTCCGGCAGGTAAGCCTCCTCAGGCACACTCATGGGGGACCACCACATCACAGAATCTCAGAATGGCCGTGACCGTCCTCCGGCAGGTAAGCCTCCTCAGGCACACCCTGTGTGGGACCACAGCATCACAGAATCTCAGAGTGGCTGTGACTGTCCTCCGGCAGGTAAGCCTCCTCAGGCACACCCTATGCGGGACCACCACATCCCAGAATCTCAGAATGGCTGTGACTGTCCTCCGGCAGGTCAGCCTCCTCAGGCACACCCTGTGTGGGACCACCGCATCACAGAATCTCAGAATGGCCGTGACCGTCCTCTGGCAGGTAAGCCTCCTCAGGCACACCCTGTGTGGGACCACCGCATCACAGAATCTCAGAATGGCCGTGACCGTCCTCTGGCAGGTAAGCCTCCTCAGGCACACCCTGTGTGGGACCACCACATCACAGAATCTCAGAATGGCCATGACCGTCCTCCGGCAGGTAAGACTCCTCAGGGACACCCTATGTGGGACCACCACATCACAGAATCTCAGAATGGCCAATGGCCGGCAGCTGGCAAGAGATGAGGAAAACAGAAAGCTGCCCAGCAGCCTGGGACAACTCCTGGGCAAGGACTTAGTAAGGGTTAGCATCAGGCCATTAGTTAGAGCTAGCATCAGGGCCTTAGAGACAGTGCCAGGACCTCAGAGATAACTTGATGGCCTTAGCAAGAGTCAGTTAAGGCCATTCATTAGGGACACTTAGGAGACATTATTAGGGACATATTCAGGGCCTTAGTTATGGACAGAATCAGAGGGATATTTAGTGACAGCATAGACTATAAGGGACAACATCAAGGCCTAAGCTAGGGACAGTGTCAAGGCTTCAGATAAGGTTGTTCCTTAGGGATATTTCAGGGCTTTCAATAGGACCAGCATCAGGGCAGTAGTTAGAACCAGTGTCAGGGCATTAGTTAGTGACAAAATCAGGGTGTTACTTAGGGAAAAAGTCAGGTCATTATTATTGACAGTGTCAGGGCCTTTGTGAGGAGGAGGTTCTTGACCTTACGAAGGAACAGAATCAGAGAAATAGGACCATTGTCAGGTCATGACTTAGGGCCACAATTAGGGTGTTATATAGGGAAAGAGTTAGGTTATTAATGACAGTGTCTGGGCCTTAGGTAGAGTCATCAGCAAGACCTTAGTTAGGAAGAGCTTCAGTTCAGTTCAGTCTCTCAGTCGTGTCCAACACTTTGTGACCCCATGGACTGCAGCACGCCAGGCTTCCCTGTCCATCACCAACTCCCAGAGCTTGCTCAAACTCATGTCCATCGAGTCAGTGATGCCATCCAACCATCTCATTCTCTATCACACCCTTCTCTTCCTGCCCTCAATCTTTCCCAGAATCAGGGTCTTTTCAAATGAGTCAGTTCTTTGCAACAGGTGGCCAAAGTATTATAACTTCAGCTTCAGCACCAGTCCTTCAAATGACTATTCAGGACTGATTTCCTTTAGGATGGATTGGTTGGATCTCCTTGCAGTCCAAGGGACTCTCAAGAGTCTTCCCCAACACCACAGTTCAAAAGCATCAATTTTTCAGCGCTCAGCCTTCTTTACAGTCCAACTCTCACATCCATACATGACTACTGGAAAAACCATAGCTTTGACTAGATGGACCTTGGTCAGCAAAGTAATGTCTCTGCTTTTTAATATGCTCTCTAGTTTGGTCACAGCTTTTCTTCCAAGGAGCAAGTGTCTTTGAATTTCATGGCTGCAGTCACCATGTGCAGTGATTTTGGAGCCCAAGAAAATAAAGTCTGCCACTGTTTCCCCATCTATTTGCCATGAAGTGATGGTACCAGAAGCCTTGATCTTAGTTTTTTGAATGTTGAGTTTTAAGCCAAATTTTTCACTCTGTTCTTTCACATTCATCAAGAGGCTCTTTAGTTCTTCTTTGGTTTCTGCCATAAGGCTGGTGTCATTGTGTATCTGAGGTTATTGATATTTCTCCTGGCAATCTTGATTCCAGCTTGTGCTTCATCCAGCCCAGCATTTCTCATGATGTACTCTGCATAAAAGTTAAATAAGCTGGGTGATGGTATACAGCCTTGACATACTCCTTCCCTGATTTGGAACCAGTCTGTTGTTCCATGTCCAGTTCTAACTGTTGATTATTAACCTACATACAGATTTCTCAGGAGGCAGGTCAGGTGGTCTGGTATTCCCATCTGTTTAAGAATTTTCCAGTTTGTTGTGATCCACACAGTCAAAGGGTTTGGTGTAGTCAATAAAGCAGAAGTAGATATTTTTCAGGAACTCTATGCTTTTTTGATGATCCAACAGATGTTGGCAATTTGATTTCTGGTTCCTCTACCTTTTCCAAATTCAGCTTGAACATCTGCACATTCATGGTTCACGTACTGTTGAAGCCTGGCTTAGAGAATTTTGAGCATTACATTGCTAGTATGTGAGATGAGTGCAATTGTGATGGGATTCCAGTTGAGCTATTTCAAATCCTAAAAGATGATGCTGTGAAAGTGCTGCACTCAATATGTCAGCAAAATTGGAAAACTCAGCAGTGGCCACAGGGCTGGAAAATGTCAGTTTTCATTCCAATCCCAAAGAAAGGCAATGCCAAAGAATGCTCAAACTACTGCAAAGAGTTGGACACGACTGAGCGACTGCACTGAACTGAATTGAACTTGAACACTCTTTGGCATTTCCTAACACCCTGGGTGCCCACCTGGAGCCCGGGTCTAGGGGCCCCAACTGGCATTTTTCACCCCGGGGAGCCCTAATGCGGGGAGGCCCAACAACTGCTGGCAAAGGCCTCCTGTGGCCATTTGCTTCCTTCTGCCAGAGCTAGCTTTGCTCCCCACTCTGGCATTGGGCACGCCAGGGGCCCATGGGAGGTGCCAGGTGCCCTTGGCCAGGTGACCTTGGCATGGCACCTGGCCCCCTCAGACGCACTCCCGCAGCCTCCTCACCCATTGGCAGGACTGTGCTACCTAGGAATGTGTTTGCAAGGCTCACAGAGTGCAGGCAGACACCTGGCCCTGACTCAGGAATTGAGGCCCTGGGAGCAGGCCTGGAGGTCTGGCATCTGAGGAGCCACACACTGGATGCGCACGAGAGGCCTGAAAACACACTCTCTGGGGCTGCCTTTCCTGCTTCTAAGGATGTTGGCGTCCTCAGCCACCTGCGGGTTGAGAGTCACCCCTGGCTGGGAAACCCTGGCTGCGAGGTCACTTTGCAGTGGCAATGGCCCCTGGGGCCCCGTGCCCAGGGAGGGCTCCCACACTCCCAGGAACATCCAGGCAACCTCCACACAGCTGTTCCGTTATGTTTCTCTGCAGGAGAGAGCTTGTGAGCCTAGGCCTGTCTGCACCTTGCTCAGCTCCTGCGGGCAGAACACCCTGGGCCCCCACATGGAGCCCGGGCCTAGAGGCCCCAACTGGCATTTTTTGCCCGGGGAACCCTAATGCTGTGCAGCCCATCAACCGCTTGCCAAGGCCTCCCATGGCTGTTTGCTTCCTTCTGCCAGAGCTAGCTTTGCTCCCCGCTCTGGCATTGGGCACGCCAGGGGCTGGCCCGCCACGCCTCACCGGGGACACATGGGAGGTGCCAGGTGGCTCGGCCAGGTGACCCCAGCATGGTACCTGGCCCCCTCAGATGCACTCCTGCTGCCTCCTTCTCCATGGGTAGGACCACGCTGACCTAGGAAGGTGTTTGCTAGGCTCACAGAGTGCAGGCAGACACCCAACCTGACTTGGGATTTGAGGCCCTGGGAACAAGCCCGGAGGCCTGGCGTCTGATGATCCACACACTGGATGCGCGATAGAGGCCTGAAAACCAACTCTCTGGGCCTGCCTTTCCTGCCTTCAAGGATGATAGTGTTCCCAGCCACACATGGGGTTCCCAGTCACCTCTGGCTGGGAAACGTTGGCTGGGAGGCCATTTTTCAGTGGCAATGGCCCCTGGGGCCCCGTGCCCAGGGAGGGCTCCCACACACCCAAGGAATGTATAGGAGCTTCCACACGGCTTCTCTGTCACATCTGCTCTGCTGGAGAGAGCTCTTGAGTCTTGGCCTGTCTACACCTTGCTCGGCTCCTGCGGGCAGAACACCCTCGGCACCCACCTCGAGCCCAGGCCTAGGCATTTTCTGCCCAGGGAACCCTACTGTGGGGTGCCCCAGCAACTGCTTGCAAAGGCCTTCAGTGGCTGTTTGCTTCCTTCTGCTAATGCTAGCTTTGCTCCCCGCTCTGGCATTGGGCACACCAGGGGCTGGCCCGCCACCCCTCACCGGGGACACATGGGAGGTGCCAGGTGGCTCGGCCAGGTGACCCTGGCATGGCACCCTGGCCCCTTAGACACTCTCCTGTAGCCTCATTCCACATGGGCAGGACTGCACTGACCTAGGAATATGTTTGCAAGACTCACAGAGTGCAGGCAGACACCCTGGCCTGACTCGGGAATTGAGGGCCTGGGAACAGGCCTGGGTGTCTGGCGTCTGAGGAGCCACATGCTGGATGTGTGCGAGAGGCCTGAAAACACACTCTCTGGGGCTGCTTTTCCTGCCTCCAAGGATGATAGTGTCCCCAGCCACCTGCAGGCTGATTGTCACCCCCGGCTGGGAAGCGCTGGCTGAGAGGTCATTTTGCAGTGGCAGTGGCCCCTGGGGCCCCGCGCCCTGGGAGGGCTCCCACCCTCCCAGGCAACATCCAGGCAACCTCCACATGGCTGTTCTGTTGCATTTGCTCTTCAGGAGAGAGCTCCCGAGCCTAGGCCTGTCTGCACCTTGCTCGGCTCCTGTGGGCAGAACACCCTGGGCACCCACCTGGAGCCCGGGCCTAGAGGCCCCAACTGGCATTTTTCACCCGGGGAGCCCTACTGTGGGGTGGCCCTGCATCAGCTTGCAAAGGCCTCCTGTGGCTGTTTGCTTCCTTCTGCTAGTGCTAGCTTTGCTCCCTGTTCCGGCATTGGGCACGCCAGGGGCTGGCCCACCACCCCTCGCCGGGGACACATGGGAGGTGCCAGGTGGCTTGGCCAGATGACCCCAGCATGGCACCCAGCCCCCTCAGATGCACTCCCACAGCCTCATTCCCCCTGGGCAGGGCCACGTTGACCTAGGAATGTGTTTGCAAGGCTCACAGAGTGCAGGCAGACACCTGGCCCTGACTCAGGAATTGAGGCCCTGGGAGCAGGCCTGGAGGTCTGGCATCTGTGGAGCCACACACTGGCTGCATCTCAGAGGCCTGAAAACACACTCTCTGGGGCTGCCTTTCCTGTCTCTAAGGAAGATAGTGTCCCAGCTGCCTGCGGGTTGAGAGTCACCCCCGGCTGGGAAGCGCTGGCTGGGAGGTCATTTTGCAGTGTCATTGGCCCCTGGGGCCCCGTGTCCAGGGAGGGCTCCCACACTCCCAGGGAATGTCCAGCCAACCTCCACACGGCTGTTCCGTCACATTTGCTCTGCAGGAGAGAGCTCTCGAGCCTAGGCCTGTCTGCACTGTGCTGGGCTCCTGCGGGCAGAACACCCTGGGTGCCCACCTGGAGCCTGGACCTGGGGCCCAAACTGGCTTTTTTTGCCCAGGGAGCCCTAACGCGGGGTGGCCCAGCAACTGCTTGCAAAGGCCTCCCGTGGCTGTTTGCTTCCTTCTGCCAGAGCTAGCTTTGCTACCTGCTTTGGTTTTTTGCAAGCTAGGTGCTGGGCCACCACTCTTCGCCAGGCGTCCGTTGGAGGTGCCAGGTGCCCTTGGCCATGTGACCCCAGCATGGCACCTGGCCCCCTCAGACACACTCCCACAGCCTCCTTCCCCATGGGCAGTACTGCGCTGACCTAGAAATGTGTTTGCAAGGCTCGGAACATGCAGGGTGAGATACAGCCCTGACTTGGGAATTGAGGCCATTGGAGCAGGCTTGGAGGTCCGACCTCTGAGGAGCCAAACCCCTGCTGCAAGGAGAGCCCTGAAAACACATTCTGTTGCCTGCCTTTCCTTCCTCCAAGATAGACAGCTTTCCCAGTCTCTTGCATGCTGAAAGTCACAGAGGGCTGGAACGTGCTTGCTTTAACATCATTATTTAGTGGCAATAGCCCCTGAGGCCCTGTGCCTAGGTTGGGCTCCCACACTCACAGGGAAATCAAAGTGACTTCCAAATGAGTCAGCTCTTCGCATCAAGTGGCCAAAGTATTGGAGTTTCAGGTTCATATTAGTCCTTCCAATGTATATTCAGGCCTGATTTCCTTTAGGATGGAGTGGTTGGGTCTCCTTGTAGTCTAAGCGACCTTCGAGCGTGTTCTCCAACACCATAGTTCAAAAGCATCAAATCTTTGGCTGTCAACTTTCTTTATAGTCCAACTTTCACATCCATACATGACACATGGATAAACCATAGCCTTGGCTAGATAGATTTTCGTTGGCACAGTAATGTCTCTGCTTTTTAATATGCTGTCTAGTTTGGTCATCACTCTCTTCCCAAGTAGTAAGCATCTTTTCGGAGAAGGTAATGCCAACCCACTGCAGTACTCTTGCCTGGAAAAATCCCATGGACGGAGGAGCCTGGTAGGCTGCAGTCCATGGGGTTGCTAAGAGTTGGACACGACTGAGCGACTTCACTTTTCTCCTGCCTGCATTGGAGAAGGAAATGTCAACCCACTCCAGTGTTCTTGCCTGGAGACTCCCAGGGATGGGTGAGTCTGGTGGGCTGCCGTCTATGGGGTCGCACAGAGTCAGACACAACTGGAGTGACTCAGCAGCAGCAGTAGCAAGCGTCTTTTAATTTCATGGTTGCAGTCACCATCTGCAGTGATTTCCGAGCCCCCCAAAATAAAGTCTGCCGCTGTTTCCCCATCTATTTGCCATGAAGTGATGAGGCCAGATGCAATGATCTTAGTTTTCTGAATGTTGAGCTTTAAGGTAGCTTTAACACTCTCCTCTTTCACTTTCATCAAGAGGCTCTTTAGTTCTTCCCTTTCTGCCATAAGGGTGGTGTCATCTGTATATCTGAGGTTATTGATATTTCTTCTGGCAATCTTGATTCCAGCTTGTGCTTCATCCAGCCCAGCGTTTCTCAAGATGTACTCTGCATATAAGTTAAATAAGCAGGGTGACACTATACAGCCTTGCGATATTCCTTTTCCTATTTGGAACCAGTCTGTTGTTCCATGTCCTGTGACCCCATGGACTGCAGGATGCCAGGCTTCCATGCCCATCACCAGCTCCCCGGGCTTGCTCAAACTCACATCCATCGAGTCAGTGATGCCATCCAACCATCTTGTCCTCTGTTGCCCCCTTCTCCTATGCCTTCAATCGAGACTATTATAGACAGATATTTTAAAGTATAATTATTTTTAATAGTTTATCTAAAAGCTCATATTGCATTTACATTTTTTAGGATTTTTTTTTTGTTTGTTTTTAGAGGCACTTTGTTGACAAGCTTGTGACAGATATAACAATATTTAACTTATAATAAACCTAGCACTATGAAAATTTTATGCTTAATATTAATGACAGACATGTCTATATTAGAGTAGTGAAAAAAAAAATACTAGATATTTAATATTGATTATTTCCCAGTTCATGTAAATCTAAAATTCATTTAGGTCAGTTTTTTCTTGTATTTAGAACTGTTTGATTTGTAAGGGCTTCCTTTTCTTTAGATTATTTAAATAACTCACAACTTCAGCAATATTATCAAAAAACAGAAGACTCACACTGAGACATACATAAATCCACACAGACAGACAGAGATCTTCTAGTTTTCTGACTAAGATTTAAAATATCTCTTGACCTCCTTTTTTGGGGGGGGAGGGGGCCTGAAGTTCTCATTTGCCCAAGGCTGAGGTCTCAGGCAAAGTGGGCAGTGTTTTTCAAGGAAAGGGTTAACTTCAAGCTTTGCCCTAGGCAGGCCTTTTTAACAAGCTAATTGTTTTTAATTGCATATGCAAAAGAACCAGCTTTACAGTTTCCAAGAAAAAGTTTTCTTTATTTTAACCAATTTTCTCTGGTTCTATAGAATGTCATGGGGGCTTTCTGTAGTCATAGTTTTATCCCTGAATTATAGACAGATCAGCGGATAAGGTTTCTGTAGTTGAACCTGCGAAAGGATCATTAACGTGGTCCGTTTGGAGAGTGGCGCGGTGGCCTCGCCCCGCCCCGACCGGCTCTTGAGCGTCTCCTCCACCGTGCGGCGCGGGATGGGAAGGAAGGGAGGGAAAGACATGTGGAAGGCGGCGCGCCTGGGGCGGGCGGTCGGGCCCGGTGGCCTTTCGGGTGGTAGGGGATGAGGAACCGCGCGAGAAGGTGGGGGGCGGGGTGCAGAGTGGGGGTCAGGTGGGAAAGGCGGCTCTCCTCTGCCTTCCCACCCGCCCCGCCGGCCCCTCCGCGCCTCCATCCCCGGCCCTTGCCCCGCGCCCGGTGGCGTCGTCTCCAGTGTCCCTCTTCCGCCCGACCTCCCCGCCACGTTTCCTCGAGGTTGGGTCCAAGGGTTGGGGGGTGGGGTGGGAAGGGGGTGCTCAGCGCGCCTTCACCCGTGGCACCGGCCACGACTGCCTTCCCCCCGGCCGCGGACCGTACGGCGCGGATCCTCCGGTCGCGTCTCGCGGGATGTGCGGCGTGACGGCGGGGTGGCGGGGTGGCCGCTTGCCTGCCCGTCGCCTCCCGCCGCTGGCCCTGGACTGGTCTGCTTCGGCCAGTCGTCGGTCGTCCGCTGCTCTGGGCCTGCCGCGCGGTCGCCAGGCGCCTCCCCACGATCTCCGAGTCTCGGGGTTTGCTCCCAACACCCCCTCCCTACGCCTCCCGCGGCTGTCTTGTCCGGTTCTTTCGCCCTCTTGCCCCCTTACCTCTGTCGGGTCCCCTGCCCACTTGGCGCCACGCTTCCCGTCGGAGCCCCTTCCCTCTGCCCTTGGTGGTGGGGGGAGAAGCCTGCCTGGGACGGGGGCGCGGGTAGGGGTCCCGGTGGTTGAGGGGAGAGGACGGGGTCCGGGGCGGGGGGGTCGGCCGTACGGATGTGTGAGGTGGTGGGAAATGGCTCTGCCCCGTTTCGGGGGGGATGTGGGGGTGGTGGGCGGGGACCTCCGGGCGGGGGTTGACCGGCGCATGGTGGGGCCCCCGTGCGTCACGGCAGGCAGCAGTGAAGCCTGCGGGCAGGGACGCAGTGGTGGTCGAGGTCCGGGCGGTGGCCAGTGGGGTGCGCCATGCGCCTCGCCCGCTTCCCCCCTTTCAGGTACCTAGCATGGGGCTTCCCTGGTTGCTCAGATGGTAAAACTTATGCCTGCAGTGCAGGAGACCCGGGTTCGATCCCTGGGTTAGGAAGATCCCCTGGAGAAGCAAATGGCAACCCACTCCAGTACTCTTGCCTGGAAAATTCCATGGACGGAGGAGCCTGGTAGGCTACAGTCCATGGAGTCAGAAAGAGTCGGACACGGCTGAGCGACTTCACTTCACAGCTGATAAAAAGCTTGGGTTGTCTGGTTGGGGTGGATTTGCTCCTGGATGGATTTCACCTGGCGGCAGTAGCGAGGCCTGTGGGCCTCTTCTGGAAGTGGGCGTATGGGCGGAGCACACCTGGCCAGTGTCAGGGGCGGAGCGTGCCTCCTCCGAGCTCCTAGGCAGTGGGTCCCAGGTCTCAGGGGTCTCCATTGCGGTTGGGAACGCTCATTTCGTAGGCTCCTGGGTCCCCATCGAACGGCATCCAGTGAGTGGAGCAGAGGGGTGTGGACCACAGGTAAGGGAACTGGGGCTCAGTGGCGCAGGGTGGAGCAGGGAATCACGTATTCCGCCCTCTCTGTTGGCAGAGTCTCGGAGCTCCCTAACCTGGACCTCGCCATTGGGGTCAAGGCCTTGACCACTTTACCCCTTCTCATAAAGCTCAGACCCTCGCAGTTTTCCCAAGCAGCCTAGTGCCTGCAGTGAGGTCCCCAGGAAGTCCGAGGGATTTATCCTGCCTGTTGATTTCACCTGCTGGGACCCACAACCCGTACTCTGGCCGGCTGGCCCAGCCCTGCTTCTGGTAGTTTGCAGCCCAGTGGGCCCTTGACCACCTGCTGGGATGGGAAAGGGAAGGGTCCACGAATTGCACCCTAGAAACTTAGTAGGGTGCATGGATTTAAAACCCTGGAGGCCACCCAGGCAGAAAAGAAGGGTGGAGGGCACCTTGCTGCCCTTTCATGGTGAAATCTGTGGCTGTCCTGCTGAGAGAGGGTCTTTCCATGGGGACTCTGTGCAATAAGTGTGGTGTTTTGGAACTGAAAATTAGAACGTGTAAAATTTTAAAATTATGTGATGCTTTAATTAAAAAAAAAAAAGCTCCAACCTTTTTGCAAATTGAGGTCTAAAAATTGAAGGCCCATTTTGCTTCCACTGTGTCATTCTATGAAGAAATGTGCGGGTTTTTTTTTTTTTGTTTTGTTTTGTTTTTTTTAAAGAGTCAGAAAAGTGAGGGAAACAGAAAACCCAGAGGTGCCCCTGTAGTTTGGTGAAGACCTTAGGAGGTCACTTGTAAATGCTGCTGGCTGTGGAGAGGCAGTCTCTTCCTGTGGCTGATGTGCACAGAGCTCTGCAGGCTTTTCCTTTGCATGGATGTTCTTGTTTGTGGAAATCCAGCTCAGAGCCATCTCCTGATGTGTAAGAATTTCCCAGACTAGACCCCTAGGCAAATCCCTTAGGGCCAGGGTCTCCTTCCTTCATTGTATTTGTCTGTTTGACTGAAAAGCATCAATGACATATTTTTCTTTAAATCTGGTCTATCATCCAGGACTTGGAGTAATATTTCCCATCCGTCTCAATAGGCTTGGGTTCCAGGAATGAATTATAGTCAATTGTCCATGATTTTACAGATGAAGAACCTGAGACCCAGAGAGGGTGGAGGACTGTTCAAGAGAGAATGGGATATCCTTCCAAGAACCCTGGCTCCTGGGTTTTTAATGAGCTTCCTACCCAGCATGGTCATTAATTGGCAAGTGTTGAGATTGAGAATAAACTATTGGTGGAAGTGTAAAAGGCTTTTATAAAGAATGTGCCTACCAGCTGTGCATCTTATGGAGTATTTTCATTATACTCCCCAACCCTTGGAAAGTGCTGGGCACAGGGCAGATGCTTCATCATTTTTATTGAATAAGTTCAATTTCACACAATTATATCCATAGTGTCAGCAACACTATGAGGTATATTAGAACAGTGATTATCACAGTTGGTACTTCACGGGTCAGTGAAGAAAGAAAAACTTTTCCTTAGGAAGACTGTAAAAGAATTGCTAAGTTTTAAGTTTATCCAACAGGGATATTAAAAAAAATGAAACATCTCTCCGATCATCACCAAGGCTATCAGAGGTCTGTTGAGGACCCCATGCAAGGGAGGTTCTACCTCTTGGGACACCCCTGCTTCAGCATCTCCCTAAGCCAGCAACCTGGGACAGCTGAGTACACTTGAAGTTCCTTCCCTGACCTCGGGAATTTTTTTTGGAAGACGGTTTTTTACAGACAGGGGTGGGGGAAGGTTTGGGGATGTTTCAAGTGCAGTCCATTTATTGTGCACTCTATTTCTCTGTTCCCTGGTGGCTCAGTTGGTGAGACCCGGGTTCAATCCCTGGGTTGGGAAGATCTCCTGGAGAAGGAAATGACAGCCCACTCCAGGTTTCTTGCCTGAAGAATTCAATGGACTGAGGAGTCTTGTGGGCTACAGTCCATAGGGTCACAAAGGGTTGGGCACGACTGAGTGACCGAACACTTATTCCTATTATTTCTTCAGCTCCACCTCTGATCATCAGGCATTAGATCCTAGAGGTTGGGGGCCCCTGCTTTAGTTCCCTCTTTCGTCTTCTACATAGCTCCAGCCTGCTTCCTCCTCCTCTTCCACCTGCAGAACTACCTGCTCAGCTTCTCTGAGTGTGACTAAGAATCTCCTTCCTTCACTTCCTTTTCTCTGAGTCCCTTCTCCTAACTAGGTTTCCCTGATCTCCATTTAGGCACTTTTGCCCCAGGTGGTGCTAGTGGTAAAGAACCTACACGCCAAAGCAGGAATTAGATCACTGGATTGGGAGGATCCCCTGGAGGAGGGCGTGGCAACCCACTCCAGTGTTCTTGCCTGGAAAATTCCCATGGACAGAGGAGCCTGGCGGGCTCTGACAGTCTGATGTGACTGAAGCGACTTAGCCCAGCACACCAGAGGACTTTTGAACTGCAGACTCGTGTGATTGTTTTGGCTCTTTGGAGTACCTTGTCGTTCCAAGTGTATGTTAGGGTCAGCTTGTGTATTGCTTCCTAAAGGCCCCGAGAGGGTAACAGGCAGGAAGGCCAGGGGTCTCCAGACAGAGGGAATAGGCTGCAAGTGTCAGACTTCTTTTTTATCTCTCTCTTAAGAGCCAGGAGGAAACAAAGTAATGTTACAGTTTTTCCCTTTCTCGATACAAATTTAAAAGGAGGTTTCTCTTAAAATTCTGTGTTGCCATGAAGACTCCTGGCTCCACCTGAATTTAACTTTTCTCAAACCTTGAACTAAGCAATGCATTCTTCTTATGGAAATGTTTGTCTTAAGCTATGTTAATGTACTATGTATTTACCCTAGACTCTGTCTTCAAGTCATTCCTCCTAAAGGCTCAGAACCAACTTGACAAACAGTATGTTTTACTCATACCTTGTTCTCCTAATCTATGTTAAGGAAACTATATATTTGCTTGGAAATCTGCCTTTTTTCAGGATTCATGTCAATCATTTTATGGACCAGAATGACTCACCTGCTGCCAATGTTATCTCAATGCATGTTGTGGGTGAGGGGCCTGGTGTCATTCTCTGAGACATCACCTTTCTTTCATTAGCAGACTGCTAGTGGCTGTATAACATCTGGCTAAAGACTAGCAGGGGGTAGTCTATGTCAGCAGCTTTCTCTATCTCTTTTATACTTTAATAAAACTTTATGACACAAAAGCTCTGAGTGATCAAGCTTCGTCACTGGCCCTGGATTCACTTCTTCTCCTCTGGAGGCCAAGAATCCTGTCATCATTCATGGTCTAGCAACAACCTTTTAGCCTTTTGTAGTTCACATTGAATCTTCATTTCAGATTGAAGATACATTCCGTGGTATTGCCATCTTAAGTCTTTCCATCGCTATGGAATATCTCTACATGTATTTAGGATATTTTTCAGCACTCATGTAGAATTTCCAGTGTGCCAGTCTTGTCATCCTCATTACATCCACGGAAAAATATTTTATTAATGTTGACATTATTGAAAGGGAATTGTTTTTTTAAATTCCTTTTCAGATTGTTATTTGCTAGTGTATACAGATAAAACTGTGTAATCATTCATTTTTACCAGTTTGGACAGCTTGATAGTTGTCTTTACTTTCTCATAATTTAAGATTAACCTGGCTCATATATTTACTGTCTCACCCCTAGTCTCAGTCATTTCTTCAAAGAACTTCTGTTCTTTTTTTCTAACATTGAATTATTTTTTTCTATGCTGGGACTTTATTGCTAGTTTGTCTAGTTGTAGTGAGCAGAGCCTACCCTCTAGGTGCCGTGCCATGGCTTCTCATTGCAGCACTTTCTCTGGTTGCAGAACTTGGGCTCTGGAGCATGCAAGACTCAATAGCTGTATGGGGGCTTAGTTGCCCCTGGTCATGTAGAATCTTCTAGGACCAGGGATTGAACTCATGTTCCTTGCACTGGTAGGCAGATTCTTTACCACTGGGCCACCAGGGACGTTTCCTGTTCCCTTTTATTAGGGAATGATATTTAAAACATACATGTAGGAACTAAATATGCTCGGCTGACAATACATGGAAATATATACATGTATTCCAGCTTACCTTTGAACATATTCAGTTAAAGGTAATTTGTGATGATGTCTCCATGGATCTTGTAACCTTTCCTTTTGTTTATCTGTAACTTCCCATTCCAAAGGTAAGATACCTGGCTTCCACCACTTGTCATGTATAGAATTCAGTGCTTGTCCCATGTGGTTAGTGCAAAAACTGTCAGACTGTCTTCCAAAGGGGGCTGTGCATGCATTCCACCAGTATCTTGAGTATGTTTTTGTATGATTGTTTACTATCAGTATACTCTCTGTGGCCAGGTGTCTATTTCAATCTTTACCAGTTATGAATGGGCTTGTTTGCTCTAGCGTTCTTGGACAATTTGAGTGCAGATTCTTTGTCAGACATGCATTTTTTTTTTTAGGAAAACGATTGTATTTATTTTTGGCTGTGTTGGGTCTTCGTGTGTGGGCTTTCCCCTAGTTTGGGTGAGCGTGGGCCATAACTAGTGGTGTGCGGGCTTCTCCCTGCAATGGCTCCTCTCGTTGTGGGGCTCATGGGCTTCAGTAGTTGCAGTGTGTCAGCTCGGCGTTGTGGCTTCCAGGCTCTAGAGCACAGGCTCTGCAGTTGTGGCACACGGGCTCCATAGCATGTGGGGTCTTCCCATCCCAGGGATCACAGCTGCATCTCCAGCACTGGGGCAGAGTCTTTACCACGAAGACTCCAGGGAAGCCCTCAGGCATAGTTTTGATTCTAGTTTTCTGCACATGTATCTGGTGAGAGAGGCCAGGATCAAGAGGCCTGGCAGCTGGCAGTCCTCAGCCACAGTTCTGGCTGTGCCATTGAAAGCTCTGGGGCCTTTGGTGAGCACCTCAACTTCCCTGGGACTGTTTCCTCCCCTTAGAATGCCCTGCTGTTGGACTGTGGTCCACCAAGCTCCTCTGTCCCTGGGATTTCTGAGGCCAGAATAGTGGAGGGGGTGCCATTTCCTTCTCTGCAAGATAGCATTTTGAAGATATTTTCTCCTGGATATTGGTTTTGATGAAGGAAGGGGGATCCCTTCCAGGTCTTGAGCGTGGGTTCTTGTCTGACACTTGGAAATGAATTGTTTGAGGAGAGGAGTGCTGTCCAAGCGAGAGACTTTATTGGGAAGGGCTGCCAGGGCAGAGGGCAGGGGGTGAGGGAAATGGAGAGAACTGCTCTGCCACATGCCTCACAGTCTCAGGTTTTATGGTCATTGGGTTAGTTTCTGGTTTGTCTCTTGCCAGTCATACCTGAATTGGGATCTTTCCTGGGGGCACACACATCTCTCAGCCGAGATGGATTCCAGCGAGGAGGATCCTGAGAGGTTTGGACATTTGGACTGGAGTCTCCCATCTCCTTTTGACCTCTCCAGAATTCTGGTTGGTGGCAGCTTGTTAGTTCCTTGTTCCTTACCAGGACCTCCTGTTGGAAGATGACTCCTGCAAGTGTTTTCTCTTCTCTGTTGCCTGGCAAGGGTGGGTGGTCTGTGGTTCATTTAACAGTTTGTCTTTTGGTTCTCTCGAGTAAGGTCCTTCACAGAGTAAATGTATAAAATTGTAAAAATCAATGTTTTAAATAATTTATATTAATAATTTGGTAAGTTGGCTTTTTTGTTGTTGTGTTAGAACTAATCACCAGATCAAAGGTCATGTAGATTTTTTGTTGTTTTCTAAAATTTTTATGGTTTTTTAAATTGAATTACGGTGTTGCAAAGTTTGTGTTTATGTTCATTTCATTCCATCTTTTTTTTTTAACAGTTATTTATTTTTAGTTGATTGATCATTGCTTTACAATATTGGTTTGATTGGTCATACATCAACATGAATTAACCATAGGGGTACGTGTGGCCCCTCGCTCTTGAATCTCCCTCCCACACCCCGCCGATTCCCACCTCTCCAGGCTATCAGAGCGCCCCAGGTTGAGTTCCCTGAGGCAGACAGCAATTTCCCACTGGTTGTCTAGTTAGCAAGGTTGTTGTCCATGCATCCGTGCTGCTCTCCCCGTTCATCTCACCCTCTCCCTCTTGTTCCCCACCCTTGTCCGTAAGTCTGTTCTCTATGTCTGCATCTTAATTGCTGCTGCGTGAACAGATTAGTCAGGACTATCCTTCTAGAGTCCAGGTTTTTCTCTTTCTGACTGACTTCCCTGTTGAATACGCTCTAGGTTCATCCACTTCATTAGAAGTGCCTCAAATGTGATCCTTTTTGTGGCCGCATGCCATGCAGGCTCTGACTGTTCCTTACCGTGTTTTGAGGAGGGTCGTGGAGCTATTCGGCTCCATTTGGGTTTGGGCTTCCAGTCTGAGCGCTCCCGCAGAGCTGCTTCTGGGGGAGCCCTCTGGGCTGTGTGAGCGCGGGGCTGCCCGCTCTTCTCCGGCGGCCCGCAGGGGGCGCCAAAGCCCCCTCTGACCCGCGGGCGCAGGACGCTCTGCCCTCAGACTGGGCTCGGTGACCAGCTGGCGGGAGCTTTCTCTCCTCAGGGCCGTCAGGGCTCGGGCTTCTGGAAACGGGGCTGCGTCCAGGCTGAGAGGAGCGGGCTCGCCTCAGTGCCCCAGCAGGGAGGCGCTGCAGGAGGGAAAAATGAGGACAAAGTAGACGTTTCCTGAGTCCAGCTGAGCGCTGACCGGAGGGCCATCTCAGAGGACTCGGGGCGCGGGGGGAGAGCTCCATGTGCAGAACGGCGGGTTTTCAGTTAGATTTCTGTTAGATGATGTGGAGGATGACCAGTGATGTTCTTCAGTGCAGGTGGCGAGTTTTCCTGACACTGTTTCTTGAGAAGACTGTCCTTTCCTCTTCGCTCGTTCCCGGTTTGATGTTCATGAACTGACCACGTACATGTGGCTTCACTCCTGGGCTCTCTATGCCTTCCGCGAGTCCACGTGTCTGTGTTCCTGCCAGATCCTCACTGTGGTGCTTCCTACCGCTCCGTGATGTAGTTTGAAGTCGGAGAGGAAGATGCGTCCAGCTGTGTTCTTTCTCAGAGTCTTTTTGGCTGTTTAAGGGCCTGTTCAGTATTAGCAGCCTAATATTAGAAGTATTTCTATTTCTGTGAAAAGTGCCATTGAATATGATTTTGTGATTGCAGTCAGTGTATTTGTTGATGGCTTTGGTTGGAGTGGACATTTTAATTCCTCATTGTTCCAGTGCATGAGCATGGAATAGTTTTCTGTTTATTTGTGTTTTCTTTAATTTCTTTACCAATGCTTTCTAGTTTTTTGACTACTGGCCTTTTATGTCCTTGATTAAGTTCGTTGCTAGATGTTTTATTGATGCAATTATAAGTGGGATTTTCTTAATTTTTGTTTCTGATTGTTATTAGTGTGTAGAAATGCAACTGATTTTTGTATACTGATTGGGATTGCAAATTATAGTATTTTATATGATTGTAAATTGATTCGAAATGATTCAGCTTTACTAAATGTAGTCTAACAACTTTTTGTGAAGTGAAAATTTTATTTGTAAAATCTGTCTCTCCTGCAATAGGTCATCCAGAGGACCCAAGACATGGTGGTTACTAATAGACTTCCCACAGTACTTCTTCATTCCATGTGGACTCCTTCAAGGGCAGTGAGCATCACAGCTTCCCTTGAACTTCGTCTGGGTAAGTCTTGGCCTGTATAAGAAAGATTCATGCCTGTCTAATCTGATTTTCTTTTATGGTATTGGCATGATTGCTTTGAAACATAATTTACTTTCCAGCAATTTAAAATGTACAGAAAACTCCTAGCAATGGGAAAAGTACTCACATTTGCCACATCATCTAAAATACTGTATGTGTTTTATCCAAAATGGGTGCATTCTCCTGTAGAACCAGCACATAACATCAAACATCAGGAAATCATATGGTTTCTACATTATAATGTAATCCATAGCCCCACTTCCACTTTCAGCCATTGTTCAATTGTATGAATATAGCTTTTTTTCCATCCTCATCCTTTTTTCTTTTTTTAGAGTGTTACTGAGATTTTCAGTTATTTGGACAAACTTGATGGATTTAAAGCAGACATGGTGAATATTGGATCTGGGTGGCCTTTTCTATATGGATTTTTTTCACTAAAGATGGTTTTAATGTTTATTCATGTTGTAGCATGTATGAATACTGCATTCTTTTTTCCCCATAGTAATTAAAAATAAATAACATGCCATTTACCATTTATATATTTGTAAGCATACGATGTTGTCTTATGAATTACCTTTACTTGTTTTGCAAACCAGTTTAATAATGTGTACCTTGTGCATGCTTTGGAGAAACTCAGGAAACTGAGTCAGTGACTGAAATGGCCCAAGATATCACCTTAGATACCATCTTCATCTAAAAACAAAACAGGGGCTTCCTGGTGGTCCAGTGGCTAAGACTGGACACTTCCAAAGAAGGAGGCCCAGGTTCAATCCCTGATAGGGAACTAGACCTCCCATGCCACAACTAAGCATTTGCATGCTGTAGCTAAATATCTGGCTTGCCTCAACAAAGGTCGACCTGGCACAGCCAAATAAAAAAACAAATAATTATTAAAAACATAAAACCAAAGGAAAGAAAGGGTATGGTTGTTGTACAGATTTATGTCTTAGCTTTCCCTATTGGTAAAAAAAAAAAAAAAAAGAGTTTCATAAAAGTGTCATCCTTCTATCTGGTATATACAGAGGATTCCTTTGAAATGAGATTTCTCTGGTAAATGTGACTCACAGAAGAGCCGTCTTGAACTTGGGTTTCAGAGACGATCATGTGTCCTCTTAAAAAAAGTTAATTGGGTCCAGCTAATTCTCATGGTGAAGCAGTATAGTTTGGGGTAGCATTTGCTCCCCTTCACTTTGGATGTATCCCAGTTTGCTTGCAGAGTCGTCTACCAAACACATCCTGATGTTTGAAAGGCTTCAGCTGTTACAAGTAGAGCTGTTGTGTGTAGCTGTGTGATAGTGTTTGTCTGGACGCTTTTTCAAAGCTGTTTACCAAGTACTAGACGTGTAGTGTGCAGGTCACAGGTGAGCCTTGTTTAGCTGTGGAAGAATCCAGCTGTTTCTCTGTGGCATGTGGGGTCTTCCTGGGTAAGGGATCAAACTTGAGTCTCTTGCATTGTCAGGCAGAGTCTTTACCCCTGAGCCACCAGAGAAGCCCCGCCCCCTTTACCCCTGAGCCACCAGAGAAGCCCCGCCCCCTTTACCCCTGAGCCACCAGAGAAGCCCCGCCCCCTTTACCCCCGAGCCACCAGAGAAGCCCCGCCCCCTTTGAGTTTACTGGATCTCATAGGTGTGCAGTGCTACCTCACTGTTGTTTTAGTTTGTAATTTCCTAATGATATATGATTTTGAGTATTTTTGATATGCTTATTTACTATCTGTATATTTCCTTTGGCCAGGTGTTCAGATTTATACATTTTTAATGAGGCTGTTTGTTCCAGATTTTTTGGTATAGTTGGAGTACAATCCTTTATCAGATATGTATTTTGTAAATGTATTTTTCTGTGGCTTGTGTTTAAGTTTTGTGAATAAGGTTTTTCACAGTTTAAATTTCCAATTTTTTAAAGTTCATGTTATATATGTTTTATATCCTTTTTTGGATAGACTTTAGTGTTTTTTTTTTTTTTTTGTTAAATTTCATAAGCAAAATTGAGGTAGTGTAGATACAGTTTTAAGCAGTGCTGAGGTACCATAGATACAGTTTTGCCTTTTGTCTGTTGAGAGGTTTGAGTGAGGTTGGTGTAAATTATAAAATTATGTCTACATTCATTTGATTGGATATGGCTTCCAATTATTTTTATAACTGGTTTTGAAGATGTCATGGGAAGTCAGTTTCCCCAAGGGAAACTGTGTGGGGTCCATGAAACATGAACTCTCTTCGATCCCTGGGGATCACTTTCTGCTTTTTCTGGCTTTGGATTTGACTTGTTTGGATATCTCATACTAGTGGAATCACAGAACATTTGTCCTTTTTTGGTCTGGTTTATTTCACTTAATATAATGACCATAAGGTTTGTCCACATTGTAGCATTATCAGAATTACCGACTTTTAAGGGCTGAATCGTATTCCGTTGTGTGTATACCACAGTTTGTTTATGGAATTGGCTGCCATGGACACTTAGATTGCTTCTGTTGTTCGCCAGTGTGAATCATGCAGTTGTGAATATGACTGAAGAAATATGCATTTTTTTCAGCCCCTTTTTCTAAACCTTTTGGGTACATAGTATGAATTAGAATTGAACTATATCATTATTCCATGTGTTGATCTTGGAGTAATTTCTGTAATGTCTTGCACAGTGGCAGCACCATTTCATTTTTTTTTTTTTTTTTTTGGTGTGGTAGAATTCTGTTCAAGCTTTTGAATATACCCTGTGTTGCATATTCATTCACCCACCGATGGACACTTGAATGGGTTCTACCTTTGGGCTATTGTGAATAATGTCACTATGAATATTTGTGTACCAATTTTTGTTTGAATTATTAACAAATACATAGTACTATATATGAAAGAAACTGCAAGGACTTACTGTACAGTTTAGGAAACTATAGAATATCTTATGATAATGTATAATGGAACAGAATCTCAAAAGGAATATATGAAAAAGACATAATAGCCATAATAATTATTGTGCCAACACTATGAGTTATCATAGCAGTACTCAACATGTATTTATACATGACACTAAAATATTCACATCTGTAAGTATATTTCACTGATCGATTATATAAAAAATAGAGAACTCAAGCAGAGAACAAATAAACTTCCTGTCATTGCTCATTATCATTTATGCACTATTACTCCCTGTAAACACTCATTGTATGAGTGCTGGACTAGGAATTTACATTAGTGTAAACCAAGAGATTGTGAAGATGTAAGGAAGTATAGCTTATTTAATTCGTTAATGAAGGATTATAGAACTCTATGTACATGAAGTGAATGAAAGTCAAACGGTTTAATGGAGCCACATTATTACTAGAGTGATGAGCTTCCACCCCCCCCCCCACCCCAATGTTAGCTCACAATTAAATCCTGCAGTCATCTGGCCTCAATGTCTGCTTCCTGCCATCCAGAAGGAAAAGGTGAGGAAGTTCTGACAAAATCGAGGCTATTTTTCTTTTTTTGATTTGTATTTTATCACAGGGCTTGGCAAAAAGAGGGCCTAACCTGTTTTTAGAGTTCCATCCCAAGGCTTGCTCTGGCATCTTACATATGTTGTCAAACTGCTGATTATTTTCAGCAAAGGACAATGATCTGTACTTCAGTATCTGTTGCTTGATCTGGAATAGCAGGCATCCCTTTAAGTGCAGTACTTCATGCTGAAGTAGGCATGCCTGAAGCAGTAGCATAAGATGAACACATTTATCGTGTAGACCTCACATCCCATGGATTTGTAATAATTTTTCAGTTATACCCATCATCATTGGAGTAATTGACTTGTCCCAGTAATAACTGGAGTACCCAGTATAACAGTTCCTTGACTTATGAATACTTCTTATGAGTACACTTATGAGTACTTCTTCCAATGTTCTTTCTCCTACTTCGGTCATGAACAGTAGAAGCTGATGGCAGTGGTTATTGAAATGTATATCGATTCCTAGGTGGCACAGTCGGTAAATAATCTGCCTACCAGTGCAGGAGATGGAAGTGATGTGGGTTTGATCCCTGGGTTGAGAAGATAACATTTCATACACTCGTTTTATGTGAACAAGTTTGATACTCATGAGTGTTTTTCTTCTGTATACAGAAAAACAAATGCTGTTCAAGGACACTGAAAGAACCCTAATGTTGGAAATCAGATCTGCATTGTGAGCGATGCTTAGAAATCCATGAGTTGAAGGATAGTATTATGCCTATCATCCTTGTAGTTCCCTCAGTGAAATATTTTGAGAAACGCTCTTCATTCATGGTATAGATTCATGAAGAAGCAAAATAGCATTAATCCTTTACGTTGACAACTGTGAATTTAAATGTCCTGTGAATCATATGTGACAACCACACGTACCAACATCATTTGTTAGTGTTATATCAATATTTTAGTCCTATTGTATTTCAACTAAAAATATCAATATATAATTGTACACAAAGTCAAGACATAAAATCAGTGCAAATACAAAATATTCCATCCTTTGAGAAAGGGAGCAAAAATTCTATGTGCTTTGCCTATTGCATTTTTATGTTTTAGATCCTTAAGTATTTTATTCACCACACCCAACTGAATGATTAACAAATCTTCATAGAAGAAAGGATCATTTCTCTTTAACAATGAGTAGTTCAACTCCTATCAAAGCAAAGTCATAAGTGAGTCTAATTTTGTGTGAGACCATGAAGACTCAGTGTTTTCATTATGCTTGTGCATATGACGGGAGGTCCGAGAAGGTACTTCTGAAGGTTTATTCATACCAGTCATTCTCATATTTGTTGAGTCTCTAAAGGTTTAATCACTGAGGTGTTGCTTCTACACTTATACTAGGCTGAGTAGCAACATGCCCTTTCTCCCTGAGCTTGAGCTCACCACAGCCTAGTAGATGGAAATCATCAGGATATTCTAGAAACCCTTTTTATTGCAGTCTCTTCAGGAGGTTACAACTGCTGCAAACCTCAGGATTTTACAAAGCACTTTTTACAACCTAAGATGAAGGATAAAAAGTCCACACTCGTGACAGACACAGGCTTCCATGGCCTGTACATGATTGTTGGCTTTGCTTTCATAATCATCCTGTTTCTTATACCCACTAAGATGTCACTGTATTTTTTTTTTATCATCATTTTATCTTTGATGGTTTTTAGTTCTATTATGGATTTTCCTATATATCTTCACTTATTGGTGAGGGTCTTATGTTAGTAGTAGTTACTAAAACTGACTTCCAGTCAGTTAGCTGTGGTAGAATAGGAAAAAAGAATGACCAACTGTATACTATTAATATTGTGTATTAATATATTATTAGTTTTATTGTTTGCAGTCATCCAATTCTGACTTTCTGAAATAAACATTCAGAAAAATCACGTCCTTTTGAATGTCCATTTGACTGTATAGAAGCACGGCAATGTTATTACATAAAATTGTTTACAGTTTCCATTATGTTTCTCCCATTTGATGTAGATATCAGCCTTTGATTCTATGACTAGCATTGCAAGTAAAAAAAAATTTATTAGAGCTCCCATGGTAATTTTACTGTTAGCAATAAGTATAGCATAAAGTGGACACAGAAGAGGTTAGAGGAGACCAACTATGAAAGTTAGTTTAAAAGAAAATATACAATGTTGAATGATTACAGTAGGATTAAATTTATAGTTATGAAGTTCCTTTAGTATAGACAAGTATTATTCTATCCTTTCAGTTTCCTTTGCAGGGGTGTTAATGTACAGATTCCAGTACTATGGCTGGAGTGAATAATACTATCATTATTCATGAGAGCAACTCTACTAAATCCTAATGCTCATGTCACTCAAGGTATTTTAATACCTATTATATTAGTAATGTGTGTAGTTTGTGAAGTCACATAAGTTATATTCTTTCAAGCAATAGTATCAAACAGCTATGGCATCAATTGTGGATGTGAATAGATGTAGAATGTGAATCTGTTTCACTGTGACAAGTTATCATTGAAGGTATTCTATTAATGCCAGTAACAAAGCTGTGCAGAAATCATACAACGTTTAATAAGAAAACAAGATTTACTAATTTGTTTTATTATTCTATTTCTTTTAAACCAATTTAATGACAACAGGCTTAACTTTTCATTAATTTGTATGACCATCAGCAGTTTGACCCAGTTGAAGAACATGACTTGTTTGTAGTCTTCCTCATCAGCTCATTCCATCTACTAGCTTTAAAATCATTTAGTACAGAGCTCAAACACTGTCTAGGTGTTAATTTAGTGTTTTTTTTGATTATCATGCAGAATCATTTTAAAAGTAGAAGTATGCCTGTATGAGTTAGAGCTCTGATCCCAGCAGTCCATGTAGAAGCTTCCACTGAGAAATGTACAGTACTGAAATCTGTGAATGTGGTATACCGTGAATCACAATAAGCATAAACAGCTTCACAGGCTACTTATTTGAAACGACCATTATTAATGACATTCTCATTCATTTGAGGACTAAATATTGCCAACTTAGGCTGTGTTCACCAAATCGAATTTGAAGTATTCTTCACATAGTCCTTCATTGGTCATGGCACTTGTCAGATTGAAGAAATATATATACTCATGTTTTGTTTGAGGTTTTAAAGTCATTCTTCAGTTTTCTTTGAGGAATGGTTCTCTATATGGCCCGTGGATCCACTGATGTTCATGTGTCTTGGGGCTTCCCAGGTGGTGCTAGTGGTAAAGAACCCACCTGCCAATGCAGGAGACATAAGAGATATGGGTTCAATCCCTGGGGCAGGAAGATCTCCTGAAGGAGAGCACGGCAACCCACTGCAGTATCCTTGCCTGGAGAATCCCCTGGATGGAGGAGCCTGGTGGGCCCTAGTCCAAACGATCCTGAAGAGCTGGACACGATGTCAGTGACTTAGCATAGCACATGATTCATTGTTGTAGCTAACATAATGGAGATGGCAGGTAAAGAGGTGCCAGCAGGTGAAAGTCAATATTCACCACTTTTAAACTTTGGAATTTATTGTGATATTTTACACCCATATTTGTATGACTTCATAGTTGGAGAATCTATGCATATGAAGGGCTGATTGTATTATATTTATGTTGAGGGAAGATTTATTTTTATGTGGATTGAGATACGGGTGCCATTTCATTCATATGCATGTGTACACTCATCACCTATCATCATTTTTTGAAAAGACCATTGTTTTGAAATGTTGTTGCCGAACCTTGAAAATGCCGGGATTCTTGGCCTCCTTAGGAGAAGAATTCAATCCGGGGCCAGTGACGAGGCTTGATCACTCAGAGCTTTTGTGTCACAAAGTTTTATTAAAGTATAAAAGAGAGAAAGCTTCTGACATAGACATCAGAAGGGGGCAGAAAGAGTGCCCCCCTGCTCGTATTTAGCTGGATGTTATATAGCTGCTAGCAGTCTACTAATTAGAGAAAGGAATGGCAGCAGGCTCCTCACCCACAAGATACATGGAGATGGCACCAGGTGAGTCATCCTGGGCCATAAAAGGATTGACATGAGCAAATATATAGCTCCATTAACAGAGTAGGAGAACAAAGTATATTGGTAAAGCATATTGGTCTATCAAGTCAGTTCTGAGCCTTTAGGCAGAACCTACTTGAAGACAAGAGTCTAGGGTAAATAAATAGTACATTCACATAGCTTAAGGCAAACATTTCCATAAGAAAAATGCATTGGTTAGCTTAAGGGTTGAGAAAAGTTAAGTTCAGGTGGAACCAGGTGTCATTATAGCAACACAGAATTTTAAGAGAAAAGCTCTTTTAAAGTT